>NC_079494.1:61812760-62134825 GCF_030052815.1 Hevea brasiliensis | reverse complement strand
CCAATTGGCTAAACACCAATTGGACCAATACAACCAAGATATGGCAGATATATAAATTATGGACTGGAAATTTTCACATCTTTCTTGCACTCACAAGGTGGGCAAAAGCTACACATTCACTTGGCTATCACTGCTTTTCAGTCAATTCATGGTCAACATACCTAAAATGGTCACTAATTGACCATTAAAATGTGCTCTAACAAATTTCTTTCATAAAGCCAAATCAATTTTCACTCCCCAAAACCCTAGCTTCACCTTATGTTTTCTACAAGATGCCTTAGTTAGCATACCAATTTATTATCCTTGTGTATATGTATCTTAAACATCATTTCTAATCCACTCTAAGTCCAACAAAACCCTCATTTCTATTCCTTCAATATGGCTGCCAAAATTCATGGCATTCATACATGGGTTTAGGTTCATTTATTCCATGATTTCTTACCTATTACACACTCTAACATGGAATTAATGTGTTTAAATACATATGTGCACTAACCTTGAATGGAGCCACTTCCCCACCAGTAGACTTCAGAAAAAAAAAAAAAAAAAAAAAAACTTCACTTTCTTCCTTTCTTTTTCTGTCCAAAGCTTGCTCTAGGTGTGAGGACCAAGAAGTTTTATGAAGGCATATAGGGTTTTATGGGTGTAATTAGCTAGGTTTTGGAGCTTGGGTGAGTGCATCAATGGAGGAGATGGGGAGAAGTCACGTTTTGGTGAAGAAGAAGAAGAATGGCTGTAATTTTTAGTTATTTGGTCTTCATTTAGCCTCTTTATTATTAGTTAGTCAAATGATGGCTTAATTGTGATTGGTCAGTAATTTATAAATGACATCATCAAGATGTCATAAATGAGCTTTTTTCTTTGATTTTTCTTTTCTTTCCTTCACTACTCAATTTCAATTTAATTTCTAGTAATGTTTATTCATATTTTATGTCATATTAATTATTTACTTAACTGGACAAGTCGGCCAAAAATCACCTCTGAAGGCTAAATGACCAAAATGCCCTCCGTTTGGCTTAACGGGTCAAAATTATGTCTAAGATTGAAAAATTTTTCTAAATATTTTCTTGGCATTCTAATGCCATAAGAACCTCAATGACCTTCTCTGGAGTCCCAAAATTATTTTATGAATTTTTTCCTGGTCTAGGGCTCTCGTAGAACCGCAGTATAACTTCCCTCTGGTTACCCACCGCTTGGGCGTAGCCATTTCATTTGACTTGGTTGTATTTTATTTCTAAAATTTTCCTAAATTTTTCTTATTAATATTTGAGTTAATTATGGTTATTTACCTTTGTTTAAATATTTTTTGGACGTTCTAGGTATCCGACCGACATCGTCACGCAATTTAGATCGTATGAATTGCTTCTGATGAGGGTGTTACAATTCTTCCCTCTCATTTAAATTTCGTCCTCGAAATTTACTGAGTGTAAATAGCTAAGGAGCTACTACCTCTTTATTTCTTTACCTTTCGTGTTATCCTACTTCACTTTCTCCTTAGTCTCAATCCTATCATTAAACAGTTCATACTCATCCTTTTTCATCTTAAATCTGATCAGCTTCTCATCTCCATTCGCTACCTCATTGTCTCTTCACTCTCTTATTCCATACCTTAACTAAAATAAACCAGGAAATACAGATCTGCAATAGTGTCACCTCGACTCTTATGAATGCAATGCATGATATGCAACCTATCTAGGTCCAGAAATGCCTAACCCGCGCTCTGATACCACTAAATGTGACACCCTTACCCGACATGCGTGGCCAGGCAAGTTATGCCACTCGGTGTCTTAGGAGCACTCTATTTTATCTTAATTCATTTTATCATGGTTTGAATACAATTTGTGAAATATAATTCATCGTGGTTAAATATTTATCAAAATTATTATTTATTTGAGGTTCCAAAATTTTATAGAAAATCGTGATCTGCTAAAAATGGAGAAATAGCTTCTTGGAACTCAGTGAAAAACACCTCCTATATTCATATTCAATCATCTCAACTCCATTTGTTATAATCTCAACATTTTTCAACCATTCATTTTTAATCATTCATCTCATTTGATCCATTTGCATCACATCAATTTACAAACAATTTCTTAACAATTCCTCTATTTGTCCTTCATTCATTTCACATCATCATTAGACTCAAATCATAAATAAATTCTCACATGTGATTTATAATCACAAATTACAAATACTTACATTAATACAAAATTATATTACATTTGTTCAAATACATATGTTAAAATAAGAGTTTAATTACCAAATTTACAAAAATCTCAAAATACAAAATGGGACCTAGTGTCCTACCAATGCACTATGGATGGTGAGGTGACACGGATACTATGCTAATCGTGAACCGCCTTACCAGAATCACGTAGTCCTGGGCCCTCTATCCAAATCTTGACCTACGCTGTAAAAGCGACGCCTAAGCATAAAGCTTAGTGGTGCCAATAATACAAGAAAATATAATATGAAAATAAAAATAATAATTTTCTTGCTATTGTGTTCATAAAAGATGAATAATTCTTGACTTATTGTTTAGTTGAGGGCTAATCATGTTTTATGATATTAACTTCTTCATGCATTTCGTTAATTATTTTCTTCATGATCTTGAGCTTCTTTGTATTTTTGTAATCATTCCCGATGCACTTAATTTTTGTATTTTCTTTAATAATCAGCTCAATCACGCTTATACTTTTCCATGCCCAAGTAACCTATCATCGACGACTGATCGATAACGTCGTTGGCAACCGACACCGCGTGCCTCGTGCCGCCATACCATGGGACAGGCAACGTCAACCACGTATCACGGTCGGTATGGCTAAAGAGCCATGATATCACATAATCGGCATAAAAGCCATGAATACGGGCATAAAAGCCATGGATACGGGCATAAAGCCATGAATACAGCATAAAGCCTTTCCTTTTCAGCGATCATAAAACAATACCCTATTGGCATGCCAACTATCCAAACCAATCACATTAGGCTCTCTTAGGGCATTTTGCATTTAAGTTTCACAATTTTTGAATTTCAAGTTTTCATGTCACTATTCATTTCATTAGTCAACTAAAAGTTGACTTTTGTATAAACAATTGGTACATTGGTTTTAATACTCTAAACATACCACATTTTGTATTCAAAACTTGTTAGTTTTGGTCACTTTCTCAAAGTTAGTCATTTTGGCAAAATTGCCAATTTTTGGTTTTGTGTCACTATTCACCTCATTGGTCAACAAAATGTTGAATTTTTGATAGAAAATAGGTGTATTGGTTTTAATACCCCAAACATACCACATTTTGTATTTAAAACTTATTGGTATTGGTTGCCAATACCATTTCTAAACTTAATGCTAATTGAACAAAATTTTCAGATTTGGCGCTTCATCTTATTATTCCATTTGATATTTCTACAGTGGAATTTGATGAAATGAAACATGAAAGTTGTTCCCTATTTTGTCTAGTTGAATTTCGTTTTGAATCACTCCATTTGGAGTTTGTAGCTCAATTTATGGCCAAAATAAGTTTAATCGCTCACGGCAATCGCTCATGCCGAGATTTTAACCGCAGATTTTTGGTCCAACTTTGGTGATAATTTGATCAAGTTAAGTTCATAATTTGGTCTAACTTTCTTCATATGAAATGTTCTACTATGCCTTAGGTTTCCATCGGTTCAAGAATCGCCTAAATCTGAGTTTTCTAGAGAGAGTTATAGTCCTCCAAACGTTGCTGCTCAAATGAAAATTCCGAAATCTCGAAGATAAACTTCACTTTGCTCAATGATTTGATTAGGTTCTAGTCATAGTTTGGGAAGGTTTCTTCATGAAAGTTGTTTTTCTATGTCTTAACTTGTTGCTGTAAAAATTTCAGGTCAATTGACCATATCCACATGAGTTATGGCCAAATGAACAGCATCGCTCATTTGGCCATTTCGCAGGTCGCGTGTGGTATCCGGATTAGGGCCAACTTTTGGTCCTCTTGCTTTTTATCTTTTGGGCATGGTTTCTTCAGAAAAAATGTGCCATTATAAGCCTAGTTTCTATGTCCAATTGCCAAACACCAATTGGACCAATACAGCCCAAGATATGGCAGTCAAGTGGACTGAGAATTTCAAATCTCTTTGACTCACAAGGCGACCTACATTCACTTAGCTATACTATTTTTCAGTCCAATTCATGGTCAACATACCTAAAATGGTCACTAATTGACTATTAAAATGTGCTCTAACAATTTCATAAGCCAAATCAATTTTCACTCCCCCAAAACCCTAGCTTCACCTTATGTTTTCTACAAGATGCCTTAGTTAGCATACCAATTTATTATCCTTGTGTATATGTATCTTAAACATCATTTCTAATCCACTGTCCAACAAAACCCTCATTTCTATTCCTTCAATATGGCTGCCAAAATTCATGGCATTCATACACATGGGTTTGGTTCATTTATTCCACAATTTCTTACCTATTACACATCTCTAACATGGAATTAATGTGTTTTAAATACATATGTGCACTAACCTTGAATGGAGCCACTTCTGAGACTTCAAAACTTCACTTTCTTCCTTTCTTTTTTCTGTCCAAAGCTTGCTCTAGGTGTGAGGACCAAGTTTTATGAAGGCATATAGGGTTTTATGGTGTAATTGGCTAGGTTTTGGAGCTTGGGTGAGTGCATCAATGGAGGGAGATGGGGAGAAGTCACGTTTTGGTGAAGAAGAAGAAGAATGGCTGCTGTAATTTTAGTTATTTGGTCTTCATTTAGCCTCTTTATTAGTTAGTCAAATGATGGCTTAATTGTGATTGGTCATAATTTATAAATGACATCATCAAGATGTCATAAATGAGCTTTTCTTTGATTTTTCTTTTCTTTTCTTCACTACTCAATTTCAATTTAATTTCTAGTAATGTTTATTCATATTTTATGTCATATTAATTATTTACTTAACTGGACAAGTCCAAAAATCACCTCTGAAGGCTAAATGACCAAAATGCCATCCTTTTGGCTTAACGGGTCAAAATTGTCATGCACTGATTGAAAAATTTTTCTAAATATTTTCTTGGCATTCTAATGCCATAAGAACCTCAATGACCCTTCTCTGGAGTCCCAAAAATTATTTTATGAATTTTTCCTGGTCTAGGGCTCTCGCTATGAACCGCAACTTCCTCGGTTACCCATCGCTTGGCGCCAGCTCATTTGACTTGGTTGTATTTTATTTCTAAAATTTTTCCTAAATTTTTCTTATTAATATTTGAGTTAATTATGGTTATTTACCTTTGTTTAAATATTTTTCGACGTTCTAGCTGTCCGACCGACATCGGTCACGGGCAATAGATCGTATGAATTGCTACGCTGAGGTGTTACAATTCTTCCTCTCATTTAAATTTCGTCGAAATTTACTCAAAGGTAAATAGCCGAGGAGCTACTACCTCTTTATTTCTTTACCTTCTGTGTTATCCTACTTCACTTTCTCCTTAGTCTCAATCCTATCATTAAACACTCAGTACTCATCCTTTTTCATCTTAAATACACCGCTTTCATCTCCATTCGCTACCTCATTGTCTCTTCACTCTCTTATTCCATACCTTAACCTAAAATAACCAGGAAATACAGATCTGCAATAGTGTCACTCGACTCTTATGAATGCAATGCATGATATGCAACCTATCTAGGTCCAGAATGCCTAACCAGCGCTCGATATTACTAAATGTGACACTTTACCCGACTACAAGGCCGAGCAAGTTATGCTACTCGAGCAGTTTGAGCACTCTATTTTATCTTAATTCATTTTATCATGGTTTTGAATACAATTTGTGAAATATAATTCATTTAAGCCATTTATCGAAATTATTATTTATTTGAGGTTCCAAAATTTTATAGAAAATCCTACAGAAAATGCTAAAAATGGAGAAAATAGTTCTTGGAACTCGTGAAAACACCTCCTATATTCATATTCAATCATCTCAACTCCATTTGTTATAATCTCAACATTTTTCAACCATTCATTTTTAATCATTCATCTCATTTGATCCATTTGCATCACATCAATTTACAACAATTTCTTAATAATTCCTCTATTTGTCCTTCATTCATTTCACATCATCATTAGACTCAAATCATAAATAAATTCTCACATGTGATTTATAATCACAAATTACAAGTACTTACATTAATACAAAATTATATTACATTTGTTCAAATACATATGTTAAAATAAGAGTTTAATTACCAAATTTACAAAAAATCTCAAAATACAAAATGGGACCTAGTGTCCTACTAATGCACTGTGGATGGTGAGGTGACACTGATACTATGCAGAATCGTGGAACCGCCTTACCGAATCTGTGGTCTCCTGGGCCCTCTATCCAAATCTTCAGCACTCACTGCAAAGCGGCGCCTAAGCATAAAGCTTAGTGGTGCCAATAATACAAGAAAATATAATATGAAAATAAAATAATAATTTTCTTGCTATTGTGTTCATAAAAGATGAATAATTACCTTGATTTATTGTTTAGTTGAGGGCTAATCATGTTTTATGATATTAACTTCTTCATGCATTTCGTTAATTATTTTCTTCATGATCTTGAGCTTCTTTGTATTTTTGTAATCATTCCTGATACTTAATTTTTGTATTTTCTTTAATAATCACCAATCACACTTATACTTTTCCATGCCCAAGTAACCTATCTTTGACGATTTGGATCGATAACTGGTCGTTGGCACCGACATGGTGCCTCGTGCCGCCATACCATGGGACACGTAACGCCAACCACGTGATAAAACAAGATGGCTAAAGAGCCATGATATCACATAATCACATAAAGCTGCATGAATACGCATAAAAGCCATGGATACGGGCATAAAGCCATGAATACAGGGCATAAAGCCTTCCTTTCGCAGCATCGCTAAAACAATACCCTATTGGCATGCCAAACTATCCAAACCAATCATCATTAGGCCTACTAGGCATTTTGCATTTTAAGTTTCACAATTTTTGAATTTCAAGTTTTCATGTCACTATTCATTTCATTAGTCAACTAAAAGTTGACTTTTGCATAAACAATTGGTACATTGGTTTTAATACTCTAACATACCACATTTTGTATTCAAAACTTGTTAGTTTTGGTCACTTTCTCAAAGCTTAGGTCATTTTGGCAAAATTGCCAATTTTGTTTTTGTGTCACTATTAAACTAATTGGTGAAAAAAAATGTTTAGTTTTTGATAGAAAATAGGTGTTTTGGTTTTAAAAAACCAAACATACCACATTTTGTATTTAAAACTTGTTGGTATTGGTTGCAATACCATTTCTAAGCTTAATGCTAATTGAACAAAATTTTCAGATTTGGTGCTTCATCTTTATTATTCCATTTGATATTTCTACAGTGGGAATTTGAGGAAATGGTAAACATGAAAGTTGTTCCCTATTTTGTCTAGTTGAATTTCGTTTTGAATCACTCCATTTGGAGTTTTGTAGCTCAATTTATGGCCAAAATAAGTTTATCGCTCATTTAAATCGCTCATGCCGAGATTTTGTCCGCGCATTTTTGGTCCAACTTTGGTCAGTAATTTGATCAAGTTAAGTTCATAATTTGGTCTAACTTTCTTCATATGAAATGTTCTACTATGCCTTAGGTTACCATCGGTTCAAGAATAGACTAAATCTGAGTTTTCTAGAGAGAGTTATAGTCATCCAAACGTTGTCGCTCAAATGAAAATTCTGGAAATCTCAGTACAGTAAACTTCACTTTGCTCAATGATTTGATTAGGTTCTGGTCATAGTTTGGGGAAGGTTTCTTCATGAAAGTTGTTTTTCTATGTATTAACTTGTTGCTGTAAAAATTTCAGGTCAATTGACCATATCCACATGAGTTATGGCCAAATGAGCCATCGCTCATTTGGCCATTTCTCAGGGGTCGCTTATGGTATCCGGATTGGGGCCAACTTTTGGTCCTCTTGCTTTGGTCTTTTGGGCATGGTTTCTTCAGAAAAAATGTGCCATTATAAGCCTAGTTTCATGTCCAATTGGCCAAACACCAATTGGACCAATACAGCCCAAGATATGGCAGTCCAAGTGGACTGAAATTTCAATACTCACAGCACTCACAAGGCAAAATTCTACACATTCACTTGGATATACTATTTTTCAGTCCAATTCATGGTCAACATACCTAAAATGGTCACTAATTGACTATTAAAATGTGCTCTAACAATTTCATAAGCCAAATCAATTTTCACTCCCCCAAAACCCTAGCTTCACCTTATGTTTTCTACAAGATGCCTTAGTTAGCATACCAATTTATTATCCTTGTGTATATGTATCTTAAACATCATTTCTAATCCACTCTAAGTCCAACAAAACCCTCATTTCTATTCCTTCAATATGGCTGCCAAAATTCATGGCATTCATACACATGGGTTTGGTTCATTTATTCCACAATTTCTTACCTATTACACATCTCTAACATGGAATTAATGTGTTTTAAATACATATGTGCACTAACCTTGAATGGAGACACTCTGAGACTTCAAAACTTCACTTTCTTCCTTTCTTTTTTCTGTCCAAAGCTTGCTCTAGGTGTGAGGACCAAGTTTTATGAAGGCATATAGGGGTTTTATGGTGTAATTGGCTAGGTTTTGGAGCTTGGGTGAGTGCATCAATGGAGGGAGATGGGGAGAAGTCACGTTTTGGTGAAGAAGAAGAAGAATGGCTGCTGTAATTTTTAGTTATTTGGTCTTCATTTAGCCTCTTTATTAGTTAGTCAAATGATGGCTTAATTGTGATTGGTCATAATTTATAAATGACATCATCAAGATGTCATAAATGAGCTTTTCTTTGATTTTTCTTTTCTTTTCTTCACTACTCAATTTCAATTTAATTTCTAGTAATGTTTATTCATATTTTATGTCATATTAATTATTTACTTAACTGGACAAGTCACAAAAATCACCTCAAGGCTAAATGACCAAAATGCCCTCCGCTTGGCTTAACGGGTCAAAATTGTCTCAGACTGATTGAAAAATTTTTCTAAATATTTTCTTGGCATTCTAATGCCATAAGAACCTCAATGACCCTTCTCTGGAGTCCCAAAAATTATTTTATGAATTTTTTCCTGGTCTAGGGCTCTCTCGTTAGAACCGCAACTTCCTCCTGTTACCCATCGCTTGGGCGCGCCATTTGACTTGGTTGTATTTTATTTCTAAAATTTTTCCTAAATTTTTCTTATTAATATTTGAGTTAATTATGGTTATTTACCTTTGTTTAAATATTTTTCTGACGCTCTAGCCGTCCTGATCGACATCGTCACCTAATAGAGATCGTGAATTGCTCTGAGGGTGTTACAATTCTTCCCTCTCATTTAAATTTCGCCCCTAAATTTACCTGTAAATAGCCGAGGAGCTACTACCTCTTTATTTCTTTACCTTTCTCGTGTTATCCTACTTCACTTTCTCCTTAGTCTCAATCCTATCATTAAACACAGACTCATCCTTTTTCATCTTAAATACACCGCTTCTCATCTCCATTCCTACCTCATTGTCTCTTCACTCTCTTATTCCATACCTTAACCTAAAATAACCAGGAAATACAGATCCGCAATAGTGTCACCGACTCTTATGAATGCAATGCATGATATGCAACCTATCTAGGTCCAGAATGCCTAACCCAAGGCTCGATACCACTAAATGTGACACTTTACCCGACTACACAGCCGAGCAAGTTATGCCACTCAAGCTGAGCACTCTATTTTATCTTTATTCATTTTTATCATTGTTTTGAATACAATTTGTGAAATATAATTCATTTAAGCCATTTATCTAAATTATTATTTATTTGAGGTTCCGAAAATTATAAAGAAAATCCGGCAGAGTACCGGCTAAAAATGGAGAAAACAGTTCTTCGGAACCTGTGAAAAACACCTCCTATATTCATATTCAATCATCTCAACTCCATTTGTTATAATCTCAACATTTTTCAACCATTCATTTTTTAATCATTCATCTCATTTGATCCATTTGCATCACATCAATTTACAACAATTTCTTAACAATTCCTCTATTTGTCCTTCATTCATTTCACATCATCATTAGACTCAAATCATAAATAAATTCTCACATGTGATTTATAATCACAAATTACAAGTACTTATATTAATACAAAATTATATTACATTTGTTCAAATACATATGTTAAAATAAGAGTTTAATTACCAAATTTACAAAAATCTCAAAATACAAAATGGGACCTAGTGTCCTACCAATGCACTATGGATGGTGAGGTGACACGGATACTATGCAGAACTGTGAACTGCCTTACCGAATCTGTGGTCTCATCGGGCCCTCTATCCAAATCTTCGCACTCACGCTGCAAAGCGACGCGCTAAGCATAAAGCTTAGTGGTGCCAATAATACAAGAAAATATAATATGAAAATAAAAATAATAATTTTCTTGCTATTGTGTTCATAAAAGATGAATAATTACTGACTTATTGTTTAGTTGAGGGCTAATCATGTTTTATGATATTAACTTCTTCATGCATTTCGTTAATTATTTTCTTCATGATCTTGAGCTTCTTTGTATTTTTGTAATCATTCCTGATACTTAATTTTTGTATTTTCTTTAATAATCAGTTCAATCACAGTTATACTTTTCCATGCCCAAGTAACCTATACTGGACGACTGGACTGGATAATGGGTCATTGGCACTGGACACCGCGGTGCCTCAGGCCGTCATACCATGGGACACGTAACGCCAACCACGATAACAAGATGGCTAAAGAGCCATGATATCACATAATCGGCATAAAAGCCATGAATACGCATAAAAGCCATGGATACTGCATACAGCCATGAATATGGGCATAAAGCCTTTCCTTTCGCAGTACTGCTAAAACAATACCCTATTGGCATGCCAAACTATCCAAACCAATCACATTAGGCCTACTAGGGCATTTTGCATTTTTAAGTTTCACAATTTTTGAATTTCAAGTTTTCATGTCACTATTCATTTCATTAGTCAACTAAAAGTTGACTTTTGCATAAACAATTGGTACATTGGTTTTAATACTCCCAACATACCACATTTTGTATTCAAAACTTGTTAGTTTTGGTCACTTTCTCAAAGCTTAGGTCATTTTGGCAAAATTGCCAATTTTTGGTTTTGGTGTCACTATTCACCTCATTGGTCAACAAAATTGTTGAATTTTTGATAGAAAATAGGTGTATTGGTTTTAATACCCCAAACATACCACATTTTGTATTTAAAACTTGTTGGTATTGGTTGCCAATACCATTTCTAAGCTTAATGCTAATTGAACAAAATTTTCAGATTTGGTGCTTCATTTTTATTATTCCATTTGATATTTCTACAGTGGGAATTTGAGGAAATGGTAAACATGAAAGTTGTTCCCTATTTTGTCTAGTTGAATTTCGTTTTTTGAATCACTCCATTTGGAGTTTTGTAGCTCAATTTATGGCCAAAATAAGTTTACTGTTCACGTGCAATCGCTCATCTTGAGATTTTGGTCCGCAGATTTTTGGTCCAACTTTGGTCGAGAATTTGATCAAGTTAAGTTCATAATTTGGTCTAACTTTCTTCATATGAAATGTTCTACTATGCCTTAGGTTTCCATCGGTTCAAGAATCGCCTAAATCTGAGTTTTCTAGAGAGAGTTATAGTCCTCCAAACGTTGCTGCTCAAATGAAAATTCGAAATCTCAAAGACAAGAAACTTCACTTTGCTCAATGATTTGATTAGGTTCTGGTCATAGTTTGGGAAGGTTTCTTCATGAAAGTTGTTTTTCTATGTCTTAACTTGTTGCTGTAAAAATTTCAGGTCAATTGACCATATCCACATGAGTTATGGCCAAATGAACAATTCATCGCTCATTTGGTCATTTCGCAGTGGGTCGCTTGTGGTATCCGGATTGGGGCCAACTTTTGGTCCTCTTGCTTTGGTCTTTTGGGCATGGTTTCTTCAGAAAAAATGTGCCATTATAAGCCTAGTTTCATGTCCAATTGGCCAAACACCAATTGGACCAATACAGCCCAAGATATGGCAGTCCAAGTGGACTGAAATTTCATACTCACAGACTCACAAGGCAAACTACACATTCACTTGGCTATACTGTTTTTCAGTCCAATTCATGGTCAACATACCTAAAATGGTCACTAATTGACCATTAAAATGTGCTCTAACAATTTCATAAGCCAAATCAATTTTCACTCCCCCAAAACCCTAGCTTCACCTTATGTTTTCTACAAGATGCCTTAGTTAGCATACCAATTTATTATCCTTGTGTATATGTATCTTAAACATCATTTCTAATCCACTCTAAGTCCAACAAAACCCTCATTTCTATTCCTTCAATATGGCTGCCAAAATTCATGGCATTCATACACATGGGTTTGGTTCATTTATTCCACAATTTCTTACCTATTACACATCTCTAACATGGAATTAATGTGTTTTAAATACATATGTGCACTAACCTTGAATGGAGCCACTTCTAAGACTTCAAAACTACACTTTCTTCCTTTCTTTTTTCTGTCCAAAGCTTGCTCTAGGTGTGAGGACCAAGTTTTATGAAGGCACAGAGGGGTTTTATGGTGTAATTGGCTAGGTTTTGGAGCTTGGGTGAGTGCATCAATGGAGGAGATGGGGAGAAGTCACGCTTTGGTGAAGAAGAAGAAGAATGGCTGCTGTAATTTTTGGTTATTTGGTCTTCATTTAGCCTCTTTATTAGTTAGTCAAATGATGGCTTAATTGTGATTGGTCATAATTTATAAATGACATCATCAAGATGTCATAAATGAGCTTTTCTTTGATTTTTCTTTTCTTTTCTTCACTACTCAATTTCAGTTTAATTTCTAGTAATGTTTATTCATATTTTATGTCATATTAATTATTTACTTAACTGGACAAGTCGGCCAAAAATCACCTCAAGGCTAAATGACCAAAATGCCCTCCGTTTGGCTTAACGGGTCAAAATTGTCTGTACCGATTGAAAAATTTTTCTAAATATTTTCTTGGCATTCTAATGCCATAAGAACCTCAATGACCCTTCTCTAGAGTCCCAAATATTATTTTATGAATTTTTTCCAGTCTAGGCTCCTCGCTAGAACCGCAACTTCCTCGGGTTACCCATCGCTGGGCACCTACTCATTTGACTTGGTTGTATTTTATTTCTAAAATTTTTCCTAAATTTTTCTTATTAATATTTGAGTTAATTATGGTTCTTTACCTTAGTTTAAATATTTTTTCGGACGTTCTAGCCTCGGACCGACATCGTCACCTAATAAGAGATCATAAATTGCTACAGTGAGGGTGTTACACTCTTGCAGCTGCACTTTCAACTCTTTTAATTCTACAGGTGCCATTCTATATGGTGTTATCGAGATTAGGTCCACATGAAGCATAACATCAATCTCAAGCTGCACTTCTTTTTCTAGAGGTAATCCTGGCAATTCATCAGGAAGTACATCCGGAAAGTCACATACTGTGGGGATGTCTCTCAATTCTGGACTACCCACTTGGGTGTCTATCATATGCGCCAAGTACGCTTCACACCCCTTCCTAATCATTTTTCTAGCCAGTGCAGCTGAAATAATGTTTGAAGGAAATAACTGCCTCTTCCCATATATTGCTACATCACCATACTGAGGAAGACCAAAAGTGACTGTCTTTAGTCTACAGTCAATCATGGCATGATGCCTGGCTAACCAATCCATGCCCAAGATAATGTCATAATCTTTGAAGGGCATTTTAATTAAATTAGATAGAAAACTGTGTCCTTGGATCACCAAAGGACAATCCCTATATAGTCTATTTACCCTGACCTCCTGACCTAATGGACTATTTACTAGCACATCATAGTCCATTGGTACACACTGAATAGCAGTAGAATACATCACACTAGCACTGACATATGAATATGTGGAGCCAGGATCAAACAACACATATACATCTTGGTCAAGGATGGAGAAAATACTAGCTACTACGTCTGACGTTTCAGTCTCCTCCCTTTGATGCATGGTATACACTCTGACTGGTGCGCCACTAGGTACTAGCTGGTTAACAATGCTTTGACTTCCGGGAGTGTTACCAGGACCCCTACCTCTGCCTCTACCACCGATCGTGACCTCTAGGTGTAGAGACTTAATGATCCATCAAATGTAGCAGAAGGTATAGATCGACACAGACTAGTACAATCCTTAGCAAAATGTCTGCTCCCTCCATAGTTATAGCATACACCTATGGCCTTGAAACACACCCCACCGTGTTCTCGCCACAGTTTCTGCATCGCCGGATTGATAAAGATCCTCAAGAAGCTTGTTGGGTTTGCTGACTAGACTGGGGTGGTCTTTGGCCATAGAATTTTCCTCTACCAGATCTACGAGAGCTAGATCCCTCAGACTGTTTCCTCGTCCCTGAAGCACTTTCAGGTGCTTGTCCTGTAGTTTTTTCAGTCTGCCCTTTCTCTGCCGTACACTTCTTCACGGCCCCTTCTGATTCTATCCTTTCCAGTTCTAGAGCTTGTGAAATTAGCTCAGAAAAATTCTGGTGTTTGAATCCCACAACTTGCATCCTCAGATTTGGCCTTAACCTGGACTCAAACCTCTTACATCCTCTCAAGTGAGACTAAGCTTCCAAAGATAGTGGCTTAGCCTTGAAAAGTCCCATTCATACTGCTATTGTTCTATCCCCTTACTGTGCTCAAGAATTCTTGCAATTTCATATCCACATAAGCATCGTGACCCACTTCATGAAACTCCTCAAAAGTCCGACTGTGTCAACACAGGTGGCTCAACCAGGCTGTGGGGGATGGTCTTCCAGCATTCATATGCATCCCCTTAGAGAAGAGATACTGAATATTCAAATTTTAATTCTTCAGTACACTACAGCTTTCTGAAAACCCATTCCATTCTTTTCAACCAATGCTCGCTCTAGTGGATCCACGAGCCCTTAAACTCGGTGGCCCCAAATTTCATCAATTTTTCATATTGCCAAGCCGAGAGTCGTGGTTGTGCTCTGTGTGCTTGCATTCGAACTTAAAGTGGCACTTTTCCCACCATTTGTTGGAAAAATGCAGCCATCATCAGCAAACCGAGGTGAAGCCGTGGTGGAGTAGGTGCCGGAGTGGTCACTCACTCACGCTCGAGTGTCAGCTTCCCTTGAACCTCAGCCTCAACAGATTGCTCCACGGAATGATCTCTCTCTTCCATTCCATTTCCCAAAAATTTCTACTTCCTGAGATCAAACACAAGTAGGTGGGCCTTCGTTAGTGCATATTCATGATGTAAATATGTCATATGTATCAATTAAAGACACTTGAGCAGTTGTACTTATCAAAGAAATATTCACATACATAGTTAAAATTTATTGCAAAACCATGCTCTGATACTACTAAAACATGTCACACCTTACCCCTCTGTAAGGCATAACATGATCCCGTAGAATACATAATCAACTACCAAACTCCACCTACCAATAACTCATTAAGTATACTAAAAGGGATTTTGAAACCATTTTCTTTTATTTTGGAAGTGGCGAGCATTTTTGTAGGAATTAAAATCATTTATTCAAAGCTTTAAAACTAGTATAAATTTTTATCCATTTTTATTTTTCCCCAAATTTTATAAAAATTTCGACAGAGTGCCATCTGTATTTTGAGAAAATAGTTCTTCAAACACCTGAAAAAAAAAAACACTTCCAATAAATTTCCACAACTCCCAACCTCCAAATAATCTCAATTCAACTCAATTCAACATAACTCAAGTCAATTACACAATTTAATCAAAAATTTGTCATCTCAAAATACTTTACAATTTCATTCACATTGCATATAGTACTTAATTTACAAAAAGAAAATAAAAAATAACATTATTATAATTTATTGTACAACTGCTCAACTTTACATTGATACGTAGAACACTACAATATTTACATCAAATAATTACAAGGGTATAAATAAATACCCGTACAAACAGGATCAGTGAAGTCCACTATCTCAAAGACTCACTCTGCTTTCCTTGCCCTTATCTGTGATAGCAAAATAAGCTATCGCTGAGTATAAAAATACTCATGGTGCACAATAAAAATTTGAAATGCAATACATAAATCATTCATTGACAAAACACAATTTAAATATTGCACAATTACATTTCATAAACTATCAAAACTCATTATAGCAAACTTTTGGGTCAAATAATTTAATAAACACAGTGTTGCCAATTCATAAACAACTTAAGCCATGACACAAAATTTTTTATCAATGCCGTGTTGTACACCACGACAAAGCAATCTACAACCCCACTAATCGAAATCAATGAGGGAGGTAGCTAGCTAGCTAATGAGTACTCATCTGATCTACAACCTCAACTGGTAAACCAGAGAGGGAGGAAAATAATCGATCTCAACCCAATAAATGGGGGAATACTATGGCACTGTCATGCTAAGTGTGAATCCGAAATCAATTTAAAATAATTTATTCAAATATTACATATAAAAATCAAATCAATTTCCAAAGTTACATTTTCATTCACAAAGTGGCAACAAAAAAGTTCTTAAACTCATAATGCATACTAAATCAATTTTTCAATAATAAAATGCTTAAATAGGGTTTATTGTATACAAACCTGACGTGAGTCACCTCTAGGCCTTAACTCAGTCTTTTGTTCCTTGCGGGTCTTTTTCAGCTGAAACGCAAAATTTTTAGTGTCTCAGTAACTTTGCCTCACAATAATTCCAATAATTAATTCCTATAGCTCAAACTTCATCCTTGAACATTTTCATGTTGAGGTTACTATTCATAGTACTATTCAAGTCAAAATATTGACTTTCTTATGCTTAAAAGGTATGGGAACTCTAACTATACTCACATACCACATTTTGGTCACCAATTTTGCTGGTTTTGGTTGTTTTCTCAAAACTTAGGTCTTTTAGGCAAAATTGTAAATTTTCAATTTTGGTGTCTTATGTTGCACTATTCCATTGGTCATTTTGCTGTTAGAATTTGGCTAAGTTTTCTCCATAGAAATTGTTCCTTATTGTATTAACTTTATTCTCCTTTTTGAATCACTCCAATTGGAGTTTTGTAGCTCAAGTTATAGCTATTTCAATTATGGTTATCGGATTGGACTTAACCCTTATTTCTGGGCACCAAACTGGTTCTGGCAGTTTTAGGTCACCAAATTTGGGTGGCCAAATGACTTGGTTAAGGGCATAATTTGGGTTTGTGTTCTTCATGAAAGTTTTAGGTCTATATCTCAGCTTTCTACTGGTAAAATTTAGACCTGCCTAGCCCTAGTTATGATCAAATGAAACCAAATGAACAAACACTATTCATTTGGTCATTTTTATACAGGCCAGATTGCCTAAGTTCATATTTAGTCAATTTGTTCACTGTGTTTGGTTAC
The DNA here is from genome assembly GCF_030052815.1 of Hevea brasiliensis. Taxonomy (NCBI): domain Eukaryota; kingdom Viridiplantae; phylum Streptophyta; class Magnoliopsida; order Malpighiales; family Euphorbiaceae; genus Hevea; species Hevea brasiliensis. Next base: position 62,117,420 of record NC_079494.1, on the reverse strand, counting down.
TTTTTGGGTATGATTCGTAAATGAAAAATGTGTCATTTTGTGTCTAGTTTCATTCCCAATTGGGCTTATAAATTTTCAGTTTTGGTCCTTAAAAGGGACCTTGGTCATCTGCCTGCATACTGCCCATAACTAGTTCGAATCTAAACCTTATTCTAATACTTCCAACACACATCAATTGGTCACAAATGACCATTTTTAATCACCAACAAAGTCAAACACATCATTTAACGAATTTTCACACTTTTGTCTTCCAAACCCTAGGTGCAAACCCTAACTTTCATGCAATTCAACTTTAATGCATTCCAAACACCAATCCATAGTTTATCTTCAATATCAATTTAAACAACCATTTAAATACATCAAATTCACTCATTTCAACCTATATTTACTGCTAGTTGAATTCACATATGGTCCCTCCACAATAATTTTCTTTTCATTTTAAGCATATTTCCAAGTTCTTCATGCATTTAAATAAGATAATTCAACTAGAATTTAATAGTTTAGCTTACTAACCTCACTTTGAATTTTCACCTCTTCAAAACTTCTTCCTTTCTTCTTCTTTTTGTTGTTAAGTTCTCTATCAAAGCTTGAATTCAAGATTTAATGATGGAAGTTTAAATTTCTATGGTGGGATTTAGGGTTTGATCAAGCTCAAAATGAGCTTCCATGGAGTTTTAAGGGTGAGAGAGCTTTGAGAGAGAGAGAGGTGGCAATGAAGATGAGATCTCTATTTTTCTTTTTCTTTTTTTTTGTTTTGTTTTCTTTTTCTTTTATTAATTTATCCTTTATGGATGGCCAAAATTATCCAAATTTTATTTTTTTAATTAGTGTTTATTGCATCATGCATGATGTCACCAATTTCCACTTTTCCTTTTTCTCTTTTTTCTTTTCTATTTATTTTTCCATTAGTTTTTTAATTTAATTCCCGATTCTGAAATTTTCTTTTCTCCGATTTTATTTGACAGTTAGTGTTAGTAATATGCCCTAGAGCATATCATTTAGTATGTATCTTGTACATGTTTTTATTAATAGAAGGCGTTTTCACTTTTCCATTTACATAAGATATTTATGTGTAATAGAAAAGGTCCTTTGATATTTTGTTAGAAATTCTATTCTTAAGTTGTTAAGAATATGAGTGACAGTATTTCTAGTACAAAGTATCATAAATAGGTTCACAATTGAGGATGCTTCATAATAAGGACATGACTTATCTAGAAAGATTGTATTCATGTTTGTTCCCAAGTTATTTATATGAGATATAAATAAGATGGAATGGTGAGTCTCATGCCATATGACAAATATGATAGCTACTTACAAATGATAAGTAGGCCGAACCAGTGACACTTATGACAAGCACATGAAGTTTACTCTTATCAATGTTTTGTCATAAATCATATCAGTGCATATAATCTTTAGACCTGAGATAGCACAGTTATCTTGTATATAGGTAGTTTGAGTTTGATACTGCTTTCATACTTGTACTGTGTATGGGTATATGGGCATGTGTTGGCTCCTACTAGTTATATATGTAGGTACGTGTTGATCAAGATGGAATCTGTTCCTCTAAGTAAATAGAGATAAAATCCTATGTTCATTTAATTGTTCTTGATATTTCAAGTTCTTGGCCAGGATAGATAGATTTAATCAGAAAAGAGTTTCTTATGAGAAAATCTTTTTAATCAAGAACTGGAATTAAATGAGAACATAATATTCATAGCAAATGGAGTTTGACATAAACCATGACTCTAGCTTGAGTTGGGATTTTGTAAAGAGAGATTCAGGCATGGTAACATATGATTATAGGTTCATTTAAGGTAAACCTTATTACTAATTGGGTGGCCATGGCATGCTATGCTAGGTGTTAACCATGGTCTATGAGGTGCATAAAATGATTTAGAGAAATCATTTATGGTAAGAAAGAGTTCTGATGATATTAAGAGTTGATATCATATCTCATTGGCAATTAGTAATGAGCCTAGTAAGTCACATACATACACAAGTTATCACCTAATTAAATATGATTTAATTAATTAATTAAAGAGTTTAATTGATTAATTAAATAGGTTTGGTTTGCAATTAGATTGCAAAGTCCCTAGCATGACTTGAAACCAAATCGAGATTATTGAATGTATAGTATAAGTTAAATTTATATTTAAAGTATTTAAATATGAATTTAATTAATGAGAAATTAATTAATAGAGATTAATTAATTAATTTATATTTGATATAAATTAATTAGAAGAAAAGAAATAATTATTTTGGTTTAAGAACTCAAAATTAAGACACAGGGGCATTTTGGTCATTTCACAGGGTGACATGTGGCACCATGAGATGGTGACACATGGCATTACACATAAGCTTGCCAAATGTCTTTTATTCATGTAAGATGATTAAAATTAAGGTTAAATATAGGTTTGGCACTTGGCACAATGTGATTGGGTCACTTAAACCTAGAGCTAACATGTGGCAAGGGTTTAATGTGTTAAACTAGCTATGTAAGTGTTGTTATAAGAAAAAATAAAACACAAGCAGCAGCCACTCCTTTTTGCCGCCACCTTGGTGTGCAATTCTTTCCTCTTCTCTTCTTCTCTCATCAATCCAAGAGATTAGAAAAACAATCTCTTGAATTAAGAACACCAGAAATTGTTTATAGTGTCCTGTTTACATCTTTAATCTCTTAAAAGGCAGAACTTAATTTTCTAAATAATAGAAACAGCTTTAGAAGCTGTTCAAGGGCTGCCATAAGTGTTCTTGGTGTGGACAAACTAGAGGGACAACATTTGTTATGCTGAAGACAAATCTCAAAGGCGTAAATATACTGCAGTGCATCAAGAGGTTAGTGTATTTGTTCTTAATTTAATCTAGAGTTCTAAAATTAATCTGATTAATTTTAAAATCTTAAATGGCAAATACAGATCCAAAAACATATTAAAAGAGTTTTAATATGTTGTTTGTCATTGACATCAAATAGATAAAAATAAATCTTGCATGATGTATGTGACCCTAGGTGAAAATAAATCTTTTGTTTTTCACACTTCCGTTCCTTCATTTGGTATTAGAGCATCTATATTTGCCATTTAGATTGTTGATTATATGATTTAATTGTGTATTTTGATTATGAGATGATTTATCCATTGCTGGTTGCAATGGAGGTGTGGCGACATGCTTGAAAAACACCATCAATGGTGCGCATGGTTTGGCTTTTAATTCTACAATTGTTGTATGATCTAAGGCCTATTCTTTGACTAATTAAATTGTTTAATTAGTAGTTTTAATCACACAATTAAATTATGATTCAAATCAGAATTTTAAAAATTATTTGAATGTGATTGAAATCTGAATTTTAAAAGTTGTTTGAATGTGATTCAAATATGAATTTTTAAAGTTGTTTGAATCATATTCAAATCTGAATTTTTAAAGTTTTTTGAATAATATTCAGATCTAATTTTTTAAAAAATGTTTGAATGTGATTCAAATCTGATTTTTTAAGAAATGTTTGAATGTGATTCAAATCTGAATTTTTAAGGTTATTTGAATGTGATTCAAATCTAAATTTTTAAATTTGTTTGAATGAGATTCAAATCTGAATCTTTAAATTTATTTGAATCATATTCAAATCTGGATTTTTAAGTTGAATATGAGATATTCAATTTAATTTAAGTATGTATGTTTTATTTAATTGTTAAATAGTGATATGCATGATGGATTATCATGGACTATAAAAGACCAATGTGATTCGATTTATTTCTTTTATGTTTCTTTGGGATTGTAAATTAATTAATTTATTTTAATTTATTTTGGACATGTATTAATAAGTTTGTGATAATTTTTGGGTTGTAATTTCATTTATTTAAGTTCTTGTAAATTCGCCTTGGTATGCCAAGGATTACTATGTAATATTGGATTTCAAGAAGTTCAAGGAGGTCAAGAGCATTGGTGGGACCAGTGGGAGGAATTCAAGATCAAGTGTTGATTATGTACTCCTTCAGCAACTCTTGTAAAATGAATGAATGAAATGCACTTAGGAATGCCCTGATTCAATTCTTAGTGGCTCAGAATTGAATCCCTTAGAAAGTCCACGATCATACCATATTTACTGCTTATCCATGAATGCATGAGATGTATGGGAATGTATGCAATTATATGATATATGCATGCTAAATGGATAATATGCAAAGTGAGACATAAATAGTAATTAGGATGACCATAAAATCTTCAAAACAAATGATTAAGTTGGAAATGCTATAATTAAAGTAATTATAACATAGGCCCTCCATTGGGGTAATTATTTTAAGAAATTTTAAATAGTTACATACGATGCAATTAATTTAAGAGATTTTCTTAATAATAATTGTTAAGCATGAGATGTTGTAAATATGTTAATGGTTTGGTGGCCAATATTGGGTGTACCTGAGGACATTGAAATTATTTGCATAATTACTGGCTCAATGGGATCAACTTAACTAATGCAAGATAAGTCAATAATGGATGTACTTGAGATTTTGGGCATTAGGGGCTAGGTAAAGGATTGAACCTCACATGAGATGTGATGGGCAAAGAGTTGCTCACTTATAATTTATTGTAATTCCAATAACGAATGTACCTGAGGATGATCAATAGAATTATAAGAATTCAATCACCCACTTGAAATCCATCCAACTAGGATTTCCGTTTTCTACTTTGGAAGTGTAGGATTCGCTAAGTTAGTGGGAGGACCACTTTGATTAAAAGACCATAATCATTTTTGTTAATTACATGATACATTTACTAATTAATCTAGTTATTTTATGCAATTACTTTTCTGATAATAATGAGCACAGAACAACCACCACCATCCAATATTCTTGCAAGTATACTTGATCGCAATAGGTTGACAGGACCTAATCTCTTTGATTGGCTAAGAAATTTGAAACTTATCCTGAACCTTGAACATATAGGATATGTTCTAGATTCAAATGTTCCTGGTCCCTTACCTCCAGAGGCCACTCAAGAGGAACATGAAACTTTGGACAAGTGGAAGGAGCATGATATGAGAGCTAAGAGTTACATGTTGATTTCCATGAGTAATGAGTTACAGAAGTAGCATGAGAATATGCAGAGTGCGAGTGAGATCCTCCTTCACCTACAAGAGTTGTATGGTGAACATAGCAGGAATGCTAGGTATGAGATATCTAGGCAGCTATTCCGCATGAGGATGTCTGAGGGACAGAATGTTGGGGATAATGTTCACAAGATGATTCAGCTGATTGAGCAGTTGGAACATCTTGACTTCAACATGGATTTCCAACTACAGACGGATTTGATCCTTCAGTCCCTTCCTGAGTCTTTTGGGAATTTTGTGACAAATTTTCATATGACTAAACAAGAATGCACATTAGCTGGTTTACTCAACATGCTGGTTATTGCCCAAAAAAATATGCCGGGCAATAAAGGAAAAGAGGTAGCTTTGATTGCATCTTCTTCTACTGGAAAGTCCAACAAGAAGAAGGGCAATAAGAAAAAGAAATCTCGATTCCTAGTCCTTCTAAGAGAATAGCTAAACAGAAGGGAAGACTAAAGGCGATAGAGGCAAAGGAAAGTGTTTCCCTTTGCCAAAAGGATGGGCCTTTGGAAAAGGAACGCCTGAGTATCTTGCTTTTACGAAGGACAAGAAGGATAGACCTTGGAAGGTATGTCCATATCTTGTTATCTAGATTCGATGATACTCATAGTTCATCTACTGACTTGGGTTTTAGATCTTGGTGCGGTTCTCACATTTCTAATGATATGCAGGAACTAGTAAATAGTAGCAGCTTGCGTTCTCAAGATGTTAGAGTCCGGATTGGCAATGGCTCAACTGTTGAAGCTTTAGCCATAAGATCTAAATCTTTTTACATGTTTGGACATGTTTTGTATTTGGATAATATTTTATATGTACCTGGTGCTTTTAAGAACATCATTTCTATATCTAGTTTAACTACAAATGGCTATAAATTTCAGTTCATAGATGATGTTTACAATATTTATTTTGGAAATAAATATATTGGTTCGGGTTATATGAATGATGGTCTTTATTATTTGGATAACAATGACAAACACAAAATGAATGCAAGTGATCTAAATGAATGCAATGCCATAGTGAAAATCAACTCAAGTTCAAAATATATTTGGCACTTAAGGTTATGTCATGTTGCAAAAGATAGGATTACAAAATTGGAGAAAATGGGGATTCTATCCTCATTGGGCTCTGAGCCTACTCCAACTTGTGAATCTTGTCTTCAGGGCAAAATGACTAGATTACCCTTTGTTGGACAAGGGCTAAGAGCTGAAAAATATTTTGGAGCTAATACATAGTGATGTATGTGGTCCATTTAAAGAAATGGCTAGAGGAGGCTTTCATTATTTTATTACCTTTACTGATGATAAATCAAGGTTTGGGTATTTGTATTTGATGAAATACAAACATGAATCTTTTGAAAAGTTCAAAGAATTTAAATCTGAAGTAGAAAATCAAACAGGAAAGAGTATTAAAGCTCTTCGATCAGACCGTGGAGGTGAATATTTGAGTACTGAATTTGATGAATACTTGAGAGAGCATGGCATTGTTTCCAAGTTGACTATTCCAGGAACGCCACAGCTGAATGGTGTATCTGAAAGGAGAAATCATACCTTATTGGATATGGTACATAGTATGATAAGCTATACTGATATGCCAATCTCCTTTTGGGGATTTGCATTAGAATCAGCTTTGTATATTCTGAATAGGATTCCATCAAAATCAGTTTCTTCCACACCTTATGTCACACCTTACCCCTCTGTAAGGCATAACATGATCCCGTAGTATACCTAATGAATTACCAACTCCGTCTACTGATAACCCATTAAATACACTACAAGGGATTTTAAAAACTTTTCTTACTTCTTTTACAGTGGTGAGCACTATTTACAGGTGTTAAAGACTTTGGTGAACTGAAGTGAAATAACTAACTCATTTGATTTATTTAGAATTTCTGTAAAATTTTTGGCAAAGTGCCCTCTGTATTTTGGATAAAACAGTTCTTGAAACACAGTAAAAGCACTTCTATAATTTTACAAATCTCAACTTAAATACATTTCTCAACACAACAATTCATCAACTCAATTCCATAGAAATTTTTCAAAGTCTGAGATAAGGAAATATAATACAACTTTTACAATCCAAAACACTCATAATTAATTTACAACTTCAAGGTACAATTTAATTTAATTTACAAATTGCTCAAAACCAAAAGAAAATATACATACAGTGTCATACATTCTGATTACAAAAAGCAAAGCGGTATACTCAATATACTGTAATCCCTCATTTGGATGTATATGCGGCCTAGTCTGTATACTGTCTATCTCTCTACTGCGGCAATAAAAGCTATCATTTGAGACAATGTCTCGATGGTGCACAACATTAACCAAATCCAATTTAAATCACAATTCATAAGTCATGTAAATAGTGGATACTTGAAATCATAATTAAATTCAAGACAATAATTGTCAACAAGAATTTAAACTCCATTTCTCAATATCACAATAATTTTCCATAAGTCGGATCAGTTTGAATTCAAAAGAGATATGTCAATGAGAGTTTAAATCTATTTCACAATCTCACAATACACATCAATAAATCACACACACTTAATCATGATCCATAATTCAATTCATCCCAAAAGTCGATGACTAATGAGGAATAACATGGCTAGCTAGCAAAAATATGAGTACTCATTCTATTCGTCCTCAACAGCACACACCTCAACACTTGACGGAGAGGAATTCAATTCATCCCACTAGACAAGCTAGAGAGGAATACAATCAATATACATGATAAATGTGGTTTCAAACCATTTCTAATGCTTTTAATCAATAAGTATCCATCAATGTCATTCAAACCATTTTCACGATTTCAAACTATTCACAATATTTTTCAATCAATAAATATTCCTCAAACACATTTCCACAATTTAAAATAATGATATACAAATAATCAATATTTATTTCCATTGAAAATAATTCAAAAGAAAGCAGTTGTTGTGCACAAACCTCGATATTTGTCTCTGGTCTTGACTCGATTTCTTTCCCTTTTCTTTGAGTCCTTGTTAGCTGAGAAACACAAGTTGAAGTGTTTTGATTACCAAATTAAACTATCTCTATCGATGGGGTTTGGTAAATAATGCCATCAACTCAATTATTCGCTTAATCACCTAATATACCGACCCTCGATGCGTTTTAGGTAAATTAGGTTTTAGTGTCGTTAATATGTCACACTCGATAGGATTTTAGGTTTGGTATGTTTTACCAAAGTCATTTCCTCGCTTAGTGCATTTTAATGCAAATTGCTGGATTCCGGAACACTGGTTTGACCTAACCAGACGATCTAGGTCACTCGGTTTTCTGGTCTCGGTCGAAACTACAAACTTGTAGATCTAGGTCTTATTGCACGCGGTGCAAAATTTCAGGTCAATCCGAGTTAAGTAGACCAAGTTATGGTCATTACACTATTGCTGGTCAAATGGTACCATTTTAGGTCAATTTTAGGTCAAAGTGGTCAATTCTGGTTCGGCCAGTTTTTGGACCCGAACTTGTGCAAGTTGTTTGACTTGCTTATGGTCATTTCTGGGCTTTGGTGTCTTCATAAGACTTGTAGGTATGGGTCTTAACTATTCTTGGTCAAAATTTCAGGTCAATTGGACCTGGTTTGAGTGAGTTATGGCCTAAACACTCACTGCTGCCCAATTGGTCATTTTCAGGTCCTAATTGCATCTAATCCGAATTGGTCAAATTTTTAGGTCACCTTGCAAGCAGAATTTTGGCATGGTTTCTCAATGAAAGTTGGCACATTTTGTGCCTAGTTTCACCTCAAATTGGTCTCATACTAATTAAGGTTACACATTCAAGGTTATAGGCCAAAATATACACTGCCCTTAATATGCATTACACACCCCAACTTCAAACACACACTTACCTTTGCAAGGTTTACTTCCATACCCTACCAAACTGTTTTGGCACATTACCAACAACATTTTCTACATAACATTAGCATTATTTTGGGCAGATTCCAATCACCCTCAACACACCAAATATCATTCACAATTACAATTTCTAAGTACCATTACAAACACACCTAAACATTTCAAACTTTACATACACTTTACAATGTAAATTGACATACATATCATCAATCCTTCTAGGTCAATATGCTGCCCACACTCCCTTCAATATACACCATTATTCAAGTGTCCACAAGCTGCCACAATTCATTCATCAACATCACATTGCCGTACCATATGCCAATTCCCATCAAAGTGCATCATTCACCATATATACATGCATTAAATCACTAGGTTACTAAATCACCATGATTAACATTATTTCTCATCAATTATATACACAAATACCTCATCAAAAACGTGACCCATGGCTGTCCAAAATGGCAACAACAATAACCCTTCAAACTCAAAATTTTCCTTCACCAAACCAATACCCATAACATAAACATAAACTTTAACAAAGAACTTCTCAAAAATGCAAACTTACCTTTAATTGTAAATTGCTAAACCTTCACCAAACTTCCCAAAATTGGTATCAATATCTTCCTTGTGATGTGTAGACAAATTTTAGTGAAGAACACTAAGTGAATGGAGTTGAAATGGAAGGAGGGATCAAGCTTGCATGAAAATGTCCATGGAGTTTTCTCTCCCTTCATTCACGGCTTGGATGGTAAATGAAGAAGATGAAGTGGCTGCTGGACATAGTGGACTTACATCAGCCCTATAATGTGTTTATTTTATTCCCTTAGTGGTCCACTTACTCTAATTAATTCATATTATAAGTTACTTTCACTTAATCCCACATTAAACCCTTAATTCTCACTATTTACTTTAGGTACCACCAATTTAATTATTCATTTCATTTTCTAAGTGTAATATTATTTATTTTTAATGGAAATTTAGGTCAAAAGACAATTCGGGATGTCAAATGACCATAATGCCCCTGCTCGTGGCTTTCGATTTTTCTGGTAATCGTATTTTGTGCTTTTTCGATTTCTCACTTTTCTTTGTACTAATTATTTAATTTTTCCTTGATATTTCTAATGATATTTATACTTCAATAAGGGTCTATTTATGTCCAAAAATATTTTCGTGGTTCCCCGATCCGAGGTTAGTCAACGGTCCACGCCGTGACTTCCTGGCATGATCACCCATCGCTAGGTTTCCTACTCGCTTAACTTGATCACATTTCTTTACTATGATTTTTCCTTTGTTTTTCTTTTCTTGTATTTCATTATTTTATGTCTCCTCACTCATATTGAAGTACGGTTCTAGGCATCCTAGCCGTCCTGACAACATCGTCACCGAGCAAGAGAACGCACTCTAGAACTTAGGGGTGTTACAATTCTCCCCCTTAAATAAATTTCGTCTCGAAATTTTACTCAGCATTAGTCTCAACATGTGGGTGCTATCTCCTCATATCCTCTTCACGTTCCCAAGTTGCTTCTCGCTCAATGATGGTTCCACAAAGACTTTAACCGGTGTATCTGCTTGTTCTCAAATTGCTTCACCTCATAAGCCAGAATTTTTATGGGTTCTTCCTCATATGAGAGGTCTGGATTTACTTCAATCTCTTCAACTGATAGTACATGAGATGGGTCTGATCTGTACCTCCTTAACATGGACACATGGAAGACACTGTGTATCCTTGCTAGCTCTGGAGGTAATGCCAACCGGTATGCTAAAGGACTCACTCTTTCCAGAACTTCATATGGTCCGATGAAACGAGGACTTAGTTTCCCCTTTCTGCCAAATCTCATAATCCTCTTCCAAGGAGAAACTTTGAGGAATACCTTATCACCCACTGCATACTCAATATCTCTTCTCTTCAGATCAACATAGGACTTCTGGCGGTCTGATGCAGCCCTGAGTCTATCTCTGATCAATCTAATCTTTTCCTCTGTCTGCTGGACAATTTCTGGTCCAATCATCTTCCTTTCACCTACTTCATCCCAACATAAGGGAGTTCTACACTTTCTGCCATACAAAGCTTCATATGGAGGCATCCCTATGCTTGATTGGTAGCTGTTGTTATAAGCAAACTCAATCAAAGGCAAGTGTGTATCCCAACTACCTTTAAATTCAATCACACAAGCCCGTAGCATATCCTCCAATATCTGAATAATCCTCTCAGACTGGCCATCTGTCTGTGGGTGGAATGCTGTGCTGAAGTTCAATCTAGTTCCTAGGGCTCTCTGAAGACTACCCCAGAATCTAGAAGTGAACCTAGGATCTCTGTCAGACACAATTGCTACTGGCACTCCATGCAGTTTTACAATCTCATATATGTACAATCCGCCAATCTTTCGTGCTATAGTCCATCCGGCGCAAAAAGTGAGCGGACTTAGTCAATCACAACTATAACCCATACCGCATCATGACTACTCGTGTCCTTGGAAGTCCTGTAACAAAATCCATAGTTATCCGCTCCCATTTCCACTCTGCATCGACAAAGGATGTAACAAACCACCGGAACTTGATGTTCCGCCTTTACTTGCCGACAAGTTAGGCATTTGGAAACAAATTCACTATATCTCTCTTCATGCCCATCCACCGAGAATGTTCTTTCAACCCTCAGACATTTTAGTTCCACCGAGTGCATAGCAATGGAGACTCATGTGCTTCCTTCATAATGATCTGTCTCGGTTCCACATCACTAGGAACGCACATTCGCTTCGATGTAGCAATAAACCATCATCTCTCACGGAGAATTCGTGTTTCTTGCCTGCGAACTTCTTTCGTGCCTTCTCGATATTTTACATCACTCTTTGCAGCCATTCAGATCTGATCAATCAACACTGGCTGTACATGCCATGCAACTACCGGGCATCCCTCATCATCAACCTCTAAACTGCATGTCAGGCTTTCAATTCATACACCATGGACAAAGGAGAAACTCTGAGACTTGCCATAGTCTTGCGACTTAAGGCGTCAGCCACCACATTTGCTTTTCCTGGCTGATAGTCTATTAAGCAATCATAATCTTTAATGAGTTCTAGCCATCTCCTCTGCCTCAAATTCAATTCCTTCTGGGTACCTAAGTACTTCAAGCTCTTGTGATCTGTGAAGATGTAGCATTTCTCTCCATACAGATAGTGTCTCCAGATCTTTAGAGCAAAAACAATAGCTGCTAACTCCAGATCATGTGTTGGGTAGTTCCTCTCATGCGGTTTCAGCTGGCGTGATGCATAAGCAATGACATTCCGATCTTGCATCATTACACAGCCTAGACCATTGTGAGAAGCATCACTATAAACTGTGTATTCTTTACCCGGAGTAGGTAAAGTGAAACTGAGCTTGCTTAAGCACCTCTTCAACTCATCAAAACTCACGACATTTATCACCACCAAATTTTACATCTTTCCGCGGCTTGGTCAAGGAGAAGATAACATAGAGAATACCTTCAGAAACCGACTGTAATATACAGCTAAGCCCGTAAACTGCGACTTCTCGTGATGTTCTGGCGGTTTCCAATTAAGGATAGCTTCTACCTTCATCGAATCTACCTTGATCCCTTGGTGACACAACATGTCCCAAAAAGGAGATTTCCTTCACCAAAATTCACATTTCGACAATTTGGCGTAAATCGCTTTCTCCCTTAAAGTCTGCAGTACAATCCGCAGATGTCTATCATGCTCCTCTGCACTCCTCGAGTATATCAAAATGTCATCAATAAACACCACCACAAATTGATCAAGATATGGTCTGAAGATAGTGTTCATCAGATCCATAAAAGCAGCTGGAGCATTTGTTAACCCGAATGGCATTACTAGAAACTCATAGTGGCCATACCGAGTTCTGAAAGCAGTTTTTGGGATACTCTGCTCTTGCACCTTCAACTGATGATAACCAGATCGCAAATCAATTTTGGAGAATACTACTGCACCCTTCAACTGATCGAACAGATCATCAATGCGAGGCAATGGATATCCGCTTCTTTATTGTCACCCTATTCAACCGCTCAGAGTCAATGCATGCGGAGAGTACCATCCTTCTTCTTAACAAACAACACCGTGCTCCCAAGGTGACACACTAGGCTGATGAAGCCCTTTTCAAGTAATTCTTGTAATCAGATCTTCAACTCCTTCAACTCTGCGTGCCATTCTCGTATGGCGTTATGGAGATTGGATCCACACCAGCGTAACATTAATTTCAAATCGCACTTCTTTCCGAGGTAATCCCGCAATTCATCAGAAACACATCCGAAAGTCATATACCGTAGGGATGTCCTTCAATGCCGACTCCCACTTGGGTGTCTACTACGTATGCCAAGTATGCTTCACACCCTTCCGATCATTTTTCCGGCTAGTGCAAATTAAATGATGGTTGATGGCAATAATCGCCTCTCCTTGTATTACCACATCACTATATCGAGGAAGGCCAAAAGTGACTGCTTTCACCTACAATAATCATGGCATGATGTCTAGCTAACCAATCCATGCCCAAGATGATATCATAATTCTAAAGGGCATTTTAATGAGATCGGACAGTAAAAGTGTGTCCTTGGATCACCAAAGGGCAATCTCTATACATCCTATTAACCCTAACCTCCCGCCCTAGCTGACTTGTTACTAGCACCTCAAAGTCCATTTTTGTACATGGAACAAAGAATGCAATCAATGATGCTAGCACTCACATAAGAATGGGTAGAACCCGGTCAAATAGCACAAATACATTCTCGTTAAAAGTTGAGAAGGTACCAGCCACAACATCGATGTCTCTCGCCTCTTCTCTGCCTCATGGCATAGACTCGATCGAGCACTGCCTTGTTCTCGATTGTTTTATCGTGCCTTGGCTGCTCGGGTTACTCTACCCCGCCTCTACCTCATAGGTGGTTGTGAGCTTCGTGACAGTGGCTCAATCGACCCTTCTGCAGTAGTAGGAGGTGGTCCAACTCTACGACTATCGTGCACCCTTGGCAAAGTGTCCTGCCTCCACGCTTATAACAGCTCCAATAGCCTTGTAACAGATTCCACCATGATTCTTTCCACAAGTTTCACATTGGCGGGAGGGTAGGAACTTCTGCACTCACTGCCAGATAGGGAGGTCTCTGTCTGAATGTCTTCCCTACCGATTTCTTGCCGCCCCGCCATGTCCCCATAGTTCTTCCTCTTCCAAAGATGACCACCGAACTCGATCTCTTGATTTTCCCTCTTCTCTGCTTCTCCGACCTCTTCTTCTCAGAGCGCCTCAAACTCAACTCTTTCCAACTCTAGGGCTTGAGAAACAAGTTCGTAGAAGTTAGTGTGTTTGAAGCCGAGCACTTGTACTCTAATACCGGGCTTCAAGCCGCTTTCAAACCTCTTGCATCTCTCCCCGCTGGTAGAGAGTGGACTCACCGTGCATAATGGCTAAGGCGGGAAAATTCTCTCATACTCACCATCGATCTATTCCTCTGCTTGCACTTAAGAATTCTTGTAGCTTCCGGTCTACATAGGCATCGTGGATGTATTTCTCAATTCCGAGGAAGTCATTCCAGTCAAGATCGCAGTTCTACTGCATCGTGGGGAATGGTTTTCCACCACCATAAGCATCCCCTTGTAGTAAGGATACCGAGTATTCAAGTCTGAGCTCCTCTGCATACAATGAAGTTTCTTGAACACCCTATCCATCCTCTCTAACCACTGCTCACCTTCTATAGGATCTATCGTCCCTTTAAACTCAGAGCCCCATACTTCATCAATTTATCATATCGCCTTGTAGGAGATCGTGGTTGTACCACGGTGTCCGAATTGGGACTTGAGTAGGTGCATTACCAGCCATTTGTTGGAATATTGCAGCCATCACGAGCGAATCGAGCAGAAATCGCAGATCGCAGGGCCGGTGTCTTCAACCACCGACATTTTGTACACTGGGCATCCCCTTGCACTCAAATTTCAATAGACCGACGATCAACGATCACCTCTTCCATATTCAATGCGAGGATCTTAGCTTTCAACAATAACACAAGAATATTCACTCGTTAGTGCATATTTATACTGAATGTAATCAGTATGTATCAAACAATGATATTGAGCATTGTACTATGCGTAAAGAACATTCAAATAACAGTGAAACAGAATTTAAAAACTTTGCTCGATACCACTAAAACATGTCACACCTTACCCTCCGTAAGGCATAACATGATCCCGTAGTATACCTAATGAATTACCAACTCCGCTTCATCGATAACCCATTAAATACACTACAAGGGATTTTAAAACTTTTCTTACTTCTTTTACAAAGTGGTGAGCACTATTTACAGTGTTAAAGACTTTGGTGAATCAAGTGAAATAACTAACTCATTTGATTTATTTAGAATTTCAGAAATTTTGGCAAAGTGCCCTCTGTATTTTGGATAAAGCAGTTCTTAAAACTCAGTAAAGCACTTCTATAATTTTCCAAATCTCAACTTCAATACATTTCTCAACACAACAATTCATCAACTCAATTCCATAGAAATTTTTCAAAGTCCGAGATAAGGAAATATAATACAACTTTTACAATCCAAAACACTCATAATTAATTTACAACTTCAAGGTACAATTTAATTTACAACCGCTCAAAACCAAAAGAAAATATACATACAAAGGTCATACATTACAAGATAAAAGCAAAAGCGGTATACTCAATATACTGTGTAATCCTCATTGATGTATATGCACTTAGTCTCACGCCTGCCTATCTCTCTACCGCGATAAAGAATAAAGCTATCACGAGACAATGTCTCAAGGTGCACAACATTAACCAAATCCAATTTAAATCACAATTCATAAGTCATGTAAATAGTGGATACTTGAAATCATAATTAAATTCAAGACAATAATTGTCAACAAGAATTTAAACTCCATTTCTCAATATCACAATAATTTTCCATAAGTCAGATCAGTTTGAATTCAAAAGACAGATATGTCAATGAGAGTTTAAATCTATTACACAATCTCACAATACACATCAATAAATCACACACACCTTAATCATGATCCATACTTCAATTCATCCCAAAAGTCGATGACTAATGAGGAATAACATGGCTAGCTAAAAAATATGAGTACTCATTCTATTCGTCCTCAACAGCACACACCTCAACACTTCACAGAGAGGGAATTCAATTCATCCCACTAGACAAGCTAGAGAGGAATACAATCAATATACATGATAGCTGTGGTTTCAAACCATTTCTAATGCTTTTAATCAATAAGTATCCATCAATGTCATTCAAACCATTTTTCACAGCTTTCAAACTATTCACAATATTTTTCAATCAATAAATATTCCTCAAACACATTTCCACAATTTAAAATAATGATATACAAATAATCAATATTTATTTCCATTGAAAATAATTCAAAAGAAACAGCTTGTTGTGCACAAACCTCGATATTTGTCTCCGGTCTTGACTCAAGATTTCTTTCCCTTTGCCGAGTCCTTGTTAATCGAGAAACACAATTTGAAGTGTTTCACACCAAATTAAACTATCTCTATCGATGGGGTTTGGTAAATAATGCATCAACTCAATTATTCGCTTAATCACCTAATATACCGACCGATCGCGCTTTTAGGTAAATTAGGTTTTAGTGTCGTTAATATGTCACACTCGATAGGATTTTAGGTTTGGTATGTTTTACCAAAGTCATTTCTCGCTTAGTGCATTTTAATGCAAATTGTGGATTCCTAACACTGGTTTGACCTAACCTGACGATCTAGTTCCCCGGTTTTCGGTCTCGGTCGAAACTACAAACTTGTAGATCTAGGTCTTATTGCACGCGTGCAAAATTTCAGGTCAATCCGAGTTAAGTAGACCAAGTTATGGTCATTACACTATTGCTGGTCAAATGGTACCATTTTAGGTCAATTTTAGGTCAAAGTGGTCAATTCTGGTTCGGCCAGTTTCTGGACCTGAACTTGTGCAAGTTGTTTGACTTGCTTATGGTCATTTCTGGGCTTTGGTGTCTTCATAAGACTTGTAGGTATGGGTCTTAACTATTCTTGGTCAAAATTTCAGGTCAATTGGACCTGGTTTGAGTGAGTTATGGCCTAAACACTCACTGCTGCCCAATTGGTCATTTTTCAGGTCCTAATTGCATCTAATCCGAATTGGTCAAATTTTTAGGTCACCTTGCAAGCAGAATTTTGGCATGGTTTCTCAATGAAAGTTGGCACATTTTGTGCCTAGTTTCACCTCAAATTGGTCTCATACTAATTAAGGTTACACATTCAAGGTTATAGGCCAAAATATACACTGCCCTTAATATGCATTACACACCCCAACTTCAAACACACACTTACCTTTGCAAGGTTTACTTCCATACCCTACCAAACTGTTTTGGCACATTACTAACAACATTTTCTACATAACATTAGCATTATTTTGGGCAGATTCCAATCACCCTCAACACACCAAATATCATTCACAATTACAATTTCTAAGTACCATTACAAACACACCTAAACATTTCAAACTTTACATACACTTTACAATGTAAATTGACATACATATCATCAATCCTTCTAGGTCAATATGCTGCCCACACTCCCTTCAATATACACCATTATTCAAGTGTCCACAAGCTGCCACAATTCATTCATCAACATCACATTGCCGTACCATATGCCAATTCCCATCAAAGTGCATCATTCACCATATATACATGCATTAAATCACTAGGTTACTAAATCACCATGATTAACATTATTTCTCATCAATTATATACACAAATACCTCATCAAAAACGTGACCCATGGCTGTCCAAAATGGCAACAACAATAACCCTTCAAACTCAAAATTTTCCTTCACCAAACCAATACCCATAACATAAACATAAACTTTAACAAAGAACTTCTCAAAAATGCAAACTTACCTTTAATTGTAAATTGCTAAACCTTCACCAAACTTCCCAAAATTGGTATCAATATCTTCCTTGTGATGTGTAGACAAATTTTAGTGAAGAACACTAAGTGAATGGAGTTGAAATGGAAGGAGGACTGCTTGCATGAAAATGTCCATGGAGTTTTCTCTCCCTTCATTCACGGCTTGGATGGTAAATGAAGAAGATGAAGTGGCTGCTGGACATAGTGGACTTACATCAGCCCCATAATGTGTTTATTTTATTCCCTTAGTGGTCCACTTACTCTAATTAATTCATATTATAAGTTACTTTCACTTAATCCCACATTAAACCCTTAATTCTCACTATTTACTTTAGGTACCACCAATTTAATTATTCATTTCATTTTCTAAGTGTAATATTATTTATTTTTAATGGAAATTTAGGTCAAAAGACAATTCGGGATGTCAAATGACCATAATGCCCCTGCTCGGTGGCTTTTCCATTTTCTCAGAATAACCGTATTTTGTCTGTTTTTCGATTTCTCACTTTTCTTTGTACTAATTATTTAATTTTTCCTTGATATTTCTAATGATATTTATACTTCAATAAGGGTCTATTTATGTCCAAAAAATATTTTCCGTGGTTCCCGCATCGTGGTTAGTCAACGGTCCACGCCGTGACTTCCTAAGGCCACCCATCGCTAGGTTTCCTACTGCTTAACTTGATCACATTTCTTTACTATGATTTTTCCTTTGTTTTTCTTTTCTTGTATTTCATTATTTTATGTCTCTCACTCATATTGAAGTACGGTTCTAGGCATCCTAGCCGTCCGACAACACCGTCACCGAGCAGAGAACGCACTCACCGAACTTAGGGTGTTACAATTCTCCCCTTAAATAAATTTCGCCTCAAATTTTACTCGCATTAGTCTCTCAACAGCTGTGGGTGCTGTCTCCTCATATCCTCTTCACGCTCCCAAGTTGCTTCCTCGCTCAATGATGGTTCCACAAAGACTTTAACCAGTGTATCTGCTTGTTCCTCACCGCTTCACCTCATAAGCCGTAATTTTTATGGGTTCTTCCTCATATGAGAGGTCCGATTTACTTCAATCTCTTCAATCGATAGTACATGAGATGGGTCTGATCTGCACTCCTTAACATGGACACATGGAAGACACTGTATCCTTGCTAGCTCGAGGTAATGCCAACCGGTATGCTAAAGGACTCACTCTTTCCGTAACTTCATATGGTCCGATGAAACGAGGACTTAGTTTCCTTTCTCGCCAAATCTCATAATCCTCTTCCAAGGAGAAACTTTGAGGAATACCTTATCACCCATCGCATACTCAATATCTCTTCTCTTCAGATCAACATAGGACTTCTCGGTCCGATGCACTCGAGTCTATCTCTCGATCAATCTAATCTTTTCCTCCGTCACTGGACAATTTCTCGTCCAATCATCTTCCTTTCACCTACTTCATCCCAACATAAGGGAGTTCTACACTTTCGCCATACAAAGCTTCATATGGAGGCATCCCTATGCTTGATTGGTAGTCGTTGTTATAAGCAAACTCAATCAAAGGCAAGTGTGTATCCCAACTACCTTTAAATTCAATCACATAAGCCCGTAGCATATCCTCCAATATCCGAATAACCCTCTCGATCGCCATCCGTCTGGGTGGAATGTCAGGTCAAGTTCAATCTAGTTCCTAGGGCTCTCAAGACTACCCTAATCTAGAAGTGAACCTAGGATCTCTCGCTGACACAATTGCTACTGCACTCCATGCGCTTTACAATCTCATATATGTACAATCCGCCAATCTTTCCGTGCTATAGTCCATCCGAATCGGCAAAGTGAGCAGACTTAGTCAATCACAACTATAACCCATACCGCATCATGACTACTCGTGTCCTTGGAAGTCCTCAGAACAAAATCCATAGTTATCCGCTCCCATTTCCACTGCATCGACAAAGGATGTAACAAATCACCGAACTTGATGTTCGCTTTACTTGCCGATGTTAGGCATTTGGAAACAAATTTAGCTATATCTCTCTTCATGCCCATCCACCAAGAATGTTCTTTCAACCCTCAGACATTTTAGTTCCACCAGTGGTGCATAGCAAATGGAGACTCATGTGCTTCCTTCATAATGATCTGCCTCGCCCACATCACTAGGAACGCACATTCTCGCTTCGATGTAGCAATAAACCATCATCTCTCACGGAGAATTCAGGTTTCTTGCCCTGAACTTCTTCAGCCTTCCGATATTTTTCATCACTGCGCGCCCATTCCGATCCGATCAATCAACACCGGCCAGACATGCCATGCAACTACCGCTCATCCCTCATCATCAACCTCTAAACCGCATGTCAGGCTTTCAATTCATATACCATGGACAAAGGAGAAACTCGAGACTTGCCATAGTCTTGCGACTTAAGGCGCCACCACCACATTTGCTTTTCCCGGCCGATAGTCTATTAAGCAATCATAATCTTTAATGAGTTCTAGCCATCTCCTCCGCCTCAAATTCAATTCTTCTGGTACCTAAGTACTTCAAGCTCTTGTGATCTGTGAAGATGTAGCATTTCTCTCCATACAGATAGTGTCTCCAGATTTTCAGAGCAAAAACAATAGCTGCTAAAACTAGATCATGTGTTGGGTAGTTCCTCTCATGCGGTTTCAGCTGGCGTGATGCATAAGTAATGACATTCCGATCTTGCATCAAGACACACCTAACCCATTGTGAGAAGCATCACTATAAACCGTGTATTCTTTATCCGAGTAGGTAAAGTGAGAACTGGAGCTCAGCTTAAGCACCTCTTCAACTCATCAAAACTCACGACATTTATCACCCACCGAAATTTTACATCTTTCCGGCAGCTGGTCAAGGAGAAGATAACATAGAGAATCCTTCACAAACCGACGGTAATATCCACTAAGCCTAAAATCGCGAATTCGTGATGTTCTGGTCGTTTCCAATTAAGGATAGCTTCTACCCATCGAATCTACCTTGATCCCTTCAAATGACACAACATGTCCCAAAAAGGAGATTTCCTTCACCAAAATTCACATTTCGACAATTTGGCGATACTGCTTTCTCCTTAAAGTCTCAGCATACCCGCAGATGTCTATCATGCTCCTCTGCACTCCTCGAGTATATCAAAATGTCATCAATAAACACCACCACAAATTGATCAAGATATGGTCCAAGATAGTGTTCATCGATCCATAAAAGCAAATGAGCATTTGTTAACCCAATGGCATTACTAGAAACTCATAGTGGCCATACCGAAGTTCAAAGCGCTTTTGGGATACTCGCTCTTGCACCTTCAATCGATGATAACCAGATCGCAAATCAATTTTGGAGAATACTATCGCACTTTTCAATCGACGAATGTATCATCAATGCGAGGCAATGGATATCTGCTCTTTATTGTCACCCTATTCAACCGCTCGTAGTCAATGCATGTTTGAGAGTACCATCCTTCTTCTTAACAAACAACACCGTGCTCCCCAAGGTGACACACTAGGCGGATGAAGCCCTTTTCAAGTAATTCTTGTAATCAGATCTTCAACTCCTTCAACTCACTGGTGCCATTCTGTATGGCGTTATGGAGATTGGATCCACACCAGTGCAACATTAATTTCAAATCGCACTTCTCTTCCGAGGTAATCCCGCAATTCATCAGAAACACATCCGAAAGTCATATACCGTAGGGATGTCCTTCAATGCCGACTCCCCACTTGGGTGTCTACTACGTATGCCAAGTATGCTTCACACCCTTCCCGATCATTTTTCTCGCTAGTGCAAATAAATGATGGTTGATGGCAATAATCGCCTCTCCTTGTATTACCACATCACTATACTGAGGAAGGCCAAAAGTGACTGTCTTCAGCCTACAGTCAATCATGGCATGATGTCTAGCTAACCAATCCATGCCCAAGATGATATCATAATCTCTAAAGGGCATTTTAATGAGATCGGACAGAAAAGTGTGTCCTTGGATCACCAAAGGGCAATCTCTATACATCCTATTAACCCTAACCTCCTGTCCTAGCGGACTTGTTACTAGCACCTCAAAGTCCATTTTTGTACATGGAACAGCAATGCAATCAATGATGCTAGCACTCACATAAGAATGGGTAGAACCCGGGTCAAATAGCACAAATACATTCTGGTTAAAAGTTGAGAAGGTACCAGCCACAACATCAGATGTCTGCTGGATGTATATGCAGCCTAGTCCACGCCTGCCTATCTCTCTACCGCGATAAGAATAAAGCTATCACGAGACAATGTCTCAGTGGTGCACAACATAAACCAAATCCAATTTAAATCACAATTCATAAGTCATGTAAATAGTGGATACTTGAAATCATAATTAAATTCAAGACAATAATTGTCAACAAGAATTTAAACTCCATTTCTCAATATCACAATAATTTTCCATAAGTCAGATCAGGTTTGAATTCAAAAGACAGTATATGTCAATGAGAGTTTAAATCTATTTCACAATCTCACAATACACATCAATAAATCACACACATCTTATTCATGATCCATAATTCAAATCATACCAAAAGTCGATTACTAATGAGTAATAACATGGATAGCTAGCAAAAATATGAGTACTCATTCTATTCGTCCTCAACAGCACACACCTCAACACTTCAGCAGAGAGGGAATTCAATTCATCCCACTAGACAAGCTAGAGAGGAATACAATCAATATACATGATAGTGTGGTTTCAAACCATTTCTAATGCTTTTAATCAATAAGTATCCATCAATGTCATTAAAAACATTTTTCACAGTTTCAAACTATTCTCAATATTTTTCAATAAATAAATATTCATCAAACAAATTTCCACAAATTAAAATAATGATATAAAAATAATCAATATTTATTTCCATTTATAATAATTCAAAAGAAACAGCTTGTTGTGCACAAACCTCTCGATATTTGTCTCTGGTCTTGACTCAAGATTTCTTTCCCTTTTTTGAGTCCTTGTTAATCGAGAAACACAATTTGAAGTGTTTCAGCATCAAATTAAACTATCTCTATCGATGGGGTTTGGTAAATAATGCAATCAACTCAATTATTCGCTTAATCACCTAATATACCACCCTCGATGCGCTTTAGGTAAATTAGGTTTTAGTGTCGTTAATATGTCACACTCGATAGGATTTTAGGTTTGGTATGTTTTACCAAAGTCATTTCTCGCTTAGTGCATTTTAATGCAAATTGTTGATTCCGAACACTGGTTTGACCTAACCGGACGATCTAGTTCCTCGGTTTTCGGTCTCGGCCGAAACTACAAACTTGTAGATCTAGGTCTTATTGCACGCGGTGCAAAATTTCAGGTCAATCCGAGTTAAGTAGACCAAGTTATGGTCATTACACTATTGCTGGTCAAATGGTACCATTTTAGGTCAATTTTAGGTCAAAGTGGTCAATTCTGGTTCGGCCAGTTTTTGGACCCGAACTTGTGCAAGTTGTTTGACTTGCTTATGGTCATTTCTGGGCTTTGGTGTCTTCATAAGACTTGTAGGTATGGGTCTTAACTATTCTTGGTCAAAATTTCAGGTCAATTGGACCTGGTTTGAGTGAGTTATGGCCTAAACACTCACTGCTGCCCAATTGGTCATTTTTCAGGTCCTAATTGCATCTAATCCGAATTGGTCAAATTTTTAGGTCACCTTGCAAGCAGAATTTTGGCATGGTTTCTCAATGAAAGTTGGCACATTTTGTGCCTAGTTTCACCTCAAATTGGTCTCATACTAATTAAGGTTACACATTCAAGGTTATAGGCCAAAATATACACTGCCCTTAATATGCATTACACACCCCAACTTCAAACACACACTTACCTTTGCAAGGTTTACTTCCATACCCTACCAAACTGTTTTGGCACATTACCAACAACATTTTCTACATAACATTAGCATTATTTTGGGCAGATTCCAATCACCCTCAACACACCAAATATCATTCACAATTACAATTTCTAAGTACCATTACAAACACACCTAAACATTTCAAACTTTACATACACTTTACAATGTAAATTGACATACATATCATCAATCCTTCTAGGTCAATATGCTGCCCACACTCCTTCAATATACACCATTATTCAAGTGTCCACAAGCTGCCACAATTCATTCATCAACATCACATTGCCGTACCATATGCCAATTCCCATCAAAGTGCATCATTCACCATATATACATGCATTAAATCACTAGGTTACTAAATCACCATGATTAACATTATTTCTCATCAATTATATACACAAATACCTCATCAAAAACGTGACCCATGGCTGTCCAAAATGGCAACAACAATAACCCTTCAAACTCAAAATTTTCCTTCACCAAACCAATACCCATAACATAAACATAAACTTTAACAAAGAACTTCTCAAAAATGCAAACTTACCTTTAATTGTAAATTGCTAAACCTTCACCAAACTTCCCAAAATTGGTATCAATATCTTCCTTGTGATGTGTAGACAAATTTTAGTGAAGAACACTAAGTGAATGGAGTTGAAATGGAAGGAGGGATCAAGCTTGCATGAAAATGTCCATGGAGTTTTCTCTCCCTTCATTCACGGCTTGGATGGTAAATGAAGAAGATGAAGTGGCTGCTGGACATAGTGGACTTACATCAGCCCCATAATGTGTTTATTTTATTCCTTAGTGGTCCACTTACTCTAATTAATTCATATTATAAGTTACTTTCACTTAATCCCACATTAAACCCTTAATTCTCACTATTTACTTTAGGTACCACCAATTTAATTATTCATTTCATTTTCTAAGTGTAATATTATTTATTTTTAATGTAAATTTAGGTCAAAAGACAATTCGGGATGTCAAATGACCATAATGCCTGCTCGGGTGGCTTTCCGATTTTTCAGTAACACCGTATTTTGTCTGCTTTTTCGATTTCTCACTTTTCTTTGTACTAATTATTTAATTTTTCCTTGATATTTCTAATGATATTTATACTTCAATAAGGTCTATTTATGTCCAAAAATATTTTCCGTGGTTCCCCGCAAATGTGGTTAGTCAACGGTCCACGCCGTGACTTCCTTGCAAGGCCACCCATCGCTAGGTTTCCTACTGCTTAACTTGATCACATTTCTTTACTATGATTTTTCCTTTGTTTTCTTTTCTTGTATTTCATTATTTTATGTCTCTCACTCATATTGAAGTATTTGGTTCTAGGCATCCTAGCTGTCCGACAACATCGGTCACCGAGCAGAGAACGCACTACCGAACTTAGGGGTGTTACAATTCTCCCCTTAAATAAATTTCGCCTCAAATTTTACCTGCATTAGTCTCTCGAACAGTGTGGGTGCTGTCTCCTCATATCCTCTTCACGCTCCCAAGTTGCTTCCTCGGCCCGAATGATGGTTCCACAAAGACTTTAACAGTGTATCTGCTTGTTCCTCACTGCTTCACCTCATAAGCCGAATTTTTATGGGTTCTTCCTCATATGAGAGGTCCGATTTACTTCAATCTCTTCAACCGATAGTACATGAGATGGGTCTGATCTGCACTCTCCTTAACATGGACACATGGAAGACACTGTATCCTTGCTAGCTCGAGGTAATGCCAACCGGTATGCTAAAGGACTCACTCTTTCCGTAACTTCATATGGTCCGATGAAACGAGGACTTAGTTTCCTTTCTCGCCAAATCTCATAATCCTCTTCCAAGGAGAAACTTTGAGGAATACCTTATCACCCATCGTGCATACTCAATATCTCTTCTCTTCGAGATCAACATAGGACTTCGCGGTCCGATGCAGCCCTCGAGTCTATCTCTCTCGATCAATCTAATCTTTTCCTCTGTCACTGGACAATTTCTCGGTCCAATCATCTTCCTTTCACCTACTTCATCCCAACATAAGGGAGTTCTACACTTTCTCGCCATACAAAGCTTCATATGGAGGCATCCCTATGCTTGATTGGTAGCCGTTGTTATAAGCAAACTCAATCAAAGGCAAGTGTGTATCCCAACTACCTTTAAATTCAATCACATAAGCCCGTAGCATATCCTCCAATATCCGAATAACCCTCTCGATCGCCATCCGTCTGCGGGTGGAATGTCAGGTCAAGTTCAATCTAGTTCCTAGGGCTCTCAAGACTACCCTGCATCTAGAAGTGAACCTAGGATCTCTCATGACACAATTGCTACCGCACTCCATGCGCTTTACAATCTCATATATGTACAATCTGCCAATCTTTCCGTGCTATAGTCCATCCGAATCGCAAAAAGTGAGCGGACTTAGTCAATCACAACTATAACCCATACCGCATCATGACTACTCGTGTCCTTGGAAGTCCTGTAACAAAATCCATAGTTATCCGCTCCCATTTCCACTGCATCGACAAAGGATGTAACAAATCACCGAACTTGATGTTCGCTTTACTTGACAAGTTAGGCATTTGGAAACAAATTTAGCTATATCTCTCTTCATGCCCATCCACCAAGAATGTTCTTTCAACCCTCTCAGACATTTTAGTTCCACCGTGGTGCATAGCAAATGGAGACTCATGTGCTTCCTTCATAATGATCTGCCTCTGGCCCACATCACTAGGAACGCACATTCTCGCTTCGATGTAGCAATAAACCATCATCTCTCACAGAATTCAGGTTTTTGCCCCACGAACTTCTTTCAGCAGCTTCGATATTTTTCATCACTGCGTAGCCATTCGACCGATCAATCAACACCGGCCGTACATGCCATGCAACTACCGTCCGTCCTCATCATCAACCTCTAAACCGCATGTCAGGCTTTCAATTCATATACCATGGACAAAGGAGAAACTCTGAGACTTGTCATAGTCTTGCGACTTAAGGCGTCAGCCACCACATTTGCTTTTCCTGGCTGATAGTCTATTAAGCAATCATAATCTTTAATGAGTTCTAGCCATCTCCTCTGCCTCAAATTCAATTCCTTCTGGGTACCTAAGTACTTCAAGCTCTTGTGATCTGTGAAGATGTAGCATTTCTCTCCATACAGATAGTGTCTCCAGATCTTCAGAGCAAAAACAATAGCTGCTAACTCCAGATCATGTGTTGGGTAGTTCCTCTCATGCGGTTTCAGCTGGCGTGATGCATAAGCAATGACATTCCGATCTTGCATCAGTACACAGCCTAACCCATTGTGAGAAGCATCACTATAAACTGTGTATTCTTTACCCGGAGTAGGTAAAGTGAGAACTGGAGCTTCAGTTAAGCACCTCTTCAACTCATCAAAACTCACGACATTTATCACCCACCAAATTTTACATCTTTCCGAAGCAGCTTGGTCAGTGGAGAAGATAACATAGAGAATCCCTTCAAAAACCGACGGTAATATCCAGCTAAGCCTAAAATCGCGAATTTCGTGATGTTCCCGGCTGTTTCCAATTAAGGATAGCTTCTACCCATCGAATCTACCTTGATCCCTTCACCGACACAACATGTCCCAAAAGGAGATTTCCTTCACCAAAATTCACATTTCGACAATTTGGCGTGATACCTGCTTTCTCCTTAAAGTCTGCAGCAATTCGCAGATGTCTATCATGCTCCTCTGCACTCTCGAGTATATCAAAATGTCATCAATAAACACCACCACAAATTGATCAAGATATGGTCCAAGATAGTGTTCATCGATCCATAAAAGCAAATGAGCATTTGTTAACCCGAATGGCATTACTAGAAACTCATAGTGGCCATACCGAGTTCTCAGCGCTTTGGGATACTCGCTCTTGCACCTTCAATCGATGATAACCAGATCGCAAATCAATTTTGGAGAATACTATCGCACTTCTTCAATCGATCGAATGGATCATCAATGCGAGGCAATGGATATCTGTTTTATTGTCACCCTATTCAACCGCTCAGAGTCAATGCATAAGCGAGAGTACCATCCTTCTTCTTAACAAACAACACCGTGCTCCCCAAGGTGACACACTAGGCGGATGAAGCCCTTTTCAAGTAATTCTTGTAATCGTATCTTCAACTCCTTCAACTCACTGGTGCCATTCGTATGGCGTTATGGAGATTGGATCCACACCAGTGCACATTAATTTCAAATCGCACTTCTCTTCCGAGGTAATCCTGCAATTCATCAGAAACACATCCGAAAGTCATATACCGTAGGGATGTCCTTCAATGCCGACTCCCACTTGGGTGTCTACTACGTATGCCAAGTATGCTTCACACCCCTTCCCGATCATTTTTCGGCTAGTGCAAATTAAATGATGGTTGATGGCAATAATCGCCTCCCCTTGTATTACCACATCACTATACTGAGGAAGGCCAAAAGTGACTGTCTTCAGCCTACAGTCAATCATGGCATGATGTCTAGCTAACCAATCCATGCCCAAGATGATATCATAATCTCTAAAGGGCATTTTAATGAGATCGGACAGAAAAGTGTGTCCTTGGATCACCAAAGGGCAATCTCTATACATCCTATTAACCCTAACCTCCTGTCCTAGCGGACTTGTTACTAGCACCTCAAAGTCCATTTTTGTACATGGAACAGCAATGCAATCAATGATGCTAGCACTCACATAAGAATGGGTAGAACCCGGGTCAAATAGCACAAATACATTCTGGTTAAAAGTTGAGAAGGTACCAGCCACAACATCAGATGTCTCTGCCTCTTCTCTCTGTCTCATGGCATAGACTCTGACTGGAGCACTGTCTTGTTCTGATTGTTTTACTGTGCCTTGGCTGCCTGCTGGGTTACCTCTACCCCTGCCTCTACCTCTGTTAGGTGGTTGTGAGCTTCTGGTGACAGGGCTCTGAACTGACCCTTCTGCAGTAGTAGGAGGTGGTCCAACTCTGCGACTCATCGGAGCGCCCTTGGCAAAGTGTCCTGCCTCCACAGCTATAACAGCTCCAATAGCCTTGTAACAGATTCCACCATGATTCTTTCCACAAGTTTCACATTGGCGGGAGGGTAGGAACTTCTGCATCACGACTGATAGGGAGGTCTCTGTCCGAATGTCTTCCCCTACTGCATTTCTTGCCGCCCGCCATGTCCCCATAGTTCTTCCTCTTTCCAAGATGACCACTGGAACTCGATCTACTGATTTTTCCCTCTTTCTGTCTTCTCGACCTCTTCTTCTCGGGAGCGCCTCAAACTCAACTCTTTCCAACTCTAGGGCTTGAGAAACAAGTTCAGAGAAGTTAGTGTGTTTGAAGCCGAGAACTTGTACTCTAATACTGGGCTTCAAGCCAGTTTCAAACCTCTTGCATCTCTCCCTGCTGGTAGAGAGTGGACTCACTGCATAATGGCTAAGGCGGGAAAATTCTCTCTCATACTCAGCCACTGATCTATTCCCCTGTTTCAGACTTAAGAATTCTTGTAGCTTCTGGTCTACATAGGCATCAGGGATGTATTTCTGTCTGAATTCCCTGAGGAAGTCATTCTGTGTCAAGATCGCAGTTCTACTGCATGGGGAATGGTTTTCCACTACCATAAGCATCCCTTGTAGTAAGGATACGAGTATTCAAGTCCGAGCTCCTCTGTACAATGAAGTTTCTTGAACACCCTATCCATCCTCTCTAACCACTGCTCACCTTCTATAGGATCTCTGTCCCTTAAACTCAGAGCCCCATACTTCATCAATTTATCATATCGCCTTGTAGGAGACGTGGTTGTACCACGGGTGTCTGAATTGGGACTTGAGTAGGTACATTACCAGCCATTTGTTGGAATATTGCAGCCATCTGTTTGAGCGAGAAAGCTGCAGATCGCAGCGGTGGTCTTCTTGAACCACCGACATTTTGTACACTGGGCATCCCCTTGCACCTCACCTCAATAGATCGACGATCAACGATCACCCTCTTCCATATTCAATGCGAGGATCTTAGCTTTCCGAACAATAACACAAGAATATTCACTCGTTAGTGCATATTTATACTCAGTAATGTCTTGTATGTATCAAACAATGATATTGAGCGGTTGTACTATGCGTAAAGAACATTCAAATAACAGTGAAAGCAATTTAAAAACTTTGCTCGATACCACTAAAACATGTCACACCTTACCCCTCTGTAAGGCATAACATGATCCCAGTAGTATACCTAATGAATTACCAACTCCGCTTCATCGATAACCCATTAAATACACTACAAGGGATTTTAAAAACTTTTCTTACTTCTTTTACAAGGTGAGCACTATTTACAGTGTTAAAGACTTTGGTGAATCAAGTGAAATAACTAACTCATTTGATTTATTTAGAATTTCTATAAAATTTTTGGCAAAGTGCCCTCGTATTTTGGATAAAACAGTTCTTCAGAAAACCTGTAAAAAGCACTTCTACAATTTTCCAAATCTCAACTTCAATACATTTCTCAACACAACAATTCATCAACACAATTCCATAGGAATTTTTCAAAGTCCGAGATAAGGAAATATAATACAACTTTTACAATCCAAAACTCTCATAATTAATTTACAACTTCAAGGTACAATTTAATTTACAATCGCTCAAAACCAAAAGAAAATATACATACAAAGGTCATACATTACAAGATAAAAGCAAAAGCGGTATACTCAATATACTGTAATCCCTCATTTGGATGTATATGCGGCCTAGTCTGCCTCTATCTCTCTACTGCGACGGCAATAAAGCTATCATTGAGACAATGTCTCGATGGTGCACAACATTAAACAAATCCAATTTAAATCACAATTCATAAGACATGTAATTAGTGGATACTTGAAATCAAAATTAAATTCAACACAATAATTGTCAACAAGAATTTAAACTCAATATCACAATATCACAATAATATTACATCAGTCGATCAGTTTGAATTCAAAAGACAGATATGTCAATGAGAGTTTAAATCTATTTCACAATCTCACAATACACATCAATAAATCACACACACTTAATCATGATCCATAATTCAATTCATCCCAAAAGTCGATGACTAATGAGGAATAACATGGCTAGCTAGCAAAAATATGAGTACTCATTCTATTCGTCCTCAACAGCACACACCTCAACACTTCAAACAGAGAGGGAATTCAATTCATCCCACTAGACAAGCTAGAGAGGAATACAATCAATATACATGATAGTTGTGGTTTCAAACCATTTCTAATGCTTTTTAATCAATAAGTATCCATCAATGTCATTCAAACCATTTTTCACAGTTTCAAACTATTCACAATATTTTTCAATCAATAAATATTCCTCAAACACATTTCCACAATTTAAAATAATGATATACAAATAATCAATATTTATTTCCATTGAAAATAATTCAAAAGAAACAGTTGTTGTGCACAAACCTCTGATATTTGTCTCCTGGTCTTGACTCAGTATTTCTTTCCCTTTTGCTGAGTCCTTGTTAACTGAGAAACACAATTTGAAGTGTTTCAGTACCAAATTAAACTATCTCTATCGATGGGGTTTGGTAAATAATGCACTGAACTCAATTATTCGCTTAATCACCTAATATACCGACCCTCGATGCGTTTTAGGTAAATTAGGTTTTAGTGTCGTTAATATGTCACACTCGATAGGATTTTAGGTTTGGTATGTTTTACCAAAGTCATTTCCTCGCTTAGTGCATTTTAATGCAAATTGCTGGATTCCGGAACACTGGTTTGACCTAACCGGACGATCTAGTTCCCTCGGTTTTCGGTCGAAACTACAAACTTGTAGATCTAGGTCTTATTGCACGCGGTGCAAAATTTCAGGTCAATCCGAGTTAAGTAGACCAAGTTATGGTCATTACACTATTGCTGGTCAAATGGTACCATTTTAGGTCAATTTTAGGTCAAAGTGGTCAATTCTGGTTCGGCCAGTGTTTGGACCCGAACTTGTGCAAGTTGTTTGACTTGCTTATGGTCATTTCTGGGCTTTGGTGTCTTCATAAGACTTGTAGGTATGGGTCTTAACTATTCTTGGTCAAAATTTCAGGTCAATTGGACCTGGTTTGAGTGAGTTATGGCCTAAACACTCACTGCTGCCCAATTGGTCATTTTTCAGGTCCTAATTGCATCTAATCCGAATTGGTCAAATTTTTAGGTCACCTTGCAAGCAGAATTTTGGCATGGTTTCTCAATGAAAGTTGGCACATTTTGTGCCTAGTTTCACCTCAAATTGGTCTCATACTAATTAAGGTTACACATTCAAGGTTATAGGCCAAAATATACACTGCCCTTAATATGCATTACACACCCCAACTTCAAACACACACTTACCTTTGCAAGGTTTACTTCCATACCCTACCAAACTGTTTTGGCACATTACCAACAACATTTTCTACATAACATTAGCATTATTTTGGGCAGATTCCAATCACCCTCAACACACCAAATATCATTCACAATTACAATTTCTAAGTACCATTACAAACACACCTAAACATTTCAAACTTTACATACACTTTACAATGTAAATTGACATACATATCATCAATCCTTCTAGGTCAATATGCTGCCCACACTCCCTTCAATATACACCATTATTCAAGTGTCCACAAGCTGCCACAATTCATTCATCAACATCACATTGCCGTACCATATGCCAATTCCCATCAAAGTGCATCATTCACCATATATACATGCATTAAATCACTAGGTTACTAAATCACCATGATTAACATTATTTCTCATCAATTATATACACAAATACCTCATCAAAAACGTGACCCATGGCTGTCCAAAATGGCAACAACAATAACCCTTCAAACTCAAAATTTTCCTTCACCAAACCAATACCCATAACATAAACATAAACTTTAACAAAGAACTTCTCAAAAATGCAAACTTACCTTTAATTGTAAATTGCTAAACCTTCACCAAACTTCCCAAAATTGGTATCAATATCTTCCTTGTGATGTGTAGACAAATTTTAGTGAAGAACACTAAGTGAATGGAGTTGAAATGGAAGGAGGGATCAAGCTTGCATGAAAATGTCCATGGAGTTTTCTCTCCCTTCATTCACGGCTTGGATGGTAAATGAAGAAGATGAAGTGGCTGCTGGACATAGTGGACTTACATCAGCCCTATAATGTGTTTATTTTATTCCCTTAGTGGTCCACTTACTCTAATTAATTCATATTATAAGTTACTTTCACTTAATCCCACATTAAACCCTTAATTCTCACTATTTACTTTAGGTACCACCAATTTAATTATTCATTTCATTTTCTAAGTGTAATATTATTTATTTTTAATGGAAATTTAGGTCAAAAGACAATTCGGGATGTCAAATGACCATAATGCCCCTGCTCGTGGCTTTCCGATTTTCGGTAACACCGTATTTTGTCTGTTTTTCGATTTCTCACTTTTCTTTGTACTAATTATTTAATTTTTCCTTGATATTTCTAATGATATTTATACTTCAATAAGGGTCTATTTATGTCCAAAAAATATTTTCCAGGGTTCCCCGCAGTCCAGGGTTAGTCAACGGTCCACGCCGTGACTTCCCGGTGCGGTCACCCATCGCTAGGTTTCCTACTGCTTAACTTGATCACATTTCTTTACTATGATTTTTCCTTTTTTTTACTTTTATAGTATTTCATTATTTTATGTCTCTCACTCATATTGAAGTACGGTTCTAGGCATCCTAGTCGTCCAGGACAACACTGGTCACCGAGCAAGAGAACGCACTCTAGAACTTAGGGTGTTACAATTCTCCCCTTAAATAAATTTCGCCTCAAATTTTACCAGCATTAGTCTCTGAACAGCTGTGGGTGCTGTCTCCTCATATCCTCTTCACGTTCCCAAGTTGCTTCCTGGCCTGAATGATGGTTCCACAGCACTTTAACCAGGTGTATCTGTTTGTTCCTCAGCTGTTTCACCTCATAAGCCAGAATTTTTATGGGTTCTTCCTCATATGAGAGGTCTGGATTTACTTCAATCTCCTCAACCGATAGTACATGAGATGGGTCTGATCTGCCTCCTTAACATGGACACATGGAAGACACTGTATCCTTGCTAGCTCGAGGTAAGGCCATCCGGTATGCTAAAGGACTCACTCTTTCCACAACTTGATATGGTCGGATGTAACTAGGACTTAGTTTCCCGTGTCTGGCATATCTCATAATCCTCTTCCTATGAGATACTTTGTTGAATACCTTATCACCCATCGCATACTCAATATCTCTTCTCTTGAGATCAACATAGGACTTCAGCGGTCGATGCACTCAGTCTATCTCTCGATCAATCTAATCTTTTCCTCTGTCTGTGGACAATTTTACGGTCCAATCATCTTCCTTTCACCTACTTCATCCCAATATAAGGGAGTTCTACACTTTCGCCATACAAAGCTTCATATGGAGGCATCCCTATGCTTGATTGGTAGTCGTTGTTATAAGCAAACTCAATCAAAGGCAAGTGTGTATCCCAACTACCTTTAAATTCAATCACACAAGCCCGTAGCATATCCTCCAATATCTGAATAACCCTCTCGGTGGCCATCATGCAGTGGGTGGAATGTCTTTGAAGTTCAATCTAGTTCCTAGGGCTCTCAAGACTACCCTGAATCTAGAAGTGAACCTAGGATCTCTGTCGACACAATTGCTACTGCACTCCATGCGCTTTACAATCTCATATATGTACAATCCGCCAATCTTTCGTGCTATAGTCCATCCGATCGGCAAAAGTGAGCGGACTTAGTCAATCATCAACTATAACCCATACCGCATCATGACTACTCTGTGTCCTTGGAAGTCTGTAACAAAATCCATAGTTATCCGCTCCCATTTCCACTGCATCGACAAAGGATGTAACAAACCACCGAACTTGATGTTCGCCTTTACTTGTCGACAAGTTAGGCATTTGGAAACAAATTCAGCTATATCTCTCTTCATGCCCATCCACCAAGAATGTTCTTTCAACCCTCTGTACATTTTAGTTCCACCAGGTGCATAGCAAATGGAGACTCATGTGCTTCCTTCATAATGATCATCTCGGTTCCACATCACTAGGAACGCACATTCGCTTCGATGTAGCAATAAACCATCATCTCTCACGGAGAATTCGGGTTTCTTGCCTGCTGAACTTCTTTCAAGACTTCTGATATTTTTCATCACTCTGTGCAGCCATTCTGATCTGATCAATCAACACTGGCTGTACATGCCATGCAACTACTGTCTGTCCCTCATCATCAACCTCTAAACTGGCATGCTGTGCTTTCAATTCATATACCATGGACAAAGGAGAAACTCTGAGACTTGCCATAGTCTTGCGACTTAAGGCGTCAGCCACCACATTTGCTTTTCCTGGCTGATAGTCTATTAAGCAATCATAATCTTTAATGAGTTCTAGCCATCTCCTCTGCCTCAAATTCAATTCCTTCTGGGTACCTAAGTACTTCAAGCTCTTGTGATCTGTGAAGATGTAGCATTTCTCTCCATACAGATAGTGTCTCCAGATCTTCAGAGCAAAAACAATAGCTGCTAACTCCAGATCATGTGTTGGGTAGTTCCTCTCATGCGGTTTCAGCTGGCGTGATGCATAAGCAATGACATTCCGATCTTGCATCAGTACACAGCCTAACCCATTGTGAGAAGCATCACTATAAACTGTGTATTCTTTACCCGGAGTAGGTAAAGTGAGAACTGGAGCTTCAGTTAAGCACCTCTTCAACTCATCAAAACTCTGCTGACATTTATCAGTCCACTGAAATTTTACATCTTTCCGAAGCAGCTTGGTCAGTGGAGAAGATAACATAGAGAATCCCTTCACAAACCGACGGTAATATCCAGCTAAGCCTAAATCTGCGAATTTACGTGATGTTCTGGCGGTTTCCATTAAGGATAGCTTCTACCTTCATCGAATCTACCTTGATCCCTTCAGCTGACACAACATGTCCCAAAAAGGAGATTTCCTTCAGCCAAAATTCACATTTCGACAATTTGGCGTACAGCTGTTTCTCCCTTAAAGTCTGCAGTACAATTCGCAGATGTCTATCATGCTCCTCTGCACTCCTCGAGTATATCAAAATGTCATCAATAAACACCACCACAAATTGATCAAG
Organism: Hevea brasiliensis; assembly: GCF_030052815.1. Classification (NCBI taxonomy): domain Eukaryota; kingdom Viridiplantae; phylum Streptophyta; class Magnoliopsida; order Malpighiales; family Euphorbiaceae; genus Hevea; species Hevea brasiliensis. The sequence goes on along the minus strand of NC_079494.1, from coordinate 62,081,538 downwards.
ATATGGTCTGAAGATAGTGTTCATCAGATCCATAAAAGCAGCTGGAGCATTTGTTAACCCGAATGGCATTACTAGAAACTCATAGTGGCCATACCGAGTTCTGAAAGCAGTTTTTGGGATACTCTGCTCTTGCACCTTCAACTGATGATAACCAGATCGCAAATCAATTTTGGAGAATACTGCTGCACCCTTCAACTGATCGAACAGATCATCAATGCGAGGCAATGGATATCTGTTCTTTATTGTCACCCTATTCAACTGCCTGTAGTCAATGCATAAGCGGAGAGTACCATCCTTCTTCTTAACAAACAACACTGGTGCTCCCCAAGGTGACACACTAGGGCGGATGAAGCCCTTTTCAAGTAATTCTTGTAACTATATCTTCAACTCCTTCAACTCTGCTGGTGCCATTCTGTATGGCGTTATGGAGATTGGATCCACACCAGGCAGAACATTAATTTCAAACTGCACTTCTCTTCCGAGGTAATCCCGCAATTCATCAGAAACACATCCGAAAGTCATATCTGTAGGGATGTCCTTCAATGCCGACTCCCACTTGGGTGTCTACTACGTATGCCAAGTATGCTTCACACCCTTCCCGATCATTTTTCCGCTAGTGCAAATTAAATGATGGTTGATGGCAATAATCGCTCCCCTTGTATTACCACATCACTATACTGAGGAAGGCCAAAAGTGACTGTCTTCAGCCTACAGTCAATCATGGCATGATGTCTAGCTAACCAATCCATGCCCAAGATGATATCATAATCTCTAAAGGGCATTTTAATGAGATCGGACAGAAAAGTGTGTCCTTGGATCACCAAAGGGCAATCTCTATACATCCTATTACCCCTAACCTCCGTCCTAGCGGACTTGTTACTAGCACCTCAAAGTCCATTTTTGTACATGGAACAGCAATGCAATCAATGATGCTAGCACTCACATAAGAATGGGTAGAACCCGGGTCAAATAGCACAAATACATTCTGGTTAAAAGTTGAGAAGGTACCAGCCACAACATCAGATGTCTCTGCCTCTTCTCTCTGTCTCATGGCATAGACTCGACCGAGCACTGCCTTGTTCTCGATTGTTTTATCGTGCCTTGGCTCACCTGGGTTACCTCTACCCCCGCCTCTACCTCTGTTAGGTGGTTGTGAGCTTCGTGACAGTGGCTCGAATCGACCCTTCCGCAGTAGTAGGAGGTGGTCCAACTCTACGACCATCGTGCGCCCCTTGGCAAAGTGTCCTGCCTCCACAGCTATAACAGCTCCAATAGCCTTGTAACAGATTCCACCATGATTCTTTCCACAAGTTTCACATTGGCGGGAGGGTAGGAACTTCTCGGTACTCACGACCGGATAGGGAGGTCTCTGTCCTGAATGTCTTCCCCTACCAGATTTCTTGCCGCCTCTGCCATGTCCCCCATAGTTCTTCCTCTTTCCAGTATGACCACTGGAACTCTGATCTACTGATTTTCCCTCTTTCTCTGTCTTCTCTGACCTCTTCTTCTCAGGAGCAGTCTCAAACTCAACTCTTTCCAACTCTAGGGCTTGAGAAACAAGTTCAGAGAAGTTAGTGTGTTTGAAGCCGAGCACTTGTACTCTAATACTGGGCTTCAAGCCAGTTTCAAACCTCTTGCATCTCTCCCTGCTGGTAGAGAGTGGACTCACTGCATAATGGCTAAGGCGGGAAAATTCTCTCTCATACTCAGCCACTGATCTATTCCCCTGTTTCAGACTTAAGAATTCTTGTAGCTTCTGGTCTACATAGGCATCAGGGATGTATTTCTGTCTGAATTCCCTGAGGAAGTCATTCAGTGTCAAGATCGCAGTTCTACTGCATCGTGGGAATGGTTTTCCACACCATAAGCATCCCCTTGTAGTAAGGATACCGAGTATTCAAGTCCGAGCTCCTCTGTACAATGAAGTTTCTTGAACACCCTATCCATCCTCTCTAACCACTGCTCACTTCTATAGGATCTACTGTCCCTTAAACTCAGAGCCCCATACTTAATCAATTTATCATACTGCCTTGTAGGAGACTGTGGTTGTACCACGGGTGTCTGAATTGGGACTTGAGTAGGTGCATTACCAGCCATTTGTTGGAATATTGCAGCCATCTGAGCGAATCGAGCAGAAATCGCAGATCGCAGGGCCGGTGTCACAACCACCGACATTTTGTACACTGGGCATCCCCTTGCACCTCAAATTTCATAGATCGATCGATCAACGATCACCCTCTTCCATATTCAATGCGAGGATCTTAGCTTTCCTGAACAATAACACAAGAATATTCACTCTCGTTAGTGCATATTTATACTGTAATGTACTGTATGTATCAAACAATGATATTGAGCAGTTGTACTATGCAGAAAGAACATTCAAATAACAGGTGAAAATAGAATTTAAAAACCTGGCTCTGATACCACTAAACCATGTCACACCTTACCCCTCTGTAAGGCATAACATGATCCCGTAGTATACCTAATGAATTACCAACTCCGTCATCGATAACCCATTAAATACACTACAAGGGATTTTAAAACTTTTCTTACTTCTTTTACAATGGTGAGCACTATTTACAGTGTTAAAGACTTTGGTGAATCAAGTGAAATAACTAACTCATTTGATTTATTTAGAATTTTTGTAAAATTTTTGGCAAAGTGCCCTCGTATTTTGGATAAAACAGTTCTTGAGAAAACTCAGAAAAGCACTTCTATAATTTTCCAAATCTCAACTTCAATACATTTCTCAACACAACAATTCATCAACTCAATTCCATAGAAATTTTTCAAAGTCTGAGATAAGGAAATATAATACAACTTTTACAATCCAAAACACTCATAATTAATTTACAACTTCAAGGTACAATTTAATTTACAATGCTCAAAACCAAAAAGAAAATATACATACAAAGGTCATACATTACAAGACAAAAAGCAAAAGCGGTATACTCAATATACCTGTAATCCCTCATTTGGATGTATATGCAACTAGTCTGCCTGTCTATCTCTCTACTGCGCGATAAAGAATAAAGCTATCATTTGAGACAATGTCTCAGTGGTGCACAACATTAACCAAATCCAATTTAAATCACAATTCATAAGTCATGTAAATAGTGGATACTTGAAATCATAATTAAATTCAAGACAATAATTGTCAACAAGAATTTAAACTCCATTTCTCAATATCACAATAATTTTCCATAAGTCAGATCAGGTTTGAATTCAAAAGACAGTATATGTCAATGAGAGTTTAAATCTATTTCACAATCTCACAATACACATCAATAAATCACACACAGCTTAATCATGATCCATAATTCAATTCATCCCAAAAGTCGATGACTAATGAGGAATAACATGGCTAGCTAGCAAAAATATGAGTACTCATTCTATTCGTCCTCAACAGGCACACACCTCAACACTTCAGCCAGAGAGGGAATTCAATTCATCCCACTAGACAAGCTAGAGAGGAATACAATCAATATAATGATAGCTGTGGTTTCAAACCATTTCTAATGCTTTTTAATCAATAAGTATCCATCAATGTCATTCAAACCATTTTTCACAGTTTCAAACTATTCACAATATTTTTCAATCAATAAATATTCCTCAAACACATTTCCACAATTTAAAATAATGATATACAAATAATCAATATTTATTTCCATTGAAAATAATTCAAAAGAAACAGTTGTTGTGCACAAACCTCTGATATTTGTCTCCTGGTCATGACTCAGATTTCTTTCCCTTTTGCCGAGTCCTTGTTAATCGAGAAACACAATTTGAAGTGTTTCAAGATCAAATTAAACTATCTCTATCGATGGGGTTTGGTAAATAATGCACGAACTCAATTATTCGCTTAATCACCTAATATACCGACCCTGCGCTTTGAGGTAAATTAGGTTTTAGTGTCGTTAATATGTCACACTCGATAGGATTTTAGGTTTGGTATGTTTTACCAAAGTCATTTCCTCGCTTAGTGCATTTTAATGCAAATTGCTGGATTCCGGAACACTGGTTTGACCTAACCAGACGATCTAGTTCCTCGGTTTTCGGTCTCGGTCGAAACTACAAACTTGTAGATCTAGGTCTTATTGCACGCGTGCAAAATTTCAGGTCAATCCGAGTTAAGTAGACCAAGTTATGGTCATTACACTATTGCTGGTCAAATGGTACCATTTTAGGTCAATTTTAGGTCAAAGTGGTCAATTCTGGTTCGGCCAGTTTTGGACCGAACTTGTGCAAGTTGTTTGACTTGCTTATGGTCATTTCTGGGCTTTGGTGTCTTCATAAGACTTGTAGGTATGGATCTTAACTATTCTTGGTCAAAATTTCAGGTCAATTGGACCTGGTTTGAGTGAGTTATGGCCTAAACACTCACTGCTGCCCAATTGGTCATTTTTCAGGTCCTAATTGCATCTAATCCGAATTGGTCAAATTTTTAGGTCACCTTGCAAGCAGAATTTTGGCATGGTTTCTCAATGAAAGTTGGCACATTTTGTGCCTAGTTTCACCTCAAATTGGTCTCATACTAATTAAGGTTACACATTCAAGGTTATAGGCCAAAATATACACTGCCCTTAATATGCATTACACACCCCAACTTCAAACACACACTTACCTTTGCAAGGTTTACTTCCATACCCTACCAAACTGTTTTGGCACATTACCAACAACATTTTCTACATAACATTAGCATTATTTTGGGCAGATTCCAATCACCCTCAACACACCAAATATCATTCACAATTACAATTTCTAAGTACCATTACAAACACACCTAAACATTTCAAACTTTACATACACTTTACAATGTAAATTGACATACATATCATCAATCCTTCTAGGTCAATATGCTGCCCACACTCCTTCAATATACACCATTATTCAAGTGTCCACAAGCTGCCACAATTCATTCATCAACATCACATTGCCGTACCATATGCCAATTCCCATCAAAGTGCATCATTCACCATATATACATGCATTAAATCACTAGGTTACTAAATCACCATGATTAACATTATTTCTCATCAATTATATACACAAATACCTCATCAAAAACGTGACCCATGGCTGTCCAAAATGGCAACAACAATAACCCTTCAAACTCAAAATTTTCCTTCACCAAACCAATACCCATAACATAAACATAAACTTTAACAAAGAACTTCTCAAAAATGCAAACTTACCTTTAATTGTAAATTGCTAAACCTTCACCAAACTTCCCAAAATTGGTATCAATATCTTCCTTGTGATGTGTAGACAAATTTTAGTGAAGAACACTAAGTGAATGGAGTTGAAATGGAAGGAGGGATCAAGCTTGCATGAAAATGTCCATGGAGTTTCCTCTCCTTCATTCACGGCTTGGATGGTAAATGAAGAAGATGAAGTGGCTGCTGGACATAGTGGACTTACATCAGCCCCATAATGTGTTTATTTTATTCCCTTAGTGGTCCACTTACTCTAATTAATTCATATTATAAGTTACTTTCACTTAATCCCACATTAAACCCTTAATTCTCACTATTTACTTTAGGTACCACCAATTTAATTTTTCATTTCATTTTCTAAGTGTAATATTATTTATTTTTAATGGAAATTTAGGTCAAAAGACAATTCGGGATGTCAAATGACCATAATGCACCTGTTCGGTTGGCTTTCCCGATTTTTCTGAATAATCGTATTTTGTCTGTTTTTCGATTTCTCACTTTTCTTTGTATTAATTATTTAATTTTTCTTTGATCTTTCTAATGATATTTATACTTCAATAAGGGTCTATTTATGTCAAAAAAATATTTTCCAGGGTTCCCATGATCGTGGTTAGTCAACGGTCCACGCCGTGACTTCCCGGTGCGGTCACCCATCGCTAGGTTTCCCGGCTCGTTTAACTTGATCACATTTCTTTACTATGATTTTTCCTTTGTTTTTCTTTTCTTGTATTTCATTATTTTATGTCTCCTCACTCATATTGAAGTACGGTTCTAGGCATCCTAGCTGTCCGGACAACACTGGTCACCGGAGCAGTAGAACGCACTACCGAACTTAGGGGTGTTACACCTTATGAGATATGGAATGGAAGAAAACTAAGTCTTAAGTATGTTAAGATTTGGGGTTGTCTAGCTTATATCAAAAAACTGAACACTGATAAATTATAGACCAGATCAGAAAAGGGTCGATTTGTTGGATATCCGAAAGATAGTTTTGGATATTATTTTTATTTGCTTACTTCATAAAAGGTTGTGATAAGTAGAGATGCCACATTTCTTGAACAACAATTTATTCAAGAAAGAGGCAAAGGAAGGCAAATAGAGTTGGAATTGGAGAATTCTGACCAACCAACAGATTAGATAGATATAGATCCATCTAGTCAACCTACACCCGTTGATGAAACATCTACAGTTGTTCCTCGTAGAACAACCAGGGTATCTCACCCACCAATGAGATATGGTTTCCTTCATGAAGAAGAACAAGAGTTGTCTACTCATGAAGAATTAGATCATGGAGATGATCCACTTATCTATGAAGAAGCTATATCATATATAGACTATTCAAAATGGATTGATGCTATGAAATCCGAGATTGATTCCATGTATAAGAATCAAGTTTGGGATCTTGTTGACCCATCTGAAGGCATTATACCTATAGGGAACAAATGGATTTTCAAGAAGAAAATTGGTTCTGATGGGAAGGTAGAGACCTATAAGGTAAGGCTAGTAGCGAAAGGGTTTCGCCAAAGGCAAGGAATCGACTATGAGAAGACTTTCTTGCCTGTTGCCATGCTTAAATCAATTAGGATTCTATTAGCAATCGCTGCATACTATGATTATGAGATTTGGTAGATGGATGTCAAAACAGCTTTTCTCAATGGATACATTGATGAAAACATTTTCATGGAACAACTTGGGGGTTTTGAATCCCAAGATGGTTGCAAGGTATGCAAGCTAAAGCGATCCATTTATGGGTTGAAACAAGCTTCGAGGAGTTGGAACATCCATTTTGATAAAGCCATTAAATCCTTTGGTTTTATAAAAAATGAGGATGAGCCATGTGTATATAAGAAGGTTAGTGACAGTGCTATCACTTTCCTTGTCTTATACGTGGATGACATACTCTTGATGGGTAATGACACAGGTATGTTGACAACTGTAAAGGTATGATTGTCAAATACATTCTCCATGAAAGACTTAGGGGAGGCAACCTATATTATTGGGATTCGATCTATAGAGATAGAGCGAAAAGAATAATTGATTTATCCCAAAGTCTATACTTGGAAAAGGTGCTAAAGAGGTTTAACATGCTTGATTCCAAGAGAGGATTGTTACCAGTGAGACATGGTATCCATCTTTCTAAAGAGATGTCTCCAAAGACAACTGAAGAAAGAGATAAAATGGCCAGGATTCCATATGCTTCGGCTATTGGAAGTTTAATGTATGCAATATTGTGTACTAGGCCGGATATCGCATATGCTGTTAGTTTGACTAGCAGGTATCAATCCAATCCAGGTTTGGAACACTGGATAGCTGTCAAAAATATCCTTAAGTACTTGAGAAGAACTAAGGATTTATTCTTGATCTATGGAGGTGGAGACTTGCAATTGGATGGATATACTAATTCTGATTTCCAATTAGATATCGATGATAGAAAGTCTACCTCTGGATATGTGTTCATTTGTAATAGAGGTGCAGTCAGTTGGACAAGTTCCAAACAGAGCATGACTGTAGATTCCACTACAGAGGCTGAGTATATTGCTGCATCAGATGCTGCAAAGGAAGCTATTTGGATAAAGAAGTTTGTGACAGAACTTGCAGTAGTTCCTTCCATTGAGTCAGCAGTTCCACTACACTGTGACAACAATGGAGCAGTCATACAGGCAAAGGAACCCAGGTCTCACCAGAAATCCAAACACATAGAAAGGCGCTACCACATTATCAGAGAAATAGTTGGGCGAGGCAATATAGCCATGCAGAAAATAGCATCAGCTGAAAATCCAGCTGATCCATTCACTAAGCCTATGTCATAGACTCAGCTAGACCGACATCTTGAGAAGATTGGTCTAAGATATTATAATGAATGGCTCTAGTGCTAGTGGGAGATTGTTAGTAATATGTCCTAGAGCATATCATTTAGTATGTATCTTGTACATGTTTTTATTAATAAAAGGCATTTCCACTTTTCCGTTTATATAAGATATTTATGTGTAATAGAAAAGGTCCATTGATATTTTGTTAGAAATTCTATTCTTAAGTTATTAAGAATATGAGTGACAGTATTTCTAGTACAAAGTATCACAAATAGGTTCACAATCAAGGATACTTCATAATAAGGACATGACTTATCCAGAAAGATTATATTCATGTTTGTTCCCAAGTTATTTATATGAGATATAAATAAGATGGAATGGTGAGTCTCATGCCATATGACAAACATGATAGGCACTTATAAATGATAAGTAGGCCGAACCAGTGACACTTATGACAAGCACATGGAGTTTACTCTTGTCAATGTTTTGTCATAAATCATATCAGTGCATATAATCTTTAGACCTGAGATAGCACAGTTATGTTGTATATAGGTAGTTTGAGTTTGATGCTGCTTTCATACTTGTACCGTGTATGGGTATATGGGCATGTGTTGGCTCCTACTAGTTATATGTGGAGGTAAGTGTTGATCAAGATGGAATCTGTTTCTCTAAGTAAATAGAGATAAAATCCTATGTTTATTTAATTGTTCTTGATGTTTCAAGTTCCTGGCCAGGACAGATAGATTTAATCAAAAAAGAGTTTCTGATGAGAAAATCTTTTTAATCAAGAACTGGAATTAAAAGAGAACATAATATTCATAGCAAATGGAGTTTGACATAAACCATGACTCCAGCTTGAGTTGGGATTTTGTAACAGAGAGATTCCAGTGTATGGTAACATATGATTATAGGTTCATTTAAGGTAAACCTTATTACTAATTGGGTGGCCATGGCATGCTATGCTAGGTGTTAACCATGGTCTATGAGGTGCATAAAATGATTTAGAGAAATCATTTATGGTAAGAAAGAGTTTTGATGATATTAAGAGCTGATATCATATCTCATTGCCAATTAGTGAGGAGCCTAGTAAGTCACACACATACACAAGTTATCACCTAATTAAATATGATTTAATTAATTAATTAAAGAGTTTAATTGATTAATTAAATAGGTTTGGCTTGCAATTAGATTGCAAAGTCCCTAGCCCGACTTGAAACCAAATCTAGATTATTGGATGTATAGTATAAGTTAAATTTATATTTAAAGTGTTTAAATATGAATTTAATTAATGAGAAATTAATTAATAGAGATTAATTAATTAATTTATATTTGATATAAATTAATTAGAAGAAAAGAAATAATTATTTTGGGTTAAGACTCGAAATTAAGACACAGGGGTATTTTGGTCATTTCACAAGGTGACATGTAGCACCATGAGATGGTGACACATGGCATTACACATAAGCTTGCCAAATGTCTTTTTATCATGTAACATGATTAAAATCAAGATTAAATATAGGTTTGACACTTGGCACAATATGATTGGGTCACTTAAACCTAGAGCTAATCAAAGGGTGACATGTGGCAAGGGTTTAATATGTTAACCTAGCTGTATAAGTGTTGTTATGAGAAAAAAATAAAGCACAAGAAGTAGCCACTCCTTTGTGCCGCCACCTTGGTGTGCAATTCTTTCCTCTTCTCTTCTTCTCTCATCAATCCAAGAGATTAGAAAAACAATCTCTTGAATTAAGAACACCAGAAATTATTTCTATTGTCCTTTTTATATCTTTAATTTCTTAAGAGGCAGAACTTGATTTTCTAAATAATAGAAAAAGCTTTAAAAGCTGTTCAAGGGCTGCCATAGGTGTTCTTGGTGTGGACAAACTAGAGGGACAACATTTGGTGTCCTGAAGATGAATCTCAAAGGCGCAAATACACTGCAGTGCATCAAGAGGTTAGTGTGTTTGTTCTTTATTTAATCTAGGGTTCTAAAATTAATCTAATTAATTTTAAAATCTTAAATGGCAAATGCATGTCCAAAAACATATTAAAAGAGTTTTAATATGTTGTTTATCATTAAAATCAAATAGATAAAAATAAATCTTGCATGATGCACGTGACCCTAGGTGAAAATTTTTGAATTCAATGGTATAAACTTCTGTTTTTCATGCTTCCGTTCCTTCAGTTAGGTTAGGAGTCAGCTCTCGGGGTTAATTGACCAAATTGCCCCTCGCAGGGTCAACCTGATTTACAAATAATTCAATATTCCTTCCGGATTCCTGACCTAATTATTTGACTGGCTTAATAGTTCTTTTTCGTGATTTTCTCTTTTCCTCTGTGTTCGTAATAGTCCTAAGGACCGCAGTGTCACATTTTACAGTTCGAAATTTGAGTTTAAATTGACTTTGCAATCCTTCCCGAGAAGGTCACCCATCATTGTGACTCTTGGCTCATTTAACTTCTTATGTTTTATTTTTCTTATTTGTACTTAACTAATTGATAATTACTAATTATTTGTATTTAGGGCTTATCTAGTTGTCTTAAGTGTGGTTCTAAACCCCTTAATTATTAAGACCGACATCGGTCACCAAAATAGTGAAACATACCAGGCTATACAAATAGGGGTGTTACAGTCATGACCATATATTTGAATACCTCACTAGCATGACTAGTGGGGGAAATTAGTTTCAAATTTTGATTCCTTCTCTGGCTGAAGTGTTGAGGTGTGTGCCAGTAGAAGAAGAAAAAGAATGGGTTCCCATATATTTGAGCTAGCTAGCCTTGCGATGTGACTTCTCCTTAGCCTCTGGCTATTGAGATTATATTTGTTTCGAATGGTATGATATAATCGTGGGTTTTATGAAATTGGTTTTGACACTTCGAAATGAAATTGTTTGGATTAAAATCTCATAATTCATGTTTTGTATTTAATTCTCATGTTCAGTCCAATTTTTGAATAAATGTGATTTAAATTCCGCATAAAGTTTATTTTAGTATGTTGTGCACCACTGAGTCCTAGTACTCAGCGATGGCTGTTATTGTTGTCGCAGATATAGAGACTAGAGGAGCAGCAGATTGAGCTACTGAGGATTGAGGAGCTACCTACTTTGAAGTTATAATCGGTATATTTTATACCCTAATTGTAAAAATTTATTTTGATGTATGTAATGTATGTGAAGGTATGGACATGTAAAACTAGTTTTGAGCAGTTTGTATAAAGTTTGTAATAAATTTTAGTTTGAATTTCTCTTAATGTAAATTTTTGTAATGATGTATATAAATTGTTTTATCTTTAATAAAATATGAATGGAAGTATTTTGCTTAAAATTGAATGAAATTGATTAATGGTATTTTGATGATTGTTGAATATTGGAAATTGTGGATTTGAATTTTTTGGAAAGTGATAAATGATGTTGAAATTGATTGGATGGTTGTGAATTTGAAGAAGTTATTGAGACAAATTATTGGAAGTGCTTTTTATAGGAATTTTAAGAACTGTTTTCTCAAAATACAGACGGAACTCTGTCGAAATTTCTATAAAATTTGTGGAAAAATAAAATAGGCCAAAAATTTTAACTAGTTTTCAACTTTAATTAAATGTTTTAATACCTACGAGAAAATGCTTACCACTTATAAAAGTAAGAAAATTGTTCTAAAATCCCTTGTAGGGTACTTAATGAGTTATCGGTAGGTGAAGTTCGGTAGTTTATTTGGTATTCTAAGGGATCATGTTATGCCTTACAGAGGGGTAAGGTGTGACATTTAATATGCAATTGAGCATTGAAATTCATTTGGCACATAAGAGATGTGGCATGATGCATGAAACCCTAGAAGAAAAATTTTAAAATTCAATGCTCCAATGCACCAATTATCATGCTTCCGCTCCTTCAAATCTATACTAGGTCTCTAAAGTAAAGTTTTAGGCCTTTTTCTTAAGTTTCCAAATCATTTTATAGCACCTCAATTGGAAATGTACAAAGGAAGATATGTCCTGTTAACCACACGGAGGTCACATGGTAGAATTGCTGAGTTGCTGGAATTTTCAGTTTTAAATTTCTGACTTACTCTAAAATTTTAGCTACTTTGCTTTAAGAATTTGGTCTTGGTCAAAGTAGAAATTATAGATCTATGTCTTAGATTTATTTTGGCTTTATAATAATTCAATTTGCATTTGACTAGCTTGAGTTATGGTCCTTTTTCCAAAACTATTCAGGTGACAAATTCTCAGGCTGCAGGTCTGTTTTAGAGTCAGGGTAGATTTCTAGACTCTCTTTCTCAAGCAAATTTGGGTAGGTTATAGTCATAATTTGGCTTCATAGTCTTCATATGTACTGTTCCCCTGTGTCTCAGGATTACACAGGTTCAAGAATTACTCAATTTGGGGTTTTGTAGAGTGAATTATGCTCAATTAAATACATATTGTTCTTTTGGTCAGTTTTCCAAATTTCAAGTTTGTATTGCCGGATTCTAGCCCTAATTTAGGTATCTTCTTGTCATTTTCAATTCAAGTATTCACCATGAAAGTTTTAGCATATTGTCTTAGCTTTCATTTTCCTTTAGTTTCACATCAATTGGAGTTATGTAGCTCAAGTTATGAGCATTTAACCCCACTGGACTCAAGCTGTCTAAATTCAGCACATAAGGCACAACTTCAATCCACTTAATTGCTTCACCAAATCATTATTGTTTCTTACTAAATGCACATCAAATAGTCATAATATATCCATAAGAACATTAAATAGGTTTCATGCCATGAAAACCCTAGTTGCATAAAACCCTAATTCTCATTTTTCAAATTTAATCATTTTCAAGTTCCTAAATCATGCTTACTACTTCATTCAAGCCTAGAAATCAAGTTAATTTCATCAAAACTCAAAACCCCTAACTCCTATCCTCCATGACCAAAATTCACTTCTTTCCTAATATTTTCAAGCAATTTCCATCAAAACTTCTAGAATCAAACTTGAAATCCATAAATTCATAACTAATTAAACATGAATCTTCACTTACCTCACTTGGCCAACTCTTCTTCTTCACAATCAATCAAATTCCTTTGATTTCTTGCTTACTATCTTCAATTTAGAGCTTAATTCAAGGATTTTCTCTTGACTTTCTATGGATATTGTGGAAGATTTTCAGGGTTTGAAAGCTTGAGTTGAAGCAACAATGGAGGTTTAGTGAGAGAGAGGTGGACGACACAATGGAAGAAAGAAGAAGACGATGAGGTTGATGATGGTAGATGACATATGTAAATAGATATTTATCTTCCATTAGTCAAATTTGTCTTATTTATAAAATATCATAATTAATTATAATTATAAGTTTAATTATAATTATTACAATTCCATAATTCCTCCTATGTCCCCTTTAATTTTTCATGCTTCTTTCACTTAATTAAATCTCATTCTAATATATCAATCTCACTCATTTTAATTGACATTTTAGTTAAAAGTCAACTCTTCAAGTGAATTAACCAAAATACCCTTCATCAGGTTATAGTCTATCTTTTTCAATAATACCGATTAAATCCACAACCCGATGGTCACTTCGGTTTTTATTCTGCTTATCTTAATTAATTTCCATCTCATTTTTAGTCCTCGAGTTGGCTTTGAATAATACTATTCACATACCAAAATTAGTACCATTCATAACTCAGAATTCTCGAGATGTCATAATCAATACTAAGTGAGTATCAACACATAGCATGCATTAAGAAATAAGAGATTGAATCAAAGCGCAAAATGCCCAATATATTGAATAAAATCAAACTAGATCCATAATTAAATTGAGAGTGCTACATCCCTAACCCTAGAATAAAGAAACTTTACACGTGGTGAGTTTTACAATCAAGTTTATAAAATAAAGAAAAGACATGAGAAGAAATAAAGTGAAAGAACCCAGATGGAGAATTATAGCCTTGGACTTTTGGAACTTCAGTTGAAAATCCCTTTTAGCAATCTTGTAGATCTTGTTTCTCCATTACCTTTCTTGAAGTTAATGTGCCCTTTTGAATGTAAATTTGTTCTCCCCTCAATTCTTTAATTATTATATTTATATTTGGTATAAAAACTCTTATTTCAAAGTCCTAAAAACCTTAGAAGTCCATTCAAATTGAGTTAGAAAGAAGAAAAGCCACATCAAAATTACTATAAGGGGACTTTACACGGGCTGTGTAGCGTTACACGCCCCATGTAACTTTTTGTTGCTTTATTTTTCGAGTTTTCTTCTATCTAAAAGATTGCACAGGATCCAGGAAGTTACATGTGGCAAGTTACACAGCCTGTGTAATGCTTCTTACCCTGTATTCATGTTTTGACCTCTAAACCTCTTCTAAACTCATCTTTAGCTCTAGAACCATATAAAAACACCTGATAAAATATAAAAATCAAAGAATTAGGTTGGATTAACATGTTTTCTAAAATATTTCTAAAAACACTTAAAAATAAATATCAAAGACACTAAATACTAATAAGATGCAATGAATATCAGCCCTAAATGTCTATATAATTTGACTTCAACTGTGCTTTATCTTCCCACACAAGAGAGCCAACTCCCACTCCTCCAAGAAGACCAAGAACATGCCAAACAAAACAAGAAGAAGTTATCACCCAACCATTACCCACAATGGGTCCTCAACGCAGCATTCCACAAGAGCTAGATTTGGAACTAGCATGGCCTTTCCGTAATGCTACTCATAAAGCCTTTTGTGTAAGCCTTATTAAAAGAAAGGTAATTTAACAAAATACCTTAATGAGGATATCCAAAAATAAATAGGATTGAGGGAGTAAGTTTATTTATTTTTTAAAAACAATAGATGGACTAGGTTTGCTACCCCACGATACCCAACATACAGAGACCTCACCCTAAAGTTTTTAGGTAATTTTAAGACCACACTATGGCTAGGGAGTAAAGAGGAAAGAGACTAAATTGAGTTTAGATTGATGGGGTAGATATAGTGATGAACATGGATGAATTTAAAGCTATCTTTGGGTTTGATAGTGACGGTTTTCAAGAAATCCTTGTGGATAGGGCAGTGTATAATGGAGTGACCTTTTAGCGTACCGTAGCACCAAACTCACTAGAATGCTAGCCCAGCAAATCCAAATCCTCTGGCCTAACAAATTCAGCCTTTAGATACCTTCATTGCCTATCAACTCACATCATCATTGGGAGAGGATATAGTTTGGGGGTGGTAAATACAAATAAGCTATTCTTCCTGTAGTGTTTGTTGAATAATAGGAGGTGTAGCATAGGGTTCTTCCTTTGCTAGCACTTCAATCATAATTCTCATTTGTTTATGGTGTTTTTTAAATAATAAGAGGTATAGTACAAGGTTATTCCTTTACCAGCACTTCAGTCACAATTCTCACTAACAAATAAGACACATAGTCAATGGAGGTCTTATCACATTCATTGTACTCCACTTTGGCTTTGTTCCTACACATGCTAGGCTGCATCCCATTACAAGAAGGAATAATAAGGATTGATGAAACCATTCTTATTGTAACACCCCTATGTTCGGTAATGCGTTCTACTGTTCCGGTGACCAGTGTTATCCGGACAGCTAGGATGCCTAGAACTACACTTCGATATGAGTGAGGAGACATTAAATAATGAAATACAAGAAAATAAAATACAAGAAAAACAAAGGAAAAATAATAGCAAAGAAATGTAACCAAGTTAAGCGAGCCGAAAACCCTAGCGATGGTGATCATGACCGGAAGTCACGGCGTGGACCGTTGACTAGCCCTAGACCGCGGGAAACCCTGGAAAATATTTTTAGGATTTAAATAGACACCAATTGAAGTACAAATACCATTAGAAATATCAAAGAAAAATTAAATAATTAGTACAAAGAAAAGTGAGAAATCGAAAAACGGACAAAACCCGGTGTTACTGAAAAATCGAGAATGCAACCCGAACAGGGGCATTGTGGTCATTTGACATCCCAAATTGTCTTTTGACCTAAATTCCCATTAAAAATAAATAATATTACACGTGGAAAATATAATGAAAAATTAATTTAGGGGTACCTAATGTAAATAGCAAAAATGGATGGTAAATGGAGTAATTATCAATTAAAATATATAATATGATTTAATGAAGGTGAGTGGACCACTAAGGGAATTAAAAATTCACTAAGTGGGCAGATTACTCCACTAATGTCTTCTTCTTCCTCTCAAATCCTCACTTTGCCGAATTGAATTTTCTCTCCATTGTCCACCATGGCCACACCTTGCATGCAAGCTCCACTCCTAATGATCAAGCCACAATTTCTCCAATTGTTCTTCATTAAACTTGTTCTACACATAATGGGCAGCATGTAGGAAGCAAGAAAGAGAAGTTTTGGTGAGGTTTTGAAGAATTTCCAAAGTGGTAAATTTGTGTTTTTGATTATTGTTTAATTAAAGTTTGTAAGGATGTTATGGGTGTTTGAATTATGGAGAAATTTTTGAGGTTTGATGTTTAAATGGAGAAGTTTGCTTTTGGCAGCCATGGAAACACTTTGAAGGCAGTTTATTTGTGCTTGTAAATGGTGAATTAAATGATTGATTAAATGTATATTGTGTAGGAAATTATTTAGGTGATGTATACTTAGTACATGTAAATGTAAAATGAAATTTAAAGCTTGGAAAGTAATGGAATGTAAGTGTACCATTGTGGCAGTTTGCTAACCCTTGAAGAATGCTGGAATTCATGCTTGGTTTATGGAATAATGATGTTAAAATGTGTTGGTTGTTATGACAGTTTGAATGTATGTATAGTGGTGTGAAGGTTAGACATGTGAATGAGCTTGGTTATGGAGTTAAATTGTTATAAATTGAGTTGGGCAAATTAAATTGTTATAAATTGAGTGAGTTGGGTAATTGTAAGATGCCAAAATGACCTATAATGTGTTGTGAATTATGTTTAGGTCATGGTACAATCAGAATTATTTTGAATGTTAAGTTTGGTGAGTGTTAAAAGTGATGTTTGATATGTATGCAAGAATTGCAATAAGGCAGTTTGTGTTTTAGGCCTATAACTTTAAGTGTGTGGCTCCAATTGGTATGAGACCAATTGGAGGTAAAACTAGGCACAAAATGTTCCAACTTTCATGAAGGAAGCTTGCCAAAATTCTGCTTGCAAGGTAGCTTGAAAAATGACCAAATCCGGATTAAGTGCAAATAAGGCCTGAAAATTGACCATTTGGGCAGCAGTTAGTGTTTAGGCCATAACTCACTCAAAACAGGTCCAATTGACCTGAAATTTTGACCATGAATAGTTAAGACCCATATCTACAAGTCTCATGAAGACACCAAAGCCAAGAAATGACCATAAGCAAGTCAAACAGCTTGCACAAATTCGAGTCCAAAAACTGGCCGAACCAAAATTGACCTAAAATGACCTAAAGT
The DNA here is from genome assembly GCF_030052815.1 of Hevea brasiliensis. Taxonomy (NCBI): domain Eukaryota; kingdom Viridiplantae; phylum Streptophyta; class Magnoliopsida; order Malpighiales; family Euphorbiaceae; genus Hevea; species Hevea brasiliensis. The sequence continues at coordinate 62,064,117 of NC_079494.1, read as the reverse complement.
GACCAATTTTGATGCAATTTGACCAGCAATAGTAAAATGACCATAACTTGGTCTACATAACTCAGAATGACCTGAAATTTTTCCCCGCGTTCCACAAGACATAGATCTACAAGTTTGTAGTTTTGACCGAAACCCAAAAACCGAGGGAACTAGGTCGTCCGGCTAGGTCAAACTAGTGTCCCGGAGTCCAGCAAATCGCAAGAAAATGCAGTATACACGGAAATGAATTTGGTAATATGTACCAACCCTAAAAGACTATCGAATGTGACATATTACTGACATTAAAACCTAAATTACCTAGAATGTACCAAGGGTCAACATATTAGGTTGACTAAGCGAATAAATGAATTCAGTGAATTAATTATCAAGCATTATCGTTAGAGACAGTTTAAATGAGTACTGAAACACTTCAAATTGTGTTTCTCAGTTAGCAAAGACTCAAGGAGGGGAAGGAAACATTGAGTCAGAGCCAAGAGACAGTTATCAGAGGTTTGTGCACAATATTTATTTCTTTTGAATTTTTCAATTGAAAAAAATTATGATTATTTCTATATTATTATTTTAAATTGTGTTTGTGCACAATAATTAATTCTTTTGAATTTTTCAATTGGAATAAATTATGATTATTTGTATTATTTTAAATTGTGTTTGTGCACAATAATTAACTCTTTTGAATTTTTCAATTGGAATAAATTATGATTATTTGTATTGTTTTAAATTGTGTTTGTGCAAAATAGTTATTTCTTTTGAAATTTTCAATTGAAGTAAACTGTAATTATTTGTATGTTATTGTTTTAAATTGTGTCCGTGCACAATACTTTTATATTCACTGCTTTTACTAGCAAATTTATGTGGAAAAATGAGTTATGAATAATTTTTTATTGCTTTAGTTTTGGGAATATTATTTGGAACTTATTGTGTTGCCAACTTTGCAAATGGAAATTTTGAGATAAAATGTGATTTATGGTTTGTATAAAATATTGTGATTTGAAATTGTTTTGATTCACACTTGGCATGACACTGTTATTATATTCCTCCCTCTTTGACTTATCAGTCTGGGGTGAGTGTGATTATGTTCCTCCCTCTTTGACTTGCCAGTCTGAGGTGAGTGTGGATGAGAACTCATTATTCAGCTAGCTTCCTCCCTCATTGATTTCGATTATTGGGACGAGTGTGTCTTATCGTGGTGTACAACACGGCATGTGTGGAAAAATTGTGTCATGGCCTAAATTATGTTATCGATTGGCAACATTGTATTATTCAGTTATTTGATCGAATTGTGTTATTGATTTGCAAAACGGTATTATTCAGTTATTTGATCGAATTGTGTTATTGATTTGCAAAATGGTATTATTCAATTACTTGATCAAATTTGTGTTAGGTGAATTTTGTAAATTGTGAAATGGAATTGTGAATCATTTGATTTGTGAACTGTCAATAAAAGATTTATATATCGCATTTCAAATTGTTATTGTGCACCACTGAGTAAATTTTACTCAGCGATAGCTTTTCATTGCTGTCGCAGGTAGACAGACTGACAGGGCAGCAGACTAGGCTGCTAGTACATTCAGCGAGAAATCATCGGGTATATTGAGTATACCATATTCTGCATTTTATATTGTAATGTATGTTCACTGTATGTATATAGTGTTCTTGGTTTTGAGCAGTTGTAAATTAAAATTGTACATTAAAGTTGTAAAATAAATTATGAGTTATTTGGACTTGTAAAAATTGTATTATATTTCTTGTATCTCAGTCTTTGAAAAATTATTGTGGATTTGTGTTGAATTATGCTAGAGTTTGAGATTGAGAAAAATATTGAAGTGCTTTTTACAGGTTTTTGAAGAACTGTTTTATCCAAATTACGGAGGGCACTCTGCCAAAATTTTTTTCAGAAATTACTAATAGTCTAAATGTGTTAGTTAATTCACCTCAGTTCAAAAAGGTTTTTAACACCTGTAAATAGTGCTCACAACTGTAAAAGAAGTAAGAAAAGTTTTTGAAAATCCCTTATAGTGTATTTAATGGGTTATCAGTAGGCGAAGTTGGTAATTCATTAGGTATACTACGGGATCATGTTATGCCTTACAGAGGGGTAGGGTGTGACACTTATAACCATGGGAGTATGCAGGAGAGTTAGTGACTTGTGTTTCCTAATAGATGAGGAAGGAAACATCATACCATGGGCAACACCATAACAGTAAGGAGAGTAATCTCAACCTACTGATAAGTAGTAGCAGTAGGAAGCCATAGACCTTCTTCTAATGGCTTCCCTAGCTCGTGTCCTATTTGCCACAGTAGTACCATAGTAGCCCACCCCCCCCCACCCACCCCCCCCCCCCGCCCCCCCACAGACCCTATTATGGCATACCTTCAAAGGATGGAGGAAACATTTGCACAAAGGTTTCAAAACCTAAAGGACAACCTATAAGAGGCACACAATAAGCTAGACATTCTCCTAGAAGACCATGACAGTTGACCATCCTCCCTTTTAGAGGACTTTTAGACTAGGCTTTACTTTTCTTTAGGACATTAACATTACTGCAATGGCTTAAGACACCATAAAGCCTATTTTTAGTTTTAAAGCCTAGTTCTACTTTATTAATATTTACTCTTGCTAATTTAAATAGATATGCATTACTTTTACTTCTAATGCTTGTCATTTTTACATTCTAGCATGCATAATCTATATTTGATATTAAGGGCAATGTCAAGAATGGGTTTGGGGGTGTATGCAAAGTCCTACTTTTATTTTTGCTTTTAGTTTATTTTGGCTTAGCTTATTTTCACACATTTCTATTCTTTTTTTTTTCTTCATTTGCATTTTAATGCAATTATGCTACCTTTCATACCTTATTTTGCATGTGCACTATAAAGTTTTTATCTTTTATATAGAAACATGATTAATGCTCTAAACAGCAAACAATTGTTCTCTTATGGGTTCGTTAGATTGAATGTATTAGATAGACTCAAAGTTTTTAAACAATTTGCTTGTAAAAATTTTACCTCTTGGTAGGGCTAACCCAATCAAACTAAACTAATAGTTATTAATTTGTCACAAATAAATTTTAAATGGCTTAGAGAAAATTCTTGAAGTTTGAAACAACTAAAACCTGTCTCACTAATTCTAAAATAGATCTTTTTGATAGCAAAATCCTAGTGTACACTTGATAAAGAAATGATTTAGGCATTTTTTAATATAGCCCTATCATATCCTTAGCCACCCTTAGTAAAAATTATCCATTGTTACCTATGAAACTTTTTGCCTATGAATTTTTTTTTTCTTTATTACCCATACTATTCACATAGACCTTAGCCCAGAAACTAATCCTAACCCTTTGAGAAGAGTTAAAACTGCAAAAGTAAGAAACACACCGAGTGTATAAAGAAAAAAGGAAAAAATGGTATTGAGTAAGAAGGAAAAGTAGAAGTGCAAGTATGCTAAATAAAGAATGAAAGAGTTGTCCTACCAACTAACCAAAGAATGAGTTTGGGGGTAGGCACCAAAGTGGGACAAAAACATCAAATAAAGTTAATTATATGCAAAGAGTCCCTATTCGAACCATTAAAAAAAGAATGCTAAAGCACTAAGACCAAATTGCAAAGCTTCTTCTCTCCATACATGAATATGAAGTAAGATATCTAGTGTGAATTAATCTCTTACAGATTATTTCTTCTCATATTTTGAATACCTTAAAAATTCCTTCCTTTGATAGCCACATTATTCACCCTTTAACCTCATCACAACCCTATAAAAAGACCTTTTAATCTTTTGAAAGTGTATACTACATTAGTGGAGATAGAGAATTGGGGCATACCTATGGGGTTGAAAACATATTCCTTCATTCTTCATACATTCATTTGCAATAAAGGCTATTTAAGTTAGTGGTTGTTTCTTTGAATCTAAGCAAAATAAATTTCTTATGATTTATTAGTAATTTTGCATTCAGTATGATTGGTTGAAACTTCATTGAAAAGGTAGATTTTTCTCAAGTGACCATTAATTTCTTTATGCCCTAAAAGGGTCCAAGAATGTGAATGTTGAGAGTGCAATTTGGAGCTTATGGAGTTTTACGAGTCCAATTTGGAGCTAATGGAGTTTTACCTATGATTCTCAGAGACAAGAAACCCTTTTGAATTTTTGAATTCCAATTTACTAAAGGATAAGATAATGTGTGAGTTTAGAGGTATTTGATGCACTTGCATTATATAAGCATTTAGGGGATAGTAATTGTTGCATTTCACTCATGATTAGTTAGTTAATTGCATAAGTTTTGGTAAATTTTGTTATATTTTGGAAATCATGTTGATTTAGCCCAAATTCGTTTATTTTTATATTACATAAGGTGTTTTAATGCAATTCTAGAGCCAAGAACACATGTAAAGAAGTTTGGAAAGTCAAAAAGTGAAAATTAGAAGGCTGGAAAAATTATACAGGGCATGCAATCAGGTTACACGACCCTTCTAGCTTAACCCTATGGAAGATTCATTACATGGGTCATACAACATACCTTGTGCAACTCTATGTAACCCGTATAATGCTTTGTCCTATATGAACTCTCAATTTGTACGTAGTTCAAAGAATTACCTAGCCCTGTCCTGTGCAATGCTACACTGGCCATGTAATAACTGCCAGCAGAGATTCCTAATTTGACTTTTCTTTCTTTTTACTCGACCTAGAAGGAGTTCCAAGGTTGCTAGGATTCTGAATTGAGGAATTTTAACACCATATATAAATATAATAAGTCAAGAATAAAGTAGGGATCGATTCTTTTACATTCAAGCATAGCAATTCCACCTTGGGAGAGATCATTTGGCAAGATTTGTAGAAGAGATTCTTAGCCGAAGTTCCAAAAGTTCAAAGCTACAATTTCTCATTATGGGTTTCTTTATTCTATTTCTTCTGATTTTTTCTTTTATTTTTGATTGTAGAACTCACCGTGAGTGAGTAGTTTTCCTTATTCTAGAGTTAGGGATGTAGCACTTTTAATTCAATTGTAGATTTAATTTAATTCAATTTCTCGTGTTCTTAATGCATGTTGTGTGTTTGTACCCACTTAGTATTGATTCTAATATTAATTGAAGGATTGAAAGGTTAAGATTAATATTAGAATAATAGGAATTTAGACTTAGGGTTTTTGACATTAGGAACTAACAATTAGCCAAAAAAACATAAGGGATCCTAATTAATTTAATCACCACAAAAGTAGGGTTGAAGTTAATTAAGATACAACTTAAGTGTCTTGAGAGAGGGCTCAAGATAACTTGGGATTAATTTACTTCAAAGCAATAATCTCCTAATTATTGAATAGGTTAGATTAAGTTTGTGATTGATTGACCTAGCTTTGGAATACTTTTACTTATTAATATTTTAGTTTAGTTAATCTGCTCTCATTTTGATTTCTAGTTATAACTAGTTTAACTTATAATCCTCCATCAAATTTGATATTTTAGCTTACAATACTCCTTCGAATTTAATAGTTTAGGTAATTATAATTGTTGTGTAGTTTGGATCTCAAACATGATCCTCGTGGGAACAATAATTTACTCACTACTTTATTACTTGTTAATGATCTGTGCACTTATAAGATTTTACACAACACTTGTCTACTATATCTTACAACTTCTCCTTTAACTCATTCAACTTTATAAGAGCCATTCTGTAAGGAGGGATAAAAATAGGTCTAGTACTAGGTACTATATCAATCTCAAAGTCTATTTTTCTCTCAAGTGGCAAACCAAGTAGTTCCTCTAGAAAAACATCTAAGAACTCCCTCACCGCAGGAACTAACCCTGATCCATCTTTTTCATAATAACTTCCTTGACATGAGCTAGGAACCCTCTCTACCCTTTTCTGGGAATCTTTCTAACTTGCATGGTAGAAATCACCCCCTTTAAAACTGGTACCTGATCTCTTTCAAACACTGCTTCTAACCCATTATGTCCCTTGAACTTCACTACCTTATTCTTATAGTCTAAAGCAGCATAATTGGTTGAGAGCCAATCCATCCCTATAATGAAGTCAAAATCAATTTACTCTAAAAACACTATGTTAGTTAGAAGGCATTTGTCTTTAACCATGATTAGACAAGAGTAATAGATCATCTTTGTTAGTAAAAGGTCACACTTGGGCCTACTAACTAACAAAGGCCACTCTAGCCTCGAAACCATCAATTCTAGCCTTTGGAATGTATCAGGGGTAACAAAAGAATGTGAAGCACCTAGATCAATTAGAACATCTGCACTGAGGCTTCCTATATGAATTTTACCTAATATTACTATGTTAGTTGTGTTCATTCTGCTATGTCATGATAAAATTCCAAGTCGATGTTGTAGAACCCATTCCTTGAGAACCTATTATGGAGGAAGAAGTCCCTCTTCCTCTCCCTTATCCTCTGCCCTGAGAAGGAACCATAGGAACCTGCCTTATAACTGGTTGAGACACAATGCCTGACACTGCTTGTTGTTGTGAGGCCATCCTTTCCATGTTGGGACACTCCCTTGGCATATGTCCCTCTTGGCCATGCCTACAACATTCAGTGTAACACCTCTCACCCGTTTACAGTGTAGCTGAGCAAGGCGTGTCACACAAAGTGCCGAAGCACCTGATCTTATCTTATTTTATTATAATTCTTGATATATTTATTCAAAAATGGTTTAGGCACTAACGTTGTTTATTAAATATGACTAGTATAGTAAATATCACATATTCTCCATATTCACAATTTCAATCTCATTCATATTCAGAATCAACTCATATATCAAAATGCTCAATTCCATCAAGTAACATAATTTGTCAACTAATTACATAAGTTCACAATCTATATATTATGCAAATTGATTACATCATATACGTATTCAATACAATTTCTTAATTTGAATTACAACAAAATAAATAATTAAAATATACAAAATACATTATATGCTTAATGTGAGCCCTATCTACATACATTGTTGAGGAGGTGACAACCTTGAACTCTTCTGACACTTCTGTAGATCTGGACTCCAAAAATCTTAGTCAACTGTCTACTGGTTTTACCTTCAGTACCTGTGCGAGGAAACAATTCCAGCGCGCTAAGCATTTCTACTTAGTGGTGCAATAATATAACAATGAAATAATATATCCAAATAAAGAAAGAAATAAATCGTAATTCGGATACTCAGGAATCAATTTAATTTGGTATGGTATTTCTAGTATCAACTATCTTATATACTAGTTTGTTCCTCTTTGGAAGTGCTTAGTTTATAACCTTTCAGTAAATATACTCAGTATACAAATTATTCTACTTATATTGTATTTTAAGTCTCTACGGTTCTGCAAATTATATTTTTGTTATGTTTCTATTGCTAATATCTTTTACTCATTTCATTCAATACTTAATTTAATTGTACTGAAATTTCATTATACTTAACTGCCTGAATTGAATAATATTTTAATTGATTGTCTGTGTAGCCTATACACTGACCAAACTGAATAAACAGATATACTAGCTCTGGGTACCTAGTACCTCGTGTCGTCACACCATCGGTCACAAAGTATCTCTCAGTGTGCAAACGGTGGATAAACTAGCACTAGGTACCTAGTACCTCGGGCTGTCACACCATCGGTCACAAAGTATCTCTCGGTGTGCAAACAGTGTGGCTAAGAAGCCATATAATCAGTCAGTAAGGCAGTAAGCTGAGTATCATAACATAATCCGTATAGCCATAGGCTATTAAAATCATAGTGTGGCATAATGAGCCATAAAACATAGTGTGGCATGAAGCCATTTACAATACACATGTCAAAACCCTATTGGATGCCAACCTATCAAAACTAGTCAATTAGGCAAACTAGGGCATATTACAAGGTTACATATTTAATTCTTTATTCATAGGGTTTATAGGTCTTTATGCCTTTCACTGGTCAACGAACATGTTAACCTTTTTATATATTATGTATAAGTTGATTCTAGTATCAACATGTCACAATTTGCATTTCAATATAATGCCAATATAGTATATTATACATTTTTCACAAGTTGGCATTTATTGCCAATTTATTTCTAGGATTTATTGTATAGTATTGTCAATTTTTTAGTTTTGGTATGCTAGATTGATCTAGCTAAATGTCCTTTTTCCCTTGGTTTTTAGATTCTAGTCAAAGAAGAAAATTTATAGATCTATGTCTTATTGAATTTTTGCCACTGATTCCATGTCATTCTGAGTTGTATAGACAAAGATATGGTCAATTTACTAAAGTTGGACAGTTTGCATTCTCATTACAAATTTAGATCATTTTTAGGTCAATTTCAATTCTAGCAGATTTAGTACCCTAAATTGGGCAAGCAATTTGACTTGGTTCTGATCATTTTTGGGCTTTGGTGTCTTCATAAGAGTTATAGCTCTATGTCTAACCTTTCCATTGATATAAATTTTAGGTCATTTGGACTTGTTTTGAATGAGTTATGGTTAAATGAGTGACTACTGTTCATATGGTCAAATTCTGGGTTGCAATGGTTCTGGACAGTTTTGATACCTCCAATTTTGCAAGCAATTTGACTTAGTAAATGGCATTTATGAGTTCTATGATCTTTACCAAAGTTGTAGCCCTATGTCTAAGCTTTCTATTAGTATAAATTTTAGGTCATCTGGAGTTGTGTAGACCAAGATATTGTCCTCTTACTATGGCTAGTCAAGTTGCACTTATATTGCACAATTAAGTCATTTTTAAGTCAAAGTCAATTCGACCACTTTTGTAACCCAACTTGGGCAATCAATTTGACTTTCTTAATGGCATTTCTAGGCTTGGTGGTCTCTACCAAAGTTGTAGCCCTATGTCTAAGCTTTCCAATGATATAAATTTCAAGTCATTTGGACCTGTTTTGAGTGAGTTATGGCCAAAATACTGGCTACTATTCATATGGTCAAAAATTCTGGGTTTCAAGTTACCAATCCGGATTAGGTCACTAAATTGGTCATTTTCTGGACAGAATTTTGGCAAGCTTTCTACATCAAAGTTGGTCCCTATTGAGTTTGATTTTACCTCCAATTGGCCTCATGCAAATTGGGGTCACACAAATAAGATTATAAGCTCAATTGTATACTGCCTTTAAACACTTCATCAAATACACAACCATTATACATCCTCCTTGCTTCACCTTAATTTTCCTTACCAAATTTCTGGATTTCTAATGCACAAACATAATTTATTACATCTCATCATGGTCATTTTGGACAGTTTATACAATTTTTCAATACACTAATTACAACCTTAATTACATCAACATAATATACACAAAATACTTAACAATTACACATAAATCACTTACCTTTACTTCATACAATTTCAACCATTACTTACATATACTGCCCTTAATCCATCAATACCATAATTCATCATTTAAATTCATGAAATCAAATATTAATCCATGAACTTCAAGGCTGCCCAATTATACATATGCTTCAATCTTCCATATACACTTCACAACCTTACTTCAAAGTACCCATTTCAAGCATACACATAATACCAAACTACTAATACATGCAATTAGCCTAATCAACTTCATTACCCATCAATTACATGTAAGAAAAAAATTAAACTCATTTAAAATCCATGGCTGCTAAATTCATGCTTCATCATTACTCATCAATTTCTCTCAATTTTCTTATCAATTCAATTCATCACAACCTTAAATCAAAGATTAATTAAGGAAGGAAGGGAAATTAGCACTAACCTTTTGTGGAGCTTGATCAAACTTCATCAAATGCTTCCCTTTTTGCTTCTTATGTGTTGCCCATGATGTGTAGAACAACTTTAGTGAAGAAAGTTAGAGGAAAAAATGGCTTGATCATGGATTGATGAAGCTTGCTTGTGGGACGGCAACAGAGGAATTTGGAGAATTGGGAATTCAGCTATGGATGTGTGATTTGAAGGAAATGGAGTTGTGAGTAGATAAAATATGTTCCCAAGCCCTTTTATACCCCCACTTTCAATTAGTTTAATAGTTAAAATATTCAAATTTTCATAATTACAATTATTCGTCCCACATTTCCTTAATTACATTTTATATTTAATTTCTTATTTCCATGAAATTTCAATATTTAGTACTACTCATTTTTAATGGACATTTAGGTCAAAAGGCAACTCTAGGTGTCAAATGACCAAAATGCCCCTCTTCGGGTTGTATTTTCGATTTTTTGATAACACCGATTTTTATCAGTTTCTTGATTTTTCGTTTTTCTTTGTACTAATTCATTAATTTTTCTTTGACATTTCTAATATTAATTATGCCTCAATAGGCCTTTATTTATGTCTCAAAATTTAATTTCGAGGGTTCCTCGTGGTCGTGGGGTCGGCAATTGCTTTCGCCGTAACTTCCCGGTGCAGTCACCCGTCGCTACGGTGCCGGCTCATTTAACCTAGTTTCATTTTCTCTCTTTTATTTTTCTTTAATTTTTCTTGTATTTTCTTTTTTATTTATTTCATCATTATCTATCTGTTCACTATCACTGAAGTATAGTTCCAGGCATCCTGACTTGCCTAGACTGACATTTGGTCACTGGAGCAACAGAACGTACAAAATACGTATAAGGAGGATGTTACATTCAGAGGTTCTAAATGTACAAGGTCCTTTGTGATATTTTCCACATCTCACACATCCTGACATATCTGAACCCAAACTAGATCCACTCCCCATTCTAATATCAGATTTGATCTTACTCCAGAACATGTTTTTCTTCTATTTTTAAGCAAACTTTTTACCTTTCTCTCCTTTGGTTCTGGATGAAGAAGTGGTCTTAGTTAGGTAACTAAACCTCCCTACATTTGTGGCTTTAGGAATGGTGGACTGCTTTGAACTAGTACTTTTCAGGTCAACACTCCTTTCAATAATAGTTCCCTCTTCCATTTTCCTCATAACATCTATTATAGAATGGAAGCTATAGGTTTCTATGGTCAAAATCAGTGAAGAGCAATAAGAGTGTAACCTCTGAGTGTACCATTTAGCCTTCTTCTTATCTGAGTCATAATCCTATCCCACATACTATAAAACATCCATTAACTTGTCTTTATACTCATCCATACTTATATTGGCTGTCTATCGTAACTGCTCAAACGTCACTTTTAATTATCTGGAGCTTTCTAAAAAGGCCTAGTTGGTAAACTCTATAATAAACTGCTTCCAGTCATACTGTCTATCTTGCTAGGAATATAGGTCTTATACCACTCCTTAGCCTTTTTACACTTCATTGTAAACCCAAACATTTGAATGGCTTTACTGTCACTAGCCTCCAACTCATTTGTTATAGTGTTTACCAGCTTGAAAGACTTAAATAGATCATCCTTTTTGTAACACCCCTATTTGCATAGCCTGGTATATTTTACTGTTTCGATAACTAGTATCGGTCTGGACAATTAAGGGGATTGGAACCACATCTAAGACACCTAGATAAGCCCTGAATACAAATAATTAGTAATTGCTAGATAGTTAAGTATAAATAAGAAAAATAAAACACAAAAAGTTAAATGAGCCGGGAGTCACAACGATGGGTGACCTTCCTGGGAAGTGACTGCAGGGTCAGTCTTAACCCAAATTTTGAACCAAAAAATGTAACACCGCGGTCCTTAGGACTATTGTGAACCTAGTAGAAAAGAGAAAATCACAGAAAAGGGCTGATAAGTAGGTCAAATAATTATGTCAGGACTCCGAAAGAAATACCAAATTATTTGCAAACTAGGTCTGTGACATCCCTCACCCGACTATAGTGTAGCCCAGCAAGGCGTGCTACATTCGGTGCCGGAGCATCCTATCTTATCTTAATTTATTCCTTTAATCATTTTTAAGTTATTATCTTTTAATATCAATTATTTTTTGACAGAGAAACTAATGGAGTTTCCCCTATTTTATTAACGTTTGACGTGTTTCACTATTCATCTGTTTGAAAATTTCAATAATATTTTAAAATAAAAATCTCATCATTTCATGCACCATCTATATACTTCAATTCTTTATTTATGTCACACCCTACTCCTCCGTAAGATGTAACATGATCCCGTAGTACACCTAATGAATTACCGTACTTTGCCTACCGATAACCCATTAAATATATTATAAGGGATTTTAAATCAATTTTCGTGAAATTTAAATCATTGATTAAAATCTGGTGTTATAAAAATTTTTCAAAATTTCGGCAGAGTGCCGGCTGTATTTTGAGAAAACAGTTCTTCAAAACTGAAAAACAAAATACTCCCAATATGTTTTCTCAAATACAACTCCAATAAACTTCATTTCATCTCACAATTCAATCTCAATAATCAAATCATTTCATTTTCAAACCAACCTCATCATAAAAAAAACATTTCATTGATTACAAGACTCAAAAGTTAATATTACAAAACTATTTAGGTAAATGAGATCTCAAATTTACATTTAAAATAATTTACATTTAATTACATACCAAAATATTTTAAAAGAGTTTTTATATAACTGCTCAAATAATTTACATACATATTATTACATGTATACATCAAAACCTATATACATGGGTATACCTATGATATACCTAGAACTGATCTAAATGTGTCTTCAAAGAAGCTTACTTAACTGCTCTATACTCTTTTCACCTGCGACAGCATACAAAGCTATCGCTGAGTGGTGAACTCAGTCGTACACAACTATAATTTAAAATATAATACAATATACATTGACAAAATTATAACAATTAATTCGAAAGTCTCGAAATTCAATAAAATTTCAAAAGTCAAAATCTTCATTGCCAATAATATAAATCATTAGTTAAAATGACTTTGAGTAAGAAATTCAATTTATCAAATCACAACTGGACATTTAAAGTAATTTCAACAATCATGGAAATAAAGATTAATTCCAACAAAATCAATTATGCATAAATTTCATTTGAAATCGAAATTCTTTACTATTCAAAAACCATTCTTTATCTCACTAACTATGCAAGACTAATCCGCAAGGGCCATCTTCGGGGTGATTCTAACTCTCTATGGTCAGGGAGGTCGAATTGGATTCTAACTCTCTATGGCCGGGGAGGTCGAATCATCGTACACAGTACACATCACAATAATGAAACTTCTGAAAGGGCCATAACATAAAAACTTAGATCTAACCTCTAATAAGAGGAGAATCTAAGCCTGTGCACATACCATGGTAATCAAAACAAAGCTAATTTCATTGTCTCCTCAACAAATGAGAGAGATGGGTAATAACCTAGTCAAGTATCTATAGTGAGATATAAAACAATATCATGAATCTCTGTCCTTTTTGTGAGCATAAATCACAACACAATTCGATTCAAAGTCAATTCCAATATCTAATAATTTTTATGCTCATCACAATTCAAAACATAAATTTGTATTTTTCCATGCAATTGCCCATCACAATTCAAAACATATTCTATCAAAATTTTTCAAAACATAATTTATTCAATCCATAACAATGCTTAATACTTGTTGAAATACCATTTCACAAAGCTAAATTCATACATACTATAATAATTTTAACAATCATTGAATTAAATCCAATACTTGATAAACATAATAAATAAGGAAAATAACGTTATTTAATCATATGAAATATTCAAAATAAAATCAATTAAAAAAAAAACTAGTTGTGCACAAACCTCTGATGAGTCGCCTCTTGGCCTTAACTCAATATTCTTTATGCTTTTTAATATCCTTTTCAACTGAAACACACAATTTAAAATGTTTCAGTACTCAGTTAAATTGTTTCTGACAATAAAATCCAATATCTAAATTTTCTTGGTACTATTCCCTTCAATTCATTTCATTAGTCAACCTATAACTGTAACATCCTCACTTTAGCTAGTCCGTACAGTCTACTGTTCCGGTGACCAATGTCGGTCCAGATAGCTAGAAAGCCCGGAAAAATATTTAAACTAAAGTAAGGAACCAAAATTAACTCAAATATTAATAAGAAAAATTTAGAAAAAATTTTAGAAATAAAATACAACCAAGTTAATTGAGCCAGTGCCCTAGAGATGGGTAACCTAGTGAGAAGCTGTGATTCTTGCAACTAGGAGTCCTAGACCCGGGGTAAAAATTATAAAATAATTTTTGGGACTTCAGAGAAGGGTCATTGAGGTTCTTATGGCATTAGAATGCCAAGAAAATACTTAGACAAAATTTTCAATTGGTACAGACAATTTTGGCCCGTTAAGCCAAACGGAGGGCATTTTGGTCAATTCATCTTCAGAGATGATTTTTGGCCAACTTGTCTAGTTAAATAAATAATTTATATAACATAAAATATGAATAAATGTTGTTAAAAATTTAATTGCAATTAAATAGACAAGAAATGAAGAGTAAATGAAGGAAAATGGACGTATGACATTATAATGATGTCATTAAAAATCTCCCAACCAATCTTGTCTTGACACATGGTATAACTTTATATAAAAGAGACTAAATGAGCTGAAAATGAAAAAAAAAAAAAATTAGAACCTCTTCCTTCTTCTTCTCCTTGATGTCAACCATTCCTCCATGGCCGCCATGAATAAGCTTTTTCAAGCTTGATTTTCCCTAGCTCTCTTTCACTAAAAACCCTAATTGTTAACACAAAAACTTGCTCTTTCATCTTGGTGAAGCTTTTGGGAGCAAAAAGAATTAAAAAGAAAGAGTTCTTACAAGCTTTGGATTAGTTCCCTAAGAGGTTAGTGACTTAAACTTAAATTAGACTTTAAATTCATGTTTAATACTTATGAATGACTGCAAATGATAAGGAAATTAATGGAGTACCATTTGTATGTAAATCCTAAATTTTTGGCAGCCATGGTTAGGGTTTGTTTGTGATTAGTTTAATGAATTTAAAAGGTTATTATGGCTGCCCTTAATGTGCATCTTGTAAGTGGATTGAAGAAATGCAATGAAAATGCATGAATGGTAATGTTTGAGTTAGGGTTTGGGATGGAGAAATGGGACTTTGACCATGTGATGATGAAAATAGGTATTAATGGTCAATTAGTGACAATTTAGTTTTGTTTAAACCAAAAATGAAGTGTGTTAAGTGATGAGATTTAGGTTTGGTGTGGCTGCCCTAGGTGACCTGCAGAATTGGACATGAGTCCAACAGGTTTGGGTAGCCATAACTTGAATTGTAGAGGTTTAATTGGTGCAAGTCTAATTGAACATGAAACTAGACAAATAATGGCACAACTTTGGTGAAGAAACCATGCCCATAAAACCAAACCAAGTGGACCAAAAGCTTGCCCTAATCCGGGTGACCTACAGTCTACTTGGGCAAAATGACCAAATGAATAGTGTTTGGTCATTTGGCCATAAATCAGTGTAGAAAGGTCCAATTGACCTAAAATTTTACCAACAATAAGCTGAGATATAGACCAACAACTTTCATGAAGAAACCTAACCCAAATTATGACCAAAACATATTCAAAAGGTGAGTTATAGTCACTGTTCATTACACTGCAGATATGGTAAGTCCAGAAATTCTGGACAAAATTTCAATCTGGCCAGTTGTGGTTTTTGGACCATAACTTGAGCTACAAAACTCCAAATGGAGTGATTCAAAAAAAGAAATGCAACTAGACAAAATAAGGAACAACTTTCATGTTGATCAGTTTGCCAAATTCTCACTGTAAAATTGACTAATGGAACAGTAAAAACAAGGCACAAAAACTGAGAATTCTGCCCAACTAACATTAAGCTTAGAAATGGTATTGGCAAGCAATACCAACAAATTTTGAATGCAAAATGTGGTATGTTGATGATATTAGAACCAATGTACCTATTGCCTATGCAAAAGTCAACATTTTTGTTGACCAATGAATGGAATAGTAACACTAAAACTTAAATTCCAAAAATTGTAAAACTTAAAAGTGTAAAATGCCCTAGTATACCTAACAAGATTGGTTTGGATAGCTTGGCATGCCAATAGGGTTCTATTAGCAGTACTGCATATGGCTTCATGCCATTCTGTGTTTCATGGCTTCCCATGCTATTCTGTGACATAATAGCCTTTAGCTATGTTATTTGAGTTGATATACTTGGGTTTTAACCCTAACAATTTTTACAGCTTATTAGCTATTTTGTTGCACACCGGGAGACAATGTGACCGATGGTGTGATGGTCCGAGGTACTTAGTACCCAGTACCAGTTTACCCGTTTATCCAATCCAGTCGACTAGTATGGGTTACTCGGGTAATGATAATAAATCTTACTAAATTTTAATTGAATAATACTGCAAATAATATCAGAAGTTCAGTCTACCAAAAAAATGTAAACACACATTCTGCATATTCGTTTTATTTTATTTTATTTTATTTTATTTTGTATTGTCACCACTAAGCAGAATTGCTTAGCGCGTCGCTTTTGCCACGCGCAGGTACTGGAGACCTAGCTAGTGAGCCCAGTAGACATCAGACTGGGTGTGCCTTCAGATTTGCATCCGGAGTCCCGAGTCACACCACACCTGCAGTGCATATGGTAGGACATAGGATTTTAGGAGCATTTTGTATTTTGGCATTTTGTATTAGTTTGGATTATAACTATAAACTCTTCTAATTATGTAGTAACGTAAATATATGAAATTTCCTATTATTGAAATTTTCTGCATAATGTATGTTGATAAATGAAATGTTGAGAAATATTTATGAATATGCTTCAAGTGATGAAGTGAACAGAAAAGTTTTAAAAATAATATTGGGATTTGAGATTGAGATTTTGAGATTGACTTGAAATGTGTATAATGGAGTTTAGATTTGGAAATTATATTGGAAGTGTTTTTTAACAGGTTCAGAAGAACAGTTTTTCCAATTTACAGCCAGCACTCTGTCGAGTTTCCTATAAAATTTGGGAAAAAATTCAGATTTATCAAAATTGTAAATAAATGAATTAAAAAGGGATAAATTGTAAATAGAAACATAAATTGGTGCTCCGGCACACTAAGTAGCATAAATTACTCGATTAAACTGTAGACGAGTAAGGGTTGTCATATTTAGTGGTATCAGAGCATCGGTTTAGGCGTTTCTGGGCCTAGATAGAGTGCGTTTCTGGGCCTAGATAGAGTGCATACTATTGCATTGCATTTGTAAGTGTTGAGGTGACACTGATGCAGATCTGTTTGTTTTCTTATCTTGAATAGGATATGGATCCTGTTTTGCAAAGAGCAGTTGACGAAGAGGTGGAGAGTCGTGCTCCACTCAGGGTTGAATCTGGGTGCAAGGAAGAATCTACTCCACCAGCAGCTGAGGCACCTGCCCAACCTCAGTTTGCTCTATTCCAGCAAATGACCGAATTCTATTGCCAAATGATGGGGGCAATACCGCCACCACAACCACTGCCATAACCTCCACCAGCACCACAGAAATCTCATTTAGAGAAACTACGAAAGCATGGGGCTGTGGACTTCTTTGGGAAAAGGGAGGTTGATCCCATGACCGCAGAAAACTAGTTGGATAGAACCATCAGAGTACTGAAACAGCTAAACTGCACCCCCGAGCAAAACCTAGAGGATGCTGTGCCCCTACTTCAGGATGATGCATATCAGTGGTGGGACACAGTAACCAGTGAGGTGCAACCTGAACGAATCACCTGGGAATTCTTCCTCATAGAGTTCAGGAACAAATATGTGAGCAAAGTGTAGCTAGAAGAGCGCAGAAGAGAATTTATCAGTCTGAGATAGAGACAATTGTCAGTGTTTGAGTATAAGCGTGAATTTGTTAGACTGAGCCGATATGGGAGGGAGATAGTCCCTATAGAGGCAGAGAGGTGCAAACGGTTTGAAGAAGGGCTCAATGATAACATCAAAGTCATGATCATAGCACTAGAGATTACTAATTTTGCTAAATTAGTTGATGCTGCATCAAAAGTGGAAAGGGTCAAAATCAATGAACAAAATAAAAGGGAAAGACAGCAGAAGTGCAGGTGGGTCCGGTGCATTTTTACTCTCAAAGAAGAAGAGTAAGGGTCGTCCGCTCGAGTTCAGACCACCACAGGTCGAGTCGGTCTCGGGGCCGGACCACAGTTTACACCTAGGAGAGGCTAGTCCACACCATCAGTGGGCAGCTCTCCAGGGACAGTGTTTAAGGGACTAGCCCCAGCATCTTTTGCTTGTCAGTACTGTCAGAAGTGGCATAAGGGGGATTGTTGGCTAGTGACCGGTGCATGCTTACGGTGTGGATCGACCGAACATCAGATCAAGAATTGTCCGAAGAGGACTACTACAGTTGCTCCAACACAATCTGACAGACCTGCTCCTGCACCACAAAGGGGTAGGAAGCCAGTAAACCTGAGGCAGCTAGTCCATCACTGAGTCCTGCATCCGAGTCGGCTGAGAGGCCAGATACTAGAGTACCTGCCAGGGCCTATGCCATCAGAGCTCAGGAGGAGCAAGATGCCCCGGATGTCATCAGGGGTACATTTTTCCTCTACAACACTTCTATGTATGCACTGGTGGATCCAGGATCCATTCATTCCTACATTTGCATCAAACTGCCCATAGAGAGGGGAGTTCCAGTAGAGGAGAGTGATCAAGACATTCTGGTCACAAATCCACTGGGCCACAGTGTGGTAGTGAATAAGGTGTATAAATGTTGCCCATTTAGGATTCAGGGGTATGAATTCTAGGCAGACCTAATTGAGTTTCCCTTCCATGAGTTTGACGTGATTTTGGGTATGGACTGGTTGTCACGTCATCAGGCAATAGTTGATTGCAAATTAAAGAGGATTTCTCTGAAAACTTCTGAGGGTAATGAGATCACTGTTGCGGGTGAAAGGACAGATTTCCTGTCCAATGTTATCTCAGCCACATTTGCAAGAAGATTGATGAGAAAAGGCTGTGAAGCTTACCTAGCACACGTGGTTGATACTAGGCAAGCTAAGCCAAACCTGTGTGATATACCCATAGTAAGAGACTTCCCAAATGTATTTCCTGAAGAGTTGCCTGGTTTACCACCAGAAATGGAAGTCGAGTTTGCTATTGAGGTAATGCCGGGTACAGCACCCATTTCTATTGCTCCTTATAGAATGGCACCCACTGAATTGAGGGAGTTGAAAACTCAGTTGTAAGAGTTACTTGATAAGGGGTTCATACGCCCCAGTGTGTCACTATGGAGAGCTCTGGTGCTATTTGTGAAGAAGAAGGATGGAACCTTGAGATTGTGTATTGATTACCGGCAGTTGAACAAAGTAACTGTGAAGAATAAATATCCATTGCCCAGAATTAATGATTTGTTTGATCAGTTGAAGGGAGCCGGTGTATTTTCAAAAATTAATCTCAGATCAGGGTATCATCAGTTGAGGGTAAAGGATGCAGATGTGTCAAAAACTGCATTCAGAACCCGGTATGGGCACTATGAATTTCTAGTGATGTCGTTTGGGTTAACAAATGCACCAGCAACATTTATGGACCTTATGAACTGTATCTTCCATACATACTTAGATCGATTTGTAGTGGTCTTTATTGATGATATTCTGGTGTATTCGAAGACCAGGGAAGAACATGATGAACATTTGAGGATTATTCTGCAAACCCTGCGAGAAAAGAAGCTGTATGCTAAGCTGTCCATGTGTGACTTCTGGATGAGTGAGATCTCCTTCCTTGGACACATAGTATCAGGAGAGGGGATTAGAGTAGATCCCAAAAAGATAGAAATAATGATGGAATGGAAGCCTCCCAGATATACAATTGAGGTCAGAAGTTTCTTGGGGCTAGCTGGGTATTACAAAAGATTTGTGAAGGGGTTCTCTCTTATAGCTGCTCCAATGACCAAGTTGTTGCACAAGAATATGAAATTTGGCTGGAACGACAAGTGCCAAGCCAGTTTTGAGAGACTGAAGGCTATGTTAACAGAAGCACCAGTGTTAACACAGCCAGTGCCGGGGAAAGACTTTGTGGTCTACAGTGATGCCTCACGTAATGGGCTAGGGTGTGTATTAATGCAAGAGGGGAAAGTGGTCGCTTATGCTTCCAGGCAGTTAAGGCCACATGAGCAGGACTACCCTACTCATGACCTAGAGTTAGCAGCAATTATCTTCACACTAAAGATACAGAGGCATTATTTATATGGGGAAAAATGCTACATCTATACAAACCACAAGAGTCTAAAATATTTGCCAACCCAGAAGGAGCTCAATCTTAGACAGAGGCGATGGATTGAGTTCCTAAAAGACTATGATTGTGTGATAGATTATCATCCTGGGAATGCAAATGTAGTTGTTAATGCTTTGAGCAGGAAGTCCATCACAACTTTAAGATCACTCAATGCCTGTCTGTCCTTAGCTCAAGATGGAGCTATTTTGGCTGAGTTGCAAGTGAGGCCATCCTTGCTACAATAGATACAAGATTGGCAAAAGGCAGATGAAAACTAATGGCCATTGTGGGTAAAATTCCTGAGGGAAAGGAAACTGAATATGAGGTGAAAGCAGATGGGTCTCTGTACTACAGAGGAAGAGTGTGTGTACCAGATGATGGGGAACTGAAGACTAGTATTCTAAAAGAAGTAAACACTAGTGTTTATGCTATGCACCCGGGAAGCACGAAAATGTATAATGATTTGAAGCCTCCTTATTAGTGGCCTAGTATGAAGAGGGATATAGCTAACTATGTGACTATGTGTTTGACATGTCAGCAAGTTAAAGCAGAACATCAAGTTCCATCAGGATTGCTACAGCCTATAAGCATACCTAAATGGAAATGGGACCGAGTCACTATGGATTTTGTTAGTGGTCTACCTCTCACCCAAAAAAAGCATGATGCAGTGTGGGTGATAGTGGATAGATTGACGACGTCAGCACATTTTCTGCTAGTTAGGACTTACTACTCACTGGAGAAGCTAGCAGATTTGTATATCAGTGAGATAGTTAGACTATATGGAGTCCCACTTTCCATCATATCTGTTAGTAGTATGCCCTAGAGCATATCATTTAGTATGTATCTTGTACATATTTTTATTAATAAAAGGCATTTCCACTTTTCCGTTTACATAATATATTTATGTGTAATAGAAAAGGTCCATTGATATTTTGTTAGAAATATTATTCTTAAGTTGTTAAGAATATGAGTGACAATATTTCTAGCACGAAGTATCATAAATAGGTTCACAATCGAGGATACTTCATAATGAGGACATGACTTATCCAGAAAGATTGTATTCATGTTTGTTCCCAAGTTATTTATATGAGATATAAATAAGATGGAATGGTGAGTCTCATACCATATAACAAACATGATAGGCACTTATAAATGATAAGTAGGCCGAACCAGTGACACTTATGACAAGCATATGGAGTTTACTCTTGTCAATGTTTTGTCATAAATCATATCAGTGCATATAATCTTTAGACCTGAGATAGCACAGTTATCTTGTATATAGGTAGTTTGAGTTTGATACTGCTTTCATACTTGTACTGTGTATGGGTATATGGGCATGTGTTGGCTCCTACTAGTTATATATGGAGGTAGGTGTTGATCAAGATGGAATCTATTCCTCTAAGTAAATAGAGATAAAATCCTATATTCATTTAATTGTTCTTGATGTTTCAAGTTCCTGGCCAGGACAGATAGATTTATTCAGAAAAGAGTTTCTGATGAGAAAAATCTTTAAATCAAGAACTGGAATTAAAAGAGAACATAATATTCATAGCAAATGGAGTTTGACATAAACCATGACTCCAGCTTGAGTTGGGATTTTGTAACAGAGAGATTCTAGTGCATGGTAACATATGATTATAGGTTCATTTAAGGTAAACCTTATTACTAATTAGGTGGCTATGGCATGCTATGCTAGGTGTTAACCATGGTCTATGAGGTTCATAAAATGATTTAGAGAAATCATTTATGGTAAGAAAGAGTTCTGATGATATTAAGAGTTGATATCATGTCTCATTGCCAATTAGTGATGAGCCTAGTAAGTCACACACATACACAAGTTATCACCTATTTAAATATGATTTAATTAATTAATTAAAGAGTTTAATTGATTAATTAAATAGATTTGGTTTGCACTTAAATTGCAAAGTCCCTAGCATGACTTGAAACCAAATCTAGATTATTGGATGTGTAGTATAAATTAAATTTATATTTAAAGTGTTTAAATATGAATTTAATTGATGAGAAATTAATTAATAGAGATTAATTAATTAATTTATATTTGATATAAATTAATTAGAAGAAGAAAATAATTATTTTGGGTTAAGAACTCAAAATTAAGACACGAGGGCATTTTGGTCATTTCACGATTGTGACACATGGCACCATGAGATGGTGACACATGGCATAACACATAAGCTTGCCAAATGTTTTTTAATCATGTAAGATGATTAAAATCAAGATTAAATATAGGTTTGACACTTGGCACAATGTGATTAGGTCACTTAAACCTAGAGCTAATCAAAAGGTGACATGTGGCTAGGGTTTAATGTGTTAACCTAGCTATTTAAGTGTGGTTATGAAAAGAAAACATAACCAGCAGCCTCTCCTCTCAATTGTCACGCCACTTTGAGCCTCTCCAGCTATTTCTCTTCATCTCTCATCAATTCAAAGAGATTAGCCATCAATCTCTTGAATTAAGAACGCTAGAAATTGTTTCTAGTGTCCTGTTTACATCTCTAATCTCTTAAAAGGCAGAACTTGAATTTCTAATTAATAGAAAAGGCTTTAGAAGCTGTTCAAGGGCTGCCATAGGTGTTCTTGGTGTGGACAAGCTAGAGGGACAACATCCGTGTCCTCAAGACGAATATCAAAGCGCAGAACACTGCGGCACATCAAGAGGTTAGTGTAATCGTTCTTGATTTACTCTAGGGTTCTAAAATTAATCTGATTAATTTTAAAATCTTAAATGGCAAATACAGATCCAAAAACATATTAAAAGAGTTTTAATATGTTGTTTATCATTGAAATCAAATAGATAAAAATAAATCTTGCATGGTGCATGTGACCCTAGGTGAAAATTTTTGAATTCAATGGTATAATCTTGTGTTTTTCACGCTTCCGTTCCTTCAATTGGTATCAGAGCAGTAAATTTTTACTGAAGCGTAAAATCATTTTCCGTTCCTTAGAAAGTCCATGATCATACCATATTTACTGCTTATCCATGAATGCATGAGATGTATGGGAATGTATGCAATTATATGATATATGCATGCTAAATGGATAATGTGCAAAGTGAGACCTTAATAGTAATTAGGATGGCTATAAAATCTTCCAAACAAATGATTAAGTTGGAAATGCTATAATTAAAGTAATTATAACATAAGCCCTCCATTGGGGCAATTATTTTAAGAAATTTTAAATAGTTGCATGAGATGCAATTAATTTAAGAGATTTTTTTAAGAATAATTGTTAAGCATGAGATGTTGTAAATATGTAAATGGTTTGGTGGCCAATATTGGATGTACCTGAGGACATTAAAATTATTTGCATAATTACTGGCTCAATGGGATCAACTTAACTAATGCAATATAAGTCAATAATGGATGTACACAGATTTTGAGCATTAGGGGCTAGGTAAAGGATTGAACCTCACATGAGATGTGATAGGCAAGGAGTTGCTCACTTATAGTTTATTGTAATTCCAATAATGGATGTACGAGGATGATCAATAGAATTATAAGAATTCAATCACCCACTAGAAATCCATCCAACTAGGATTTCCGTTTTCTACTTTGGAAGTGTAGGATTCGCTAAGTTAGTGGGAGGACCAATTTGATTAAAAGACCATAATCATTTTGGTTAATTACATGATACATTTACTAATTAATCTGGTTATTTTCTGCGATTAATTTTACGATAAAAATGAGCACAAAACAACCACCACCATCCAATATCCTTGCAAGCATACTTGATCACAACAGTTGACAGGACCTAATCATGCGATTGGCTAAGAAATTTGAAACTTGTCTGAACCTTGAACATATAGGATATGTTCTAGATTCAAATGTTCTGGTCCCTTACCTCCGGAGGCCACACAAGAGGAACATGAAACTTTGGACAAGTGGAAGGAGCATGATATGAGAGCTAAGTGTTACATGCTTGCTTCCATGAGTAATGAGTTATAGAAGCAACATGAGAACATGCAGTGCGAGTGAAATCCTCCTTCACCTACAAGAGTTGCATGGTGAGCACAAAGAGAATGCTAGGTATGAGATATCTAGACTATTCCGTATGAGGATGTCCGAGGGACGTAATGTTGGGGATCATGTCCACAAGATGATTGGTGATTGAGCGGTTGGAACATCTTGACTTCAACATGGATTTCCAACTACAAACGGATTTGATCCTTCATCCTTCACGAGTCTTTTGGGAAATTTTGTGACAAATTTCCATATGACTCAACAGAATGCACCTTAGCTGGTTTACTCAACATGCTGGTTATTGCCCAAAAGAATATGCCAGGCAATAAAGGAAAAGAGGTAGCTTTGGTTGCATCTTCTTCTGCTGGAAAGTCCAACAAGAGAAAGGGCAATAAGAAAAGAAACCTCAGATTCCTGGTCCTTCTAAGAAAATATATAAACAGAAAAGGAAGACTAAAGGCGATGAAGGCAAAGGAAAGTGTTTCCACCGCCAACAGAAAGTGTTTCCATTGCCAATAAGAAAGTGTTTCCATTACCGAAGAAAGTGTTTCCACCGCGAGTATAGCAATCTAAATGAAAGCAATGCCGTGGTGAAAAACAACTCAAGTTCAAAATATATTTGGCACTTAAGGTTATGTCATGTTGCAGAAGATAGGATTACAAAATTGGAGAAAATGGGGATTCTATCCTCATTGGGCTCTGAGCCTACTCCAACTTGTGAATCTTGCCTTCAAGGCAAAATGACTAGATCACCCTTTGTTGGACAAGGGCTAAGAGCTGAAAATATTTTGGAACTAATACATAGTGATGTATGTGGTCCGTTTAAAGAAATGGCTAGAGGGGGTTTTCATTATTTTATTACCTTCTTGATGATAAATCAAGGTTTGGGTATTTGTATTTGATGAAATACAAACATGAATCTTTGAAAAGTTCAAAGAATTTAAATCAAGTAGAAAATCAAACAGAAAGAATATTAAAGCTCTTCGATCGGATCGTGGAGGTGAATATTTGAGTCTTGAATTTGATGAATACTTGAGAGAGCATGGCATTGTTTCTCGGTGACTCCTCCAGAACGCCATACGGTGAATGGTGTATCTGAAAGGAGAAATCGTACCCTATTGGATATGGTGTAGTATGATGAGCTATCTTGATATGCCAATCTCCTTTTGGGGATTTGCATTAGAATCGACTTTATATATTCTGAATAGGATTCCATCAAAATCGGTTTCTTCCACACCTTATGAGATATGGCATGGAAGAAAACCAAGTCTTAAGCATGTTAAGATTTGGGGTTGTCCACTTATATCAAAAAGGTGAACAACGATAAATTGGAAACCGGATCGTAAAAGGTCGATTTGTTGGATATCCAAAAGATAGTTTTGGATATTATTTTTATTTGCCTACTTCACAAAGGTTGTGATAAGTGGAGATGCCACATTTCTTGAACAACGGTTTGTTCAAGAAGGAGGCAAAGGAAGGCAAATAGAGTTAGAATTGGAGAATTCGACCAACCAATGCATCGGATGGATATAGATCCATCTAGTCAACCTATACCCATTGATGAAACATCTACATTTGTTCCTCGTAGAACAACCAAGGTATCTCACCCACCAGTGAGATATGATTTTCTTTATGAAGAAGAACAAGAGTTGTCTACTCATGAAGAAGTAGATCATGGAGATGATCCACTTACCTATGAAGAAGCTATATCAGATATAGACTCTTCAAAATGGATTGATGCTATGAAATCCGAGATTGATTCCATGTATAAGAATCAAGTTTGGGATCTTGTTGACCCACCTGAAGGTATTGTACCTATAGGGAACAAATGGGTTTTCAAGAAGAAAATTGGTTCTGATGGAAAGGTAGAGAACTATAAGGCAAGGCTAGTAGCGAAAAGGTTTCGCCAAAGGCAAGGAATAGACTATGAAGAGACTTTCTCGCCTGTTGCCATGCTTAAATCAATTAGGATTTTATTAGCAATAGCTGCATACTATGATTATGAGATTTGGCAGATGGATGTCAAAGCCTTTTCTCAATGGATACATTGAAGAAAACATTTTCATGGAACAACCTAGGGGATTTGAATCCCAAGATGGTTCCAAGGTATGCAAGCTAAAGCGATCCATTTATGGGTTGAAACAAGCTTCGAGGAGTTGGAACATCCGTTTTGATGAAGCCATTAAATCTTTTGGTTTTATAAAAAATGAGGATGAGCCATGTGTATATAAGAAGGTTAGTGACAGTGCTATCACTTTCCTTGTCTTATATGTGGATGACATACTGTTGATGGGTAATGATACAAGTATGTTGACGACTATAAAGGTATGGTTGTCAAATACATTCTCCATGAAAGACTTAGGGGAGGCAACCTATATTCTTGGGATTCGCATCTATAGAGATAGAGCGAAAAGAATAATTGGTTTATCCCAAAGTCTATACTTTGAAAAGGTGTTAAAGAGGTTTAACATGCTTGATTCCAAGAGTGGATTGTTACCAATGAGACATGGTATCCACCTTTCTAAAGAGATGTCTCCAAAGACACCTGAAGAAAGAGATAAGATGTCCAGGATTCCATATGCTTCGGCTATTGGAAGTTTAATGTATGCAATGTTGTGTACTAGGCCGGATATCGCATATGCTGTTAGTTTGACTAGCAGGTATCAATCCAATCCAGGTTTGGAACACTGGATAGCTGTCAAGAATATCCTTAAGTACTTGAGAAGAATTAAGGATTTATTCTTGATATATGGAGTTGGAGACTTGCAATTGGATGGTTATACTGATTCCGATTTCCAATCAGATATCGATGATAGAAAGTCTACCTCTGGATATGTGTTCATTTGTAATGGAGGTGCAGTCAGTTGGAAGAGTTCCAAACAGAGCACGACTGCAGATTCCACTCGAGGTGAGTATATTCTTTGCATCGAATCTGCAAAAGAAGTCATTTGGATAAAGAAGTTCGTGTGAGAACTTACAGTAGTTCCTTCCATTGAGTCGTGGTTCCATTACACGTGACAACAATGGAGCGATCATCTGAGCTAAGGAACCAAGGTCTCACCAGAAATCCAAACACATAGAAAGGCGCTACCACATTATCAGAGAAATAGTTGGGCGAGGCGATGTAGCCATGCAGAAAAATAACATCAGCTGAAAAATCCAGCTGATCCATTCACTAAGCTTTTGTCACAAGTTCAGTTAGACCAACATCTTGAGAAGATGGGTCTAAGGTATTGTAATGAATGGCTCTAGTGCTAGTGGGAGATTGTTAGTAGTATGCCCTAGAGCATATCATTTAGTATGTATCTTGTACATATTTTTATTAATAAAAGGCATTTCCACTTTTCCGTTTACATAATATATTTATGTGTAATAGAAAAGGTCCATTGATATTTTGTTAGAAATATTATTCTTAAGTTGTTAAGAATATGAGTGACAATATTTCTAGCACGAAGTATCATAAATAGGTTCACAATCAAGGATACTTCATAATGAGGACATGACTTATCCAGAAAGATTGTATTCATGTTTGTTCCCAAGTTATTTATATGAGATATAAATAAGATGGAATGGTGAGTCTCATACCATATAACAAACATGATAGGCACTTATAAATGATAAGTAGGCCGAACCAGTGACACTTATGACAAGCATATGGAGTTTACTCTTGTCAATGTTTTGTCATAAATCATATCAGTGCATATAATCTTTACACCTGAGATAGCACAGTTATCTTGTATATAGGTAGTTTGAGTTTGATACTGCTTTCATACTTGTACTGTGTATGGGTATATGGGCATGTGTTGGCTCCTACTAGTTATATATGGAGGTAGGTGTTGATCAAGATGGAATCTATTCCTCTAAGTAAATAGAGATAAAATCCTATGTTCATTTAATTATTCTTGATGTTTCAAATTCTGGCAGACAGATAGATTTATTCAGACAAGAGTTTCTGATGAGAAAAATCTTTAAATCAAGAACTGGAATTAAAAGAGAACATAATATTCATAGCAAATGGAGTTTGACATAAACCATGACTCCAGCTTGAGTTGGGATTTTGTAACAGAGAGATTCTAGTGCATGGTAACATATGATTATAGGTTCATTTAAGGTAAACCTTATTACTAATTGGGTGGCTATGGCATGCTATGCTAGGTGTTAACCATGGTCTATGAGGTTCATAAAATGATTTAGAGAAATCATTTATGGTAAGAAAGAGTTCTGATGATATTAAGAGTTGATATCATGTCTCATTGCCAATTAGTGATGAGCCTAGTAAGTCACACACATACACAAGTTATCACCTATTTAAATATGATTTAATTAATTAATTAAAGAGTTTAATTGATTAATTAAATAGATTTGGTTTGCAATTAAATTGCAAAGTCCCTAGCATGACTTGAAACCAAATCTAGATTATTGGATGTGTAGTATAAATTAAATTTATATTTAAAGTGTTTAAATATGAATTTAATTGATGAGAAATTAATTAATAGAGATTAATTAATTAATTTATATTTGATATAAATTAATTAGAAGAAGAAAATAATTATTTTGGGTTAAGAACTCAAAATTAAGACACAGGGGCATTTTGGTCATTTCACAGTGTGACACATGGCACCATGAGATGGTGACGCATGGCATAACACATAAGCTTGCCAAATGTTTTTTAATCATGTAAGATGATTAAAATCAAGATTAAATATAGGTTTGACACTTGGCACAATGTGATTAGGTCACTTAAACCTAGAGCTAATCAAAAGGTGACATGTGGCTAGGGTTTAATGTGTTAACCTAGCTATTTAAGTGTGGTTATGAAAAGAAAACATAACCAGCAGCCTCTCCTCTCAATTGTCACGCCACTTTGAGCCTCTCCAGCTATTTCTCTTCATCTCTCATCAATTCAAAGAGATTAGCCATCAATCTCTTGAATTAAGAACGCTAGAAATTGTTTCTAGTGTCCTGTTTACATCTCTAATCTCTTAAAAGGCAGAACTTGAATTTCTAATTAATAGAAAAGGCTTTAGAAGCTATTCAAGGGCTGCCATAGGTGTTCTTGGTGTGGACAAGCTAGAGGGACAACATCCGTGTCTCAAGACGAATATCAAAGGCGCACGCAAAGACATCAAGAGGTTAGTGTAATCGTTCTTGATTTAATCTAGGGTTCTAAAATTAATCTGATTAATTTTAAAATCTTAAATGGCAAATACAGATCCAAAAACATATTAAAAGAGTTTTAATATGTTGTTTATCATTGAAATCAAATAGATAAAAATAAATCTTGCATGGTGCATGTGACCCTAGGTGAAAATTTTTGAATTCAATGGTATAATCTTGTGTTTTTCACGCTTCCGTTCCTTCAATATCTGACCGAGACCCAAGGTTTACATTGAGATTCTGGAAAAAGTTGCAAGAAGCCTTGGGCACACAACTCCGCTTTAGCACAGCTTTTCATCCCCAGACGGATGGACAGTCAGAATGAGTAATCCAGGTAAACCCAAGAACTAATTGAATTTTCGCAATTAATAAATTGAAATGATAGTAACAATGTGAATTATGTGATAGATCCTGGAGGATATGCTAAGGAGTTGTGTCATTGAGTTTGAGGGGAGCTGGGATAGATATCTCCCACTGGCAGAATTCGCATACAACAATAGCTATCAAGCTAGTATTCAAATGGCTTTGTATGAAGCACTGTATCGGAGGAAATATAGAACCCCATAGTGTTGGACTGCATTGGGCGAAGATAAGCTGGTAGGACCAGACCTGGTCAAACAGACTGAGGAAAAAAGATAATCAAAGCTATTCTGAAGGTTGCCTCAGATAGACAAAAATCATATGCCGACTTGAAGAGAAAAGAGATAGAATATGCAGTTGGTGATAAAGTGTTTCTCAAAGTCTCACCTTGGAAGAAAGTACTGAGGTTTAGAAGGAAGGGTAAGTTAAGCCTTAGGTTCATTGGCCCATATGAAGTCATTGAACGTGTAGGACCAGTGGCCTATCGGCTAGCTTTATCATCAGAACTGGACAAAATACACAATGTATTCCATGTTTCTATGTTGAGAAGATATCGCTCAGACCCTTCACATGTCATTTCCATGGAAGAGATTGAAATCCAACTGGACTTGACATATACAAAAGAACCTATACAGATCCTAGCTCGGGAAGTGAAGGAACTGAGAAATAAACAAATTCCACTGGTGAAAGTGCTTTGCAGGCACCACAACACTGAAGAGGCAACTTGGGAAACTGAATAGATGATGAGGCAACAGTTCCCTTAACTGTTTGCATCAGGTAAATTTCGAGGACGAAATTTTTTCTTAGAGGGGAAGAGTTGTAACATCCTCACTTTTAGCTAGTCCGTACAGTCTACTGTTCCGGTGACCAATGTCAGTCCGAACAGTTAGAACACCTGAAAAAATATTTAAACTAAAGTGAGAAACCAAAATTAACTCAAATATTAATAAGAAAAATTTAGGAAAAATTTTAGAATAAAATACAACCAAGTTAATTGAGCCGGTGCCCTAGCGATGGGTAACCTAGGAAGAAGTTGCGGTTCTCGCAATTAGGAGCCCTAGACCCAGGGGAAAAATTATAAAATAATTTATGGGACTTCAGAGAAGGGTCATTGAGGTTCTTATGGTATTATAATGCCAAGAAAATACTTAGAAAAATTTTTCAATCGGTACAGACAATTTTGGCCCGTTAAGCCAAACGGAGGGCATTTTGGTTAATTCGTCTTTAGAGATGATTTTTGGCCAACTTATCCAGTTAAATAAATAATTTATATAACATAAAATATAAATAAATATTGTTAAAAATTTAATTGCAATTAAATAAACAAGAAATGAAGAGTAAATGAAGGAAAATGGACTTATGACATCATAATGATATCATTAAAAATCTCCCAACCAATCTTGTCTTGACACATGGCACAACTTTATATAAAAGAGACTAAATGAGCTGAAAATGAAAAAAAAAATCGGAACCTCTTCCTTCTTCTTCTCCTTGACGTCAACCATTCCTCCATGGCCACCATGAATAAGCTTTTTCAAGCTTGATTTTCCCTAGCTTTCTTCCACCAAAAACCCTAATTGTCAACACAAAAACTTGCTCTTTCATCTTGGTGAAGCTTTTGGGAGCAAAAAGAATTAAAAAGAAAGAGTTCTTACAAGCTTTAGATTAGCTCCCTAAGAGGTTAGTGACTTAAACTTAAATTTCACTTTAAATTCATGTTTAATACTTATGAATGAGTGCAAATGATAAGGAAATTGATGGAGTACCATTTGTATATAAGCCCTAAATTTTTAGCAGCCATGGTTAGGGTTTGTTTGTGATGATTTTAATGAAGTTAAAAGGTTATTATGGCTGCCCTTAATGTGCATCTTGTAAGTGGATTGAAGAAATGCAATAAAAATGCATGAATGGTAATGTGTGAGTTAGGGTTTGGGGTGGAGAAATGGGACTTTGACCATGTGATGATGAAAATAAGTATTAATGGTCAATTAGTGACCATTTAGTTCTATTTAAACAAAAAATGAAGTGTGTTGAGTGATGGGATTAGGGTTTAGTGTGGCTGCCCTAGGTGACCTGTAGAATTGGACATGAGTCCAGCAGGTTTGGGCAGCCATAACTTGAATTGTAGATGTTCAATTGGTGCAAGGATAATTGGATATGAAACTAGACACATAATGGCACAACTTTGGTGAAGAAACCATGCCCATAAAACCAAACCAAGTGGACCAAAAGCTTGCCCTAATCCAGGTGACCTACAGTCTGCCTGTGCAAAATGACAAAATGAACAGTGTTTTGTCATTTGGCCATAAATCAGTGTAGAAAGGTCCAATTGACCTGAAATATTACCAGCAACAAGATGAGATATATTCCAACAACTTTCATAAAGAAACCTAACCCAAATTATGACCAGAAAATATTCAAAAGGTGAGTTGCAGTCACTGTTCATTACAATGTAGATATGGTCAGTCCATAAATTCTGGACAAAATTTCAATCCGGCCAGTTGTGGTTTTTGGATCATAACTTGAGCTACAAAACTCCAAATGGAGTAATTCAAAAAAGGAAATGCAACTAGACAAAATAAGGAACAACTTTCATGTTGATCAGTTTGCCAAATTCCCACTGCAAAATTGGCCAATGGAACAGTAAAAATAAGGCATAAAAACTGAAAATTCTGCCCAACTAACATTAAGCTTAGAAATGGTATTGACAACCAATACCAACAAATTTTGAATGCAAAATGTGGTATGTTGATGATATTACAACCAATGTACCTATTGCCTATGCAAAAGTCAACATTTTTGTTGACCAATGAATGGAATAGTAACACTAAAACTTAAATTCCAAAAATTGTGAAACTTAAAAGTGTAAAATGCCCTAGTATACCTAACAAGATTGGTTTGGATAGCTTGGCATGCCAATAGGGTTCTTTAGCAGTACTGCATATGGCTTCATGCCTTTCTATGTTTCATAGCTTTCCATGCCATTCTGTGACATAATAGCCTTTGGCTATGTTATTTGAGTTGATATACTTGGGTTTTAACTCTGACAATTATTATAGCTTATTAGCTGTTCTGTTGCACACCGGGAGACAATATGACTGATGGTGTGATGGTCCGAGGTACTTAGTACCTAGTGCCAGTTTACCCATTTATCCAGTCCAGTCGACTAGTATGGGTTACTCGGGCAATGATAATAAATCTTACTAAATTTTAATTGAATAATACTACAAATAATATCAGAAGTTAAGTCTACCAAAAAAATGTAAACACACATTCTGCATATTCGTTTTATTTTATTTTATTTTATATTGCCACCACTAAGCAAAATTGCTTAGCGCATCGCTTTTGCCACGCGCAAGTACTGGAGACCTAGCTGGTGAGCCCAGTAGATATCAGACCGGGTGAGCCTTTAGATTTGCATCCGAAGTCCCGAGTCACCTCACACCTGCAATGCATATGGTAGGACATAGAATTTTGGGAGCATTTTGTATTTTGGCATTTTGTATTAGTTTGGATTGTAACTATAAACTCTTGTAATTATGTATTAATGTAAATATATGAAATTTCCTATTATTAAAATTTTCTACATAATGTATGTTGATAAATGAAATGTTGTGAAATATTTATGAATATGCTTCAAGTGATGAAGTGAATAGAAAAGTTTTAAAAATAGTATTGTGATTTGAGATTGAGATTTTGAGATTGACTTGAAATGTGTATAATGGAGTTTGGATTTGGAAATTATATTGGAAGTGTTTTTAAACAGGTTCAGAAGAACTATTTTTCCAATTTACAGCAGGCACTCTGCCAGATTTCCTATAAAATTTGCGAAAAAATTCAGATTTATCAAAATTGTAGATAAATGAATTAAAAAGGGATAAATTGTAAATAGAAACATAAATTGGTGCTCCGGCACACTGAGTGGCATAACTTGCTTGGCTACACTGTAGACGGTTAAGGGTTGTCACAATAACATTGACCTCTGATGCACTCTAAGTGAGTCAATTTTAATGTTCGCAATTTGTCACATTTTATAGTCTCTAAGTGTTAGTATATGTTACCAATTTCATTTTAAAGCTTATTGCATTTTATTGTAATTATTCAAATTTCATGGCCAATGTTTACTGTCTATTGGACCAAGCTACAGTTTAAATTTAATAGATTTATCTTCATTAAATTGTTTCTCATTGTGTCTTCTTTAATTTCCTTTTTGAATCATGTCATTTGGATTTGTATAACTCAAATTATGGTCAATTGACCATAACTAGGTCAATTCTAAATTTTGGTTCCCTTACTAGGCAGTTTTAGTATTACACTTTGCCAATTTTATTTGAGTAGGTTGCTATCATATTTAGGTTTATTACTCTTCATAGGATATGTTAACCTATGTCTTATGGTCACTAAAAATTTTTTATTGTAATTTTTCAAGTCTTGTAGAGTTACTTATGGTCAAGTTATTGGACTAGACTCAATGGTCTTATAGTGACAGGATGTTCAACTAGGGCTGTAGCTTTGACCCAACATTTGAGCTTCTTACATTCATAAGGTGAGGGAGAGGCATAAAACAAAGTTTAAGTCTATTTCTTAGCTTTCCAGAATGGTGTGGCTCATTTTGTTTGAAGACTTCTAGTGGGAGTTATACTTAAAACACTTTGCTGGAGTTAATGGTCATTTGAACCATTTCCAGATTTGGTATGCCAAATTAATCAAGTTAATTGACCTAGTTCCCTAAATTTCTGAGTTTTGGTCAAAATACCATTATTGTAGGCCTATGTCTTAGTGAAAATTTGGCACTAGTTTCAGGGCATTTGGAGTTATATGGACCAAGTTATGGTCATTTTACTGTTGCTGGTCAAGTTGCACTTATATTGCAAAGTTTAGGTCATTTTTAGGTCAAAGTCAATTCGGCTAGTTTTTGTAACCCAAATTGTGCAAGCTTTTTGACTTGATTCTAGTCATTTTTGGGCTTTGTCGTCTTCATAAGAGTTGTAGCTCTATGTCTAAGCTTTCCATGGTATAAATTTCAGGTCATTTAGACTTGTTTTGTGTGAGTTATGGCCAAACTACTGACTACTATTTATATGGTCAAAATTCTGGGTTTTCATGTCATGCAATTCCGGATTTGCTCATCCTTTTAAGTCACTTCTAGGCAGAATTTGGATAAGCTCTCTACATGAAAGTTGGTCTATTTTATGTCTAGTTTCACCTCCAATTGGCCTCATACCAATTGGAGTCACAACTTTACACTTGTAACCTAATTTATACACTACCAATAATCACAACCTGCATAAGAGAATTTACACTCCCAATTTGGCAATCCTCCTCCTCCCAATACTTCAATATTCATTCTTGGCACTTCTATATTTATTCAACACAATTCCAGCAATGTAAATTGGGTAGAATACTCAAATAATATGGGCTCCCATGGCTGCCTAAAATTTGGGCAGTCCAATAACTCAACAACTCCATCAATTTTCATCACCAATCAACTCATCTCAAGCTAAACATAAACTTTACTTAAGAAAGGAAGTGAATTGGACCCTTACCTCTTTTTGGAGCTTGGTCAAACCTTAACAAAACTTCTTCTTTTTGTTCCCAATATGCTTCCCAAGGTATGAGGATAAAGTTTAATGAAAGAACCTTGAAGATTTCATGGTTTAATCTTGGTGGATGAGAGCTTAAAGCTTTGGCCATCCATGAAGTTTTTGTGAGGATTGGATTCTGCTTGAAGATGAAATAAAGAAGAAGAAGAAGTGGCTAAAGTGGGATATGTTGTCCACTTAATCAATAAACAAATCCATAGTGCTTCACTAAGGTGGATTAAATGTTTAATAATCTAAATTTTCCCTTAATTATAATTATGCCCCAAACTTTCATCATTTATTTTATGTACCTCATTTTTAATTTTTATGATATTTTCAAAGTGTGCTATAACTAATTTTTAATGGACATTGAGGTCAAAAGGAAACTCTATGTGTTAATTGACCAAAATGTCCCTATTCGGTTTGTATTCCCGATTGTTCGGTAACACCGATTTTTATTTATTTCTTGATTTTTCGTTTTTCTTTATACTAATTTATTAATTTTTCTTTGACATTTCTAATGTCATTTATACCTCAATAGATCTTTAATTAGGTCCCAAAATTATTTTCCAGGATTCTCCGCTGTCCAGAGCTAGTCAACAGTCCTCGACGCAACTTCCCGGTGTAGTCACCCATCGCTACGGTTTTTGGCTCGTTTAACTTAATCACATTTCATTGCTCTTATTTTTTCTTTATTTTTCTTGTATTTTCCTCTATTGTATTTCATTATTTTATATCTGCTCACTAACATTTAAGTATAATTCTAAGCATCCTAGCTGTCCGGACAGACACTGGTCAATGGAACAGTAGAACGCACTACCGAATATAGGGGTGTTACAATTCAAAACTATACAATTTCATTCATATCTATTTCCATACATTCCCATTCATGCTTAACTCATATATGAGAATTTTCAATCTTCATTAATTTGCATTATATACAATTTAATCACTTATGAACTAACCGATTTATTAATTTACATCACATACCTATTAATTATATTTTCATAATCTACATTACAATACTATAACTAAGCATTTTATACAACATATAAATTATGACCTATATGGGCTCTATCTACATGCATTACTGAGGAGGTGACAACCTTGAATACTTTAGACACTTCTGCAGATCAGAACTCCAAAATCTTTGTTTAATATTCGCTGGGCTTTACCTTCAGTACCTGATCGAGGAAACAAATCCATCGTGCTAAGCATTGCTGCTTAGTGGTGCAATAATATAACAAGAAAATAATATATACAAAATACAGATGGAAATAAAACTTAATTTGTGTAATCAAGAATTATTTTCATTTTATATGGAATTCCTAATAAATAATTATCTTTTGTCATATTATATTGTTCTTTGAAATCACTTGTTTCCTAAATTTACTGTAGTGATATACAAAATATAAAATATATTAGTATATTACATTTCTATTCATGTTATTTCAGAAGATGCAGTTGTAATTATTTATTTAAATGATATCTATTTTGCTAATCATTTTATCATTTCACTCAACATTTCCTAGGTGTTTGGATCATTTCTTAGTAAATAAAATTTTAAAACTAATTCTACTTTCTTTCTTATTCATTCATTTAATTCACATTATTCTTAACAAATTTTACTGCCCAAGTAACCTATGACAGGCTGACTAAACTGGATAACGGGTCATTGGCACTGGACACCGTGGTGCCTTAGGCCGTAATACCATGGGACGCGAAACGTAAACCACGTATGCAATCAGAATGGCTAAAAAGCCATGATAACATATTAATATGGCTAAAAGCCATGATAACATATAATTGGGCATAAAAGCCATAAGTGTGGGTATAAAGCCATGAATATAGGCATAAAGCCTTTCGCAGTACTGCTAAAACAATACCCTAATGGCATGCCAATCTATCCAATCTGACACACATGTATAGGCAATACAAGGGCACATAATACCATTAAATGTTCATAAGTTTCATTATTTTATTATAGGTTCTAATTATAATTTCTAGCATTTTAATCTTTTTCATAATAGAAATATAAATCTCTAAGTCTAATATTTACATAATTTATGCATTCATCGTAATTTATATATTCATTATATTATCCATAATGATCACAATTCAAAATAATGGTCTCATGCACCATTGTACTCAAAATACTTTTTCTTGTCCTTTTTCCGATATTGGAAACTAAAGTTTTATTTATACATTCATTTAACCATTTCCATTCAAAGGTTGACCTTTTGATTCATAATAGATTTGTTAAACCTAAGTTCACAAATATACCACATTTTACATTTTATTTTTGTTGGCATTAATTTCCAATACCATTTCAAAGCTTATTTCTTGAATATTTGAACTTAACATGTAAGGTTACTATTTATTTAGTCATTTAAGTAAAAATGTCACACCCTACCCCTCTGTAAGGCATAACATGATCCTGTAGTATACCTAATGAATTACCAACTCTGTCTACTGACAACCCATTAAATACACTACAAGGGATTTTAAAAACTTTTCTTACTTCTTTTACAGTGGTGAGCACTATTTACAGGTGTTAAAAACCTTTTTGAACTGAAGCGATAGAACTAACACATTTGAATTATTTGGAATTTCTGTAAAAATTTTGGCAGAGTGCCATCTGTATTTTGGATAAAACGGTTCTTCAGAAAACCTGTAAAAATCACTTCAATATATTTCCAAATCTCAACTCCAAGATATTTCTCAACACAACATATTTCTCAACTCAAATCCACAGTGATTTTTCAAAGACTGAGATACAAGAAATATAATACAATTTTTACAAGCCAAAATAACTCATAATTATTTTACAACTTCAATGTACAATTTAAATTTACAACTGCTCAAAACCAAAAACAATATATACATACAGTGGTTATACATTACAGTACAAAATGCAAAATGTGGTATACTCGTTATACCTGATAATCTCTCGCTAGATGTACTAGCAGCCTAGTCTGCTGCCCTGTCTGTCTGTCTACCTGCGACAGCAATAAAAAGCTATCGCTGAGACAATGTCTCAGTGGTACACAACATCAACCAAATACAACTTTAAATCACAAATCACAAGTTATATAAATAGTGGATACTTAAAACCATAGTTAAATTCAAGACAGAAAATGTCAACAAGAATTTAAACTCCATTTCTCAATATCACAATAATTTCAATAAATCAAATCATGATTAAATTCAAAAGACAGTGAATGTCAATAAGAATTTAAACTCCATTTCACAATTTCACAATACATATCAATAAACCACACACAGCTTAATCATGTTCCAAAGTTCAATTCGTCCCAAAAGCCGATGGCTAATGAGGTATTCAATTCGTCCCAAAAGTCAATGACTAATGAGGAATAACATAGCTAGCTAGCAAAAATATGAGTACTCATTCTATTTGTCCTCAACAGGCACACACCTCAACACTTCAGCCAGAGAGGGAATTCAATTCGTCCCACTAGACAAGCTAGCGAGGAATACAATCAATATATATGATAGCTGTGGTTTCAAATCATTTCCAATGCTTTTCAATCAATAAGTATCCATCAATATCATTCAAACAATTTTGCACAGTTTCAAACCATTTACAATGCTTTTCAAGCAATAAATATTCATTCAAACATATTTCCACAATTTAAAACAATAATGTACAAATAGTCATAATTCATTTCAATTGAAAAATTCAAAAGAATTAGCTGTTGTGCACAAACCTCTGATAACTGTCTCTTGGTCTTGACTCAGTGTTTCTTTCCCTTTTCCTGAGTCTTTGCTAACTGAGAAACACAATTTAAAGTGTTTCAGTACTAAATTAAACTGTCTCTAACGATAATGTTTGATAAATAATTCACTGAATGCTATTATTTACTTAATCAGCCTAATATATCGACCCTCGATGCATTCTAGGTAAATTAGGTTTTAATGTTATTAATATGTCACATTCGATAGTCTTTTAGGGTTGGTACATGTTACCAAATTCATTTCCGTGTATACTGCATTTTCTTGCAATTTGCTGGATTCCGGGATACTAGTTTGACCTAGGCGGATGACCTAGTTCCCTCGGTTTTTGGGTTTCAGTCAAAACTACAAACTTGTAGATCTATGTCTTATGGAACGCGGGGTAAAATTTCAGGTCATTCTGAGTTATGTAGACCAAGTTATGGTCATTTTACTATTGCTGGTCAAATTGAACCAAAATTGGTCATTTTAGGTCACTTTAGGTCATTTTAGGTTCGGCCAGTTTTTGGACCCGAACTTGTGCAAGCTGTTTGACTTGCTTATGGTCATTTCTGGGCTTTGGTGTCTTCATAAGACTTGTAGATATGGGTCTTAACTATTCATGGTTAAAATTTCAGGTCAATTGGACCTGTTTTGAGTGAGTTATGGCCTAAACACTAACTGTTGCCCAAATGGTCAATTTTCAGGCCTTACTTGCACTTAATCCGGATTTGGTCATTTTTCAAGCTACCTTGCAAGCAGAATTTTGGCAAGCTTTCTTCATGAAAGTTGGCACATTTTGTGCATAGTTTCACCTCCAATTGGTCTCATACCAATTGGAGTCACACAATTAAAGTTATAGGCCTAAAATACAAACTGCCATATTGCAATTCTTGCATACACATCAAGCATCACTTTTAATACTCACCAAACTTAACATTCAAACCAATTCTGGTTGTACCACAACCTAAACATAATTTACAACATATTATAGGTCATTTTGGCAGTTTATAATTACATTCAATGTGCACTAACAAGTGCAGAATTTATCCAACTCAATTTACAACAATTCAATCACCAATTCATGCTCATTTACATGTCCAACTTCACACCATCATATACACACTCAAACTGCCCTAACATCCAACACAATTCAACATTAATATACCATAATCCAAGCATGAATTCCAGCATTCTTTAAGAGTCAACAAACTGCCACAATGGTACATTTATATTCCATCAATTTCCAAGCTTTAAATTTCATTTTACATTTATATATACTAAGTATACATCACCCAAACAATTTCCTACACAATATACATTTACTCAATCATTTAATTCACCATTTACAAGCACAAATAAACTGCCTTCAAGGTGTTTCCATGGCTGCCAAAAGTACACATTCCCCATTCAACATCAAACCTCAAAAATTTCTCCATAAATCAAACACCATTAACATTCTTACAAACTTTAACAAAGCAACAATCAAAAATACAAACTTACCACTTTGGAAATTCTTCAAAACTCCAC
Organism: Hevea brasiliensis; assembly: GCF_030052815.1. Taxonomy (NCBI): domain Eukaryota; kingdom Viridiplantae; phylum Streptophyta; class Magnoliopsida; order Malpighiales; family Euphorbiaceae; genus Hevea; species Hevea brasiliensis. The sequence goes on along the minus strand of NC_079494.1, from coordinate 62,023,698 downwards.
AAAAACTTTCATTTCTTGCTGCCTATCTACTGCCCATGATGTATAGAACACTTTTAATGAAGACAAGTAAAGAAAATATAGCTTGAAAATGGGTGTAAAGGGCCATGCATTTGGGTGGCCATGGGAGGATTGAAAGCTTTTGGATTTTTGGCAATGGTGAGTGTATTGAGGAAGATGAAGATGTTGAGTGGATTAATCTTCCCACTAATTACATATTATAATCCTCAGTGGTCCACTTACACAAAATCAATTATATTTTATGTTTAAATGTGATAATTAGTCAATTTACCCTCCATTTTTACTATTTACATTAGGTACCCCTAAATTAATTTTTCATTATATTTTTCAAGTATAATATTATTTATTTTTAATGGAAATTTAGGTCAAAAGACAAATCGGGATGCCAAATGACCACAATGCCCCTGTTCGGGTTGTATTCCCGATTTTTCGGTAACACCGGGTTTTGTCCGTTTTTCGATTTCTCACTTTTCTTTGTACTAATTATTTAATTTTTCTTTGATATTTCTAATGATATTTATACTTCAATAGGGGTCTATTTAAGTCCTAAAAATATTTTCTAGGGTTTCCCGCAGTCTAGGGCTAGTCAACGGTCCACGCCGTGACTTTCCGGTGCGGTCACCCATCACTAGGGTTCTCGGCTCGCTTAACTTTATTGCATTTCTTTACTATTATTTTTTCTTTGTTTTTCTTGTATTTTCTTCTATTGTATTTCATTATTTTATGTCTCCTCACTCATATCGAAGTGTAGTTCTAGGCATCCTAGCTGTCCGGACAACACTGGTCACCGGAACAGTAGTACACACTACCGAACATAGGGGTATTACAAAAAAAAATTGACTTTCTCATAAATAATAGTTACATGAGTTTTAATTACATAGATTTTCCACATTTTGGTTCCCAAAAGTGTTGGCATTAGTTGCCAATCCATAGTTCTAATCAATGGAGATTAAATCCAAATTTCAGTTTTTGGGTGCTAGAGTTCACTGTTCCATTAGGCCATTCTACAGTGAGAATTTGGCCAAGTGTTCTTAATCAAAGTTGTTCTTTATTGTGCCTAGTTACATATCACTTTTTGAATCACCCCATTTAGAGTTTTCTATCTCAAGATATGCCACTTTGAGCAAAGCTGACCGGATACCAAATTCTGGGCAAAATACCATTCTGCCAGATTTGGTAGTTCAACTTTGGCCAATAATTTCATTTGGTTAAGTCCAAAATTAGAGTTTTTGTTAAACATAAAAGTTGTTCTAAATTGCCTCAATTAACCAAAAAGATTATGGTCTTTTAATCAAATTGGTCCTCCCACTAACTTAGCGAATCCTACACTTTCAAAGTAGAAAACGGAAATCCTAGTTGGATAGATTTCTAGTGGGTGATTGAATTCTTATAATTCTATTGATCATCCTCAGGTACATCCATTATTGGAATTACAATAAACTATAAGTGAGCAACTCCTTGCCCATCACATCTCATGTGAGGTTCAATCCTTTACCTAGCCCCTAATGCTGAAAATCTCAAGTACATCTATTATTGACTTATCTTGCATTAGTTAAGTGATCCCATTGAGCTAGTAATTATGAAAATAATTTTAATGTCCTCAGGTACATCTAATATTGGCCACCAAACCATTTACATATTCACAACATCTCATGCTTAACAATTATTCTTAAGAATATCTCTTAAATTAATTACATCATATGCAACTATTTAAAATTTCTTAAAATAATTGCCCCAATGGAGGGCCCATGTTATAATTACTTTAATTATAGCATTTCCAACTTAATCATTTGTTTGAAAGATTTTATGGTCATCCTAATTACTATTAAGGTCTCACTTTGCACATTATCCATTTAGCATGCATATATCATATACTTGCATACATTCCCATACATCTCATGCATTTATGGATAAACAGTAAAAATGGTATGATCATGGACTTTCTAAGGGATTCAATTCTGAGCCACCAAGAATTGAATCAGAGCAATCCTAGGTGCATTTCATTCATTCATATTACAAGAGTTGCTGAAGGAGCAATCCTTGATCTTGAATTCCTCCCACTCGTCCCACCAATGCTCTTGACCTCCTTGATCTTCTTGCAATCCAATTACATAGTAATCCTTTGCATACCAAGGTGAATTTACAAGAACTAAATAAATGAAATTACAACCCAAAAATTATTTCAACCTTAATAATACATGCCCAAAATAAAGTAAAATAAATTAATTTAAATTACAATCCAAAGAAACATAAAAGAAATAAATCCAATCACATTAGTCTTTTATAGTCCATGAACATCCATCATGCATATCACTATTTAACAATTAAATAAAACATACATACTTAAACTAAATTGAATATCTCATATTTAACTTAGAAATCCAGAATTGAATATGATTCAAACAAATTTAAAAATTCAGATTTGAATCACATTCAAACAACTTTAAAAATTCATATTTGAATCACATTCAAACAACTTTTAAAATTCAGATTTGAATAACTTTCAAACAACTTTAAAAATTCATATTTGAATCACATTCAAATAATTTTTCAAATTCATATTTGAATCAAAATTTAATTGTGTGAATAAAACTCTAATTAAACAATTTAATTAGACATAAAATGGACATAATTATGAGCATTAGATCATACAACAATTGCACAAATATTGCCCAAAACCATGCACGCCATAAGGGATGAACAAACCTTGCACACACATGGTGTCCCATCCAAGTCGCCACTTTTTCATTGCAACCAGCAATGGATCTTTCATCTCATGATCATACCACACAATTAAATCATATAATTAACAATCTAAATGGCAAATACATTGGCTCTAATATCAATTGATGGAGCAAAAGCATGAAAAACACAAGTTTAGATCATTGAAATTCAAAATTTTTCATCTAGGGTCACATGCATCATGCAAGATTTATTTTTATCTTTTTGATTTCAATGATAAATAGCATATTAAAACTCTTTTAATATATTTTTGGATCTATATTTTTCATTTAAGATTTTAGAATTAATCAAATTAATTATTAGAACCCTATATTAGATCAAGAACAAGTGCACTAACCTTTTGATGCACTGCAGTGTGTTTGGCACCTTTGGGATGCGTCTTTAGGACACCAGATATTTTCCCTCTAGCTTGTCCACACCAAGATCACCTATGGCAGCCCTTGAACAGCTTCTAAAGCTTTTTCTATGAATTAGAAAATCAAGTTTTGCCTTTTGAGAGATTAGAGATGTAAACAAGGCACTAAAAACGATTTCTAGTATTTTTAATTCAAGGAATTGTTTGCTAATCTCTTTGAATTGATGAGAGAAGAAGAAGAAGAGAAGGAAATGGCAGCCAAGGGTTGTGGCACAAAGAGAAGAATGGCAGCTTGTTTATTTGTTCTTTCATCCTTACACTTATATAGCTAGGTCACCACTTAAACCCCTTGCCACATGTCACCTTCTGATTGGCTCTAGGTTTAATTGACCCAATCACATTGTGCCAAGTGTCAAACCTATATTTAATCTTAATTTTAATCATCTTAAATGATTAAAATACATTTGGCAAGCTTATGCATAGTGCCATGCGTCACCATCTCATGGCGCCACATGTCACCCTATAAAATGACCAAAATACCCCTGTGTCTTAATTTTGAGTTCTCAATCCAAAATAATTATTTCTTTTCTTATAATCAATTTATATCAAATATAAATTAATTAATTAATCTCTATTAATTAATTTCTCATTAATTAAATTCATATTTAAACACTTTAAATATAAATTTAACTTATATTATACATCCAATAACCTAGATTTGATTTCAAGCCATGCTAGGGACTTTGTAATCTAATTGTAAACCAAACCTATTTAATTAATTAACTAAACTCCTTAATTAATTAATTAAATCATATTTAATTTGATGATTACTTGTGTATGTGTGTGACTTACTAGGCTCATCAATAATTGGCAATGAGACATGATATCAACTCTTAATATCATCAGAACTCTTTCTTACCATAAATGATTTCTCTAAATCATTTCATGTACCTCATAGACTATGGTTAACACCTAGTATAGCTTGCCATGACCACCCAATTAATAATAAGGTTTACTTTAAATGAACCTATAATCATATGTTACCATGCACTAGAATTTCTTTGTTACAAAATCCCAATTCGAGTTGGAGTCATGGTTTATGTCAAACCCCATTTGCTATGAATATTATGTTCTCATTTAATTCCAGTTCTTGATTAAAAGGTTTTTCTCATCAGAAACTCTTTTCTGATTAAATCTATCTGTCCTGGCCAGAAACTTGAAACATCAAGAATAATTAAATAAACATAGGTTTTTATCCCTATTTACTTAGGGTAACAGATTCCATCTTGATCAACACCTACCTCCATATATAACTAGTAGGAGCCAACACATGCCCATATACCCATATACAGTACAAGTATGAAAGCAGTATTAAACTCAAACCACCTATATACAAGATAATTGTGCTATCTCAGGTCTAAAGATTATATGCACTAATATGATTTATAACAATGCATTGACAAGAGTAAACTCCATGTGTTTGTCATAAGTGTCACTGGTTCGGCCTACTGATCATGTATCAGTGCCTATCATGTTTGTTATATGGTATGAGACTCACCATTCTATCTTATTTACATCTCATATAAATAACTTGGAGCAAAAATGATTACAATCTTTCTGGATAAGTAATATCCTTATTGTGAAGTATCCTCGATTGTGAACCAATTTATGATACTTCGTATTAGAAATACTGTCACTCATATTCTTAACAACTTAAGAATAATATTTTTAATAAAATATCAATGGACCTTTTTTTATTACATATAAATATATTATGTAAACGGAAAAGTGAAAATATCTTTTATTAATAAACTATATACAAGATACATACTAAATGATATGCTCTAGGGCATACTACTAACACATTAGTAGTCAAATTTAATTCCATCAAAATCATAATTTCCTCAAGGTTCCTCATGGCTGCAGAAATTTATGACTTTCAATTCCTCAACATATTCTTTCAATTCTTTAAATTTCTAACTCATTTCTTTAATTTTAAAGAGAAAAGAAAGAGATAATTGCACTAACCTTGTGGCAGAATTTTCCCTTGGCTAACTTCAATTTTTCCTTCACTTTCTTGGCAACCAATCACCTTAGCAAGACTCTAGGACAATTTTTAGTGTTGAGACTTAGGGTTTTTATGGTGAAAACCTAAGGGAAATTGAGCTAAATAAAAGAAAAATGGTGGATGGGAGAAAGGGAGTCTCGGCTAGGCTATGGAAGGAAGAAGAAGCAAATTGTTTCTTCAATTTTTCTGCCCATTTTACTCATTTTAAGTGGTTTATGGACATGTGTCACAATGTGATTGGGTGGGAGTGCTTTAGTGACATAAGCATGAGGTCAAAATTGCAATTTTAATTCATTTTCTTTTCATTTCTTTTCTACTCAATTTCAATTTAGTTTTTAATAATATTTATTCATATTTTATGTCATAATAATTATTTACTTAACTAGACAAGTCGGTCAAAAATCATCTCCGAAGACGAAATGACTAAAATGCCCTCCATTTGGCTTATTGAGCCAAAATCATCTATACAGATCGAAAGATTTTTTCTAAGCCTTTTCTTGGCATTCTAATGCCATAGAAACCTCAATGACTCTTCTCTGGAGTCCCAAAAATTATTTCATGAATTTTTCCCAGGGTTTAGGGCTTCTAGCTGTGAAAACATCAACTTCCTACTAGGTTACCCATCGCTAGGGCACCAGCTCATTTAACTTGGTTGTATTTTATTTCTAAAATTTTTCCTAAATTTTTCTTATTATTATTTGAGTTATTTATGGCTCCTCACTTTAGTATAAATATTTTTCCAGATGTTCTAGCTATCCAGACCGACACCGGTCACCTGAACAGTAGAATGTACAGAATTGCTACAGTGAGGGTGTTACAGGTTCGAACCAGTGAGGGCCAAATTAGTGAATTCACCCCTAGAGGTGACGCCTAACCTAACTATCTAATAAAAATGGAAAAATTAAAATTTTGGAATATAGAATTAAATTAAGGAAACAAGGAAAAATAAAGGAAATGGAAAAAGGAAAGGAAATTAAATTTTGACATCACCTTAGTAACATAATACATGATGTCAAAAAAATAAATCTAATTACTTTAATTTTTGACTAAGTCAAAAAGTAAGTTAAATACATAAAAATTTAAAAAAAAAACAAAATGTCATCTTCTTTCTCTCATGGTTGCCGTCCACTCTTATCTCTCTCTCTCTCCAAGCAAAACCTCCATTGAAGCTTGATCTTAAGCTTCTCAAACCCTAAAAACTCCCCACAAATTCCCCTAAAATTGTTAAATTTCCTTACTTTGGCAACTTGAAAAGAAGCTTGAAGAAGAAAGGGAAGAGAGAAAGTGAAGGAATTGGTGAATTGGAAACCAAATATTAAGGTTAGTAATTTGAACTTATAAATTTTAGTTAAATTCTTATATTTCTAGTTTAATTAACTTAGAATTGAAGATAAATACAATCAAAACAAATATGGGGGACTCATAGTGAATTTTGGCCAGCTTTTGGGTGAGTTGAGATTGCATGATTTTGATGAAATTAAGAGAGTAATTAAGTTTAATTAGGTATGTAGACAATGTCTATGCACTTCAATTTCATTAATTGAATGAAATTCATAAATTAGGGTTTTTGAAATCTTGAAATTAGGAGAAAAATTGTAGAAAATGGTCAATTGATGCAAATGACCTTAATTGAGGTTGGAAATGGTCAATTGGGACCATTTATGATGTGTTGGAATTGGTAGAGTTGAATTTCAATTCGGATTGGTTAGGGTTTCTATTGTGGTAGCTTGACCTAGGTCCCTTTGAGGGACCAAAACTAAAATTTTACTAACCCAATTGGTGTGAGGCTAATTGAGAATAAAACTAGACACATAATGGCACATTTTTCATGGAGAAACTATGCTCAAAATATGACATTAACATAGTGAATAATTAGGTCAAATCCAGGTGGAGTGCACTGCCACTGTACCAAAATAACCAAATGAATAGTGTTTGTTTATTTAGCCATAACTTGGGCTAGAAAGGTCCAAATGACCTGATGTTTGTGGCATTGGAAAGGTATGACATAGCACTACAACTTTCATAAAGAACACCAACCCAAATTCTACCCATAACCAAGTCATTTTGCCACCCAAAGTTAGTTGTCCAAAACTGCCAGAACCTAAACAAGCCCATAAATCTGGGTTAAACCAATCCGGCCAGCCATATTCAAATGGCCATATCTTGGGCTACAAAACTACGAATGGAGTGATTCAAAAAGGGGATTAATGCTAAGATAATAAGGAACAACTTTTATGAAGAACACTTAGCCAAATTCTAATAGCAACTTGACCAATGGAACAGTGCAAAACAGGACACCGAAATTAAAAAATTTGAAATTGTGCCTAGGAGACCTAAAAATTGAAGGGGCAACCAAAATCAACAAATTAAGCAACCAAAATGTGGTATGTGGGTGAAATTGAAATTCTCATACCTATTAAGCATAAGAAAGTCAATAATTTAACTTGAACAGTATCGTAAATAGTAACCCCAAAATGCAAAATTCAAAAAACGTTAAATTAAGCATATTAAAGCTAGACATAAGTAATTGTGAACTTATTATTGAATTTATTATACGTTATGATACTGAAACACTGTCAAATTGTGTGTTTCAGTTAAAAAGAATACGGGGAATGTGACACCCCTTACCGGTCTACAGTGTAGCCGAGCAAGATATGCCACATAGTGTATCGGAACACCCTATTTAATTCAATCATTTTTTTATTCTTCCTAATTTATTTTTTTCATAGTTATGAAGTACAATTTATGAAATATAATTCATTTAAGCCATTTATTGAAATTATAATTTATTCGAGGTTCCGAAAATTTTATAGAAAATTCGGCAGAGTACTGGCTAAAAATGGAGAAAACAGTTCTTTGGAAGCTATGAAAAATACTTACAAAATTCTCAATCAATCCCAAACTCCATTTCATCATCAAAATCTCAATATTTTTCAACAACATTTCCATTTCTCAATCATTCATTTCATATGATATTCATATACAAGTCATCAATTTTTTTTCATTCATAAACACAATTCTCACTATTTACATTAATACCAAAATACATTACAAGAGTTTCAATTGCACATGAGAAAGAAAAAATTAATTACAAAATATCAAAATAAAACCTACTGTCCTACCAATGCACTGACGTCGGTGAGGTGACACGGACACTATACAGAGCCGTAGATGGTCTCACCCAGTCTATGGTCTATTGGGCTCTCAGTCGGTCTCTCCTGAACCTATGCATGGCAAAAAGCAACGCGCTAAGTGATAATGCTTAGTGGTGCCAATAATAAAATAAAAAGAAATAACATAAAATAAATATGCAGTGCATGTTCTGATATTTTATGTTGACCATTTTTCGATCATTATTGGTAATCTTATTTATTATGTACTTGTTATATTCATAATTTCATTAAATTTATCCACTTTCTTTTTTGGTTGCCCAAGTAACCTATACTGGATGACTGGACCGGATAAACGGGTAAACTGGCACTGGATATCAAGTACCTCGAGTCGTCACACCATCGGTCACATATGTATCTCCCGGTGTGCAACAGAACAGCTAATAAGCTGTAATAACATTAGGCACAAGGCCAAGTCTCAACACAATGTCAGAATGGCTAAAAGCCATGAAATCACAGAATGGCATAATGCCATGTGCAGTACTGCTAACTGAACCCTATTGGCATGCCAAGCTATCCAAACCAATCTTGTTAGGCATATGAACCCCTTATCCAGTAACTCTTGTAACTAGATTTTCAGTTCCTTCAATTCTGTGGGTGCCATCCTATAAGGAGCAATAGAGATTGGTGCTATACCCGACAGTATCTCAATAGCAAATTTGACTTCTCTTTCTAGTGGCACGCTAGGCAATTCTTCAGGGAACACATCGGGGAAGCCTCTTACTGTGGGTATGTCACACAGATCTGGCTTAGCCTGCCTAGTATCCACCACATGTGCTAGGCAGGCTTCACAGCCTTTTCTCATCAGTTTTCTTGCAACTGTGGCTGAGATGACATTGGACAAGAAATATGTCCATTTCCCTACAACTGTAATCTCATTACCCTTAGGAGTTTTCAATGAGATCCTCTTCAACTTACAATCAACCATTGCCTGATGACGTGATAACCAGTCCATTCCCAAAATCACGTCAAACTCATGGAAAGGCAACTCAATCAGGTCTGCCAAGAATTCATACCCCTGAATCCTTAACGGACAACCCTTGTATACTTTGTTCACTACTACACTGTGGCCCAATGGATTAGTGCCCAGAATGTTTTGGTCACTCTCCCCTACTAATATCCCCCTTTCTATAGGTAGGTTGATGCAGATGTATGAATGAGTGGACCCTGGATCCACCAATGCATGCACAGATGTATTGTAGAGGGAGAATGTACCCCTGATGACATCCGGGGCATCTTGCTCCTCCTGAGCTCTTATGGCATAAGCTCTGGTAGGTGGTCTGCCTTCAGGCCTCTCTGCTGGCTCAGATGCAGGCCTCTGTGATGGTCCTACTGCCTCAGATTTGCCAGATTTCCTACCCCTTTGTGGTGTAGGAACAGGTCTGTCTGCTTGTGTTGGAGCAGCTGTAGTAGTTTTGTGTGGACAGTTCCTCAACTGATGCTCTGTAGACCCACACCTTAAGCAGGCACCAGTCACTCTCTAACACTCCCCCTTATGCCACTTCAGGCAATGTGGATATGCAGAAGATGATGGGGCTGGTCCCCTGAACCCCATCCCTGGAGAGCTGCCCACAGATAGTGTGGATTGACCTCTTCTAGGGGTGAACTATGGCCTGGGACCCTGGGACTGACGCTAACCTTGTGGTTGACCTGAATTCTGTGCAGGTGGACCTTTGAACTTCTTTCCTGGTGTAGGAGATGAGCTAGACTTACCCGGGCCCCTCTTTTGCTGTCTCTCTCTTCTGATTTGCTCACTTATTCTCACTTTTTCCACTTTTAATGCAGCTTCCACTAACTTGGTGAAGTCTGTGATTCCCAAGGCAGTGATCATGATCTTTATATTATCATTTAATCCCTCTTCAAATCTCTTACACCTTTTGGCCTCAGTAGGGACTATCTCCCTTCCATAGCGGCTCAGTCTGACAAATTCCTTCTCATACTTGGCCACTGTCAGCTGTCTCTGCCTCAGGTTAATGAATTCTTTTCTTCTCTCTTTCAGGTGTACACTACCCACACACTTTTTCTTGAATTCTGAGAGGAAGAATTCCCAAGTTATTACTTCTGGTTGTACTTCACTAGACACCGTATCCCACCATTCATATGCATCATCTTGCAATAGAGATACAACAGCTTCTAGATTTTGTTTTAGAGTGCAGTGGAGTTGTTTTAAAACCCTTCCTGTTCTGTTCAACCAAATTTTGGCTGTAATAGAATCATCTTCTCTCTTGCCAAAGAAGTCAACTGCACCAAATTTTCTCAATCTTTCTAAATGTGATTTCTGCTGTGGAGGTGGTGGTGGTGGTGGCATTACCCCAGCCATTTGTCTGAAGAATTCAGCCATTTGCTGGAACATGGCCTGTGGCGGCTGAGCAGGCTCTGCTGGAGCTGGCGGAGCAGGTTCTCCCTACCCCCAGTCTCAGCTGCTACAGGTGGAGCATGACTCTCCACTTCCTCCTCAACTGCCCTCTAAGATTAAGGGTCCATATCCTATTTAACAAAGACAACAGATATGCATTAGTGTCACCTCGACTCTTACAAATGCAATGCATGGTATGGACTCAATTTAGGCTCAGAAACGCCTAAACCGTGCTCTGATACCACTAAATGTGACACCCCTTATCCGTCTACAGTGTAGCCGAGCAAGATATGCCACACAGTGTATCGGAACACCCTATTTTAATTCAATCATTTTTTATTCTTCCTAATTTATTTTTTTCATAGTTATGAAGTACAATTTATGAAATATAATTCATTTAATTCATTTAAGTCATTTATTGAAATTATAATTTATTTGAGGTTCCAAAAATTTTATAGAAAATCCGGGAGAGTACCTGCTGAAAATGGAGATAACAGTTCTTCGGAACCTGTGAAAAACACTTCCAAAATTCTCAATCAATCCCAAACTCCATTTCATCATCAAAATCTCAATATTTTTCAACAACATTTCCATTTCTCAATCATTCATTTCATATGATATTCATATACAAGTCATCAATTTTTTTTTCATTCATAAACACAATTCTCACTATTTACATTAATACCAAAATACATTACATGAGTTTCAATTGCACATGAGAAAGTAAAAATTAATTACAAAATATCAAAATAAAACCTAGTGTCCTACCAATGCACTGACGTCGGTGAGGTGACACGGACACTATGCAGAGCTGCAGATGGTCTCACCCAGTCTGTGGTCTACTGGGCTCTTGGTCGGTCTCTCCAGAACCTACGCGTGGCAAAAAGCAACGCGCTAAGCAATAATGCTTAGTGGTGCCAATAATAAAATAAAAAGAAATAACAGAAAATGTCACACCCTACCCCTCTGTAAGGCATAACATGATCCCGTAGTATACCTAATGAATTACCAACTCCGTCTACTGATAATCCATTAAATACACTACAAGGGATTTTAAAAACTTTTCTTACTTCTTTTACAGTGGTGAGCACTATTTACAGGTGTTAAAAACTTTTGTGAACTGAAGTGATAGAACTAACACATTTGAATTATTTGGAATTTCGGTAAAAATTTTGGCAGAGTGCCATCTGTATTTTGGATAAAAAAGTTCTTCAGAAAACCTGTGAAAAACACTTCAATAAATTTCCAAATCTCAACTTCAACATTTTTCTCAACCCAACACAGTTCTCAAGTCAAATTCACAGTAATTTTTCAAGGACTGATATAGAGAAAATATAATATAATTTTTACAAGTCAAAATATCTCATAATTTACTTTACAACTCCAATGTACAATTTTTATTTACAACTGCTCAAAACCAACAACAATATGTACATACAGTGAACATACATTACATTACAAAATACAAAATATTGGTATACTCATTATACCCGGTAGTCTCTCGCTGGAGGTACTAGCAGCCTAGTCTGCTGCCCTGTCTATCTGTCTACCTACGACAGCAATAAAAAGCTATTGCTGAGACAATGTCTCAGTGGTGCACAACATTAACCAAATACAATTTAAATCACAATTCGATAGGGTTTTAGGGTTGGTACGTTTTACCAAATTCATTTCTATGTATACTGCGTTTCCTTGCATTTTATTGCAAATTGCTGGATTCCGGGATACTAGTTTGACCTAACCGGACGACCTAGTTCCCTCGGTTTTTGAGTTTTGGTCAAAACTACAAACTTGTAGATCTATGTCTTATGGAACGCGGTGCAAAATTTTAGGTCAATCCGAGTTAAGTAGACCAAGTTATGGTCATTATACTATTGCTGGTCAATTGGCATCAAATTAGGTCAATTTTAGGTCAATTTGGTCAACTTTGGTTCGGCCAGTTTTTGGACCCGAACTTGTGCAAGCTTTTTGACTTGCTTATGGTCATTTCTGGATTTTGGTGTCTTCATAAGACTTGTAGGTATGGGTCTTAACTATTCATGGTTAAAATTTCAGGTCAATTGGACCTGTTTTGAGTGAGTTATGGCCTAAACACTAACTGCTGCCCAATTGGTCAGTTTTTAGGTCTCAATTGCACTTAATCCGAATTGGTCATTTTTCATATCACCTTGCAAGCAGAATTTTGGTATGCTTTCTCAATGAAAGTTGGCACATTTTGTGCCTAGTTTCACCTCCAATTGGTCTCATACCAATTGAGTTTACACATCTAAAGTTATTGACTAAAAGGCATACTGCCCTTAACTACCATGCTTAAACACACATCAATTACACATGTACCTTATTATATGTTCACTTCCCTTACCATTTCTGTTTTGGTTCATTACCAAAAGCATATCCCACTTTTTTTTAACATCACTTTGGCCAGATTACAAACATCCTTAATACACCAATTAAAGCTCACATTTACAAAGTCTAAATACAATCACATAAACACCTAAACATCACTAATTCTTACATACACTTACACAATCAATCTATACACATATCCATCAACTCTCAAGGTCAATATTCTGCCAATACTTTCATGAACATATACACTTATTCAAGAATCTCAAGGCTGCCAAAAATTTCCTCAACACCAAGTTTTCCACAATTCATCAATTTTCCATCCAAGTGCAAAAATCACCATATATATATATGAAGTAATTCACTAGGATATTAAATCACCATAACCAACATAATTCTCATCAATTATATGTACAAATACTTCATCAATACATGAATACATGGCTGCCCAAAAAATGGATATCTCAATAACTCTTCAAACTTAAAAATTTTCTTCACAAAACCAACACCCATAACATGAACACAAAGTTTAACAAAGCTATCTTCAAAAATGCTAACTTACCTTATGGTTGGTGTCGCAAGGGATTTTACGATCGCCTGAACGAACCCTCACCGAAGTGGGAAAGAGTGAAGAGTCGCCACTTTAATTTTGAGGAAATTAAAGAAAACCGTTTATGAAGATAAATTGAGATGAAACCACTTCTAGGCAGAGATTCTAGGTTCGGGGTCCGTAAACGGGTGGGGAAGGTGTTAGGCACCCCACCTCGTCCCTTAATAAGGGTAAGTAGATTTAATTTTGCATTAGTTAGGAGGGCTTGAATGGACATTTTAATCCTTTTGACTAAAGGAACATTTGATTTTTCACTAAATTTGGATCACCCAGATACATAAGTAAATGAGACAACCTTAGTGAGTTACTGTTGTATGTTAATTTTATTTGAAAGAAATATTTTATTAAAATTTAATTTAAGAATTGGATAAGAACTCTTATCCGAACTCTTTAATATTTATTAAAATTCTGAGTTGAGACCGGATAAGAACTCTCCTCCGATCTCTATTCAATATTTATTAAAATTTGAGTTGAGACCGGATAAGAACTCTCCTCCGATCTCTATTTAATATTTATTAAAATTTTGAGTTGAGACCGGATAAGAACTCTCCTCCGATCTCTTTTAAACTATTTGTTAAAAATTTTGTTTGAGGAACGGATAAAGACTCCCTTCCGATCTCTTCGAAATTTGGACACAGCCACATATCATAAGAGTCTAAGTTTAAGAACTCTAGTATTTAAAGGTGCCAAAGGTCGAAATAAGACTTCTTTTAACTCGTTGGTACTTTGAGACTAAATAAGGGACGCCGAACCGAATTTTGCTGACCTCCCCTAAGGTCACTTTACCAGTATCCTATCTGTACCCTTTTACTTATCTGAGTTTTGATTATTTATTCCGCCTTATGGCATTATGCTGGATCGCCTCCCATGTCAGCCTAGTGATTCAATTTTGCTATTTCCCTGATGTGTTATTCAGACCCTCTTTTTTTCAAAGAGACACTTTAAACACAGTTACCTACATTTTGTCTAGCTGCTTCTACGTAACTCGGGGCTAGATGACTTGCATTCAGAAATAATAACGATTAACAAAAGTGTGGGTTAGCCAGCACGGGGGTATACTAGAGCATATCTTTTCTTTGTATTTTTTTTAGTGTGACATGAACTTAAAGAAAACAACAGGCATAAGAAAAAGAACAAAGGAAATACGTGAAACGAGAACTAGACTTAATAAAATAACAATATTAACACTGACCTGTAGGGAGTCGAGTCTATTGAACTAACCACAGAATCACAAAAAGTAGCAAGATTGTAGGTTGGCAGCCGGAGGACTATGGTTCGCCTCAAAATGAAGTATTCTTTGTTAACATGTAAACGGGTCAAAATAACCAAGCTTGAGTGGAGTTGAGCTTAGACAATATGAATGGAAATAGAGGATAACAAAGACAAAAAGTGAGAGTGCCACAGGATAATGAACGAACTGAAAATGAAAAATTTCAGTATTCAAGAATCCCTTTTGCAAGAAAACACTTCAGAAAACTAGTTTCAAAAGTTATTTCCTCTGAAAACTCTAAAAAATAGCAGAGTAACAAACTGAATTAAGTTTCAGAGTTATTCCACTATAGTTACTGCCTCTTGTCTATATATTTTTTTTCGTCCTTTTGAACAGTTTTCAGGCAGGTATTTATAGGAATCGGGTGCTCCTCATGAAGGGTCAGGATTTATTTTGAGGGAGATGGAGGGTCTGGATTTTAAAGGACATGATCGGATGCTTGAGAATTAAAGAGAACCAAAATGAACGGCTGAGATTATTCTTCAGAATATTCGTCCTTTTCTTCTTTCAATCTGACGGTCTCAAATCCTCTTGTCCGGAGCAATCTGAGGTCTAAGAGCGAAAGACGCTGGTCTTGTAGTCTTCTCTCTTGATCCAAGGGCTCCGGGTTCGTCCTTACAAGTGAGATCAACGGTGGAGATTGGGATGTACAGGACTGTCATGACATACCCTGGCACCTGTCAGCATTGCGGGCGATTCTTAGGCGTGCAGTGGAGATCTCGTCTGCCACGCTTTAACTACCTCGGCTCTGATTCTAACGACGGTTATTTGGGATTTGTCTTATTCTTTTTGCCTTCCGATCCCGCCCACATTCCTATTCCGATCTCTCATGCTGATCTCCCATCTTCCGATCTCTATTATTCCGATCCCTAGAGATCGCCCAAATGATGTAATCCGATCTTTTGGAAATAAAAGTCAATTATCATCTTATTATTATTGCATTGATTATTTTCCGATCTCTGATGTGTTTATCCGATCTGGTTCCTAACTGAACAACCCTTAACTGATCCGCAATTCGAAACATTTATCTTAATATGCCGATCTCTAATTAGCCGTTCTCTTTATGGAATTTGGAGTGTTCGAGAGACGTGTCAGAACAGCTGGCGAATCCCGTTAACCGATGCATTGCCTGGGACATCGTGAGCATTAAATGCTCGGACGAGTATAAATAGGGGTAGGGGTTAGCCAGTTTCTTACTTATGCCATTTTCTGTCTCTCGCAAGCAATTCCAAAACTCTCCCGATTTTCAAGCTCTTCCGACTCCGTTCAAGCTCCGGTAAGGGTTTTAATCCTTCTTTTAGCTTTAAGTTCTTTGTTTTCCTTAAAAATGAGCGGCGCCGAAGGTCAGAGAGCGGCAAGCCCACCTTCCGTCCATGTTTCATGGTCGTCTGATGAAGTAGAGGTGGTTGGGCCAAGCGCACGACCAGAACCTTCTAGGGTCTCCGTTCCAGCTCGGGGGTGAACCGCACCATCGAGGCTTGTACCTTCCTCAGGGAGGGAGAATCTTCCTATGGACGAGCTGCCATCGATCTTGCAAGACACCGATCTGCAGTCGTTTAGCCAGGAGTACAACATTGAGCCCGATTCATATGAACTTATCCGGTGTCACGGCGATCACCAAGCCGATCACTTCTTTGAAGAGAATGACATGGTTATGGTATACGAGGAATAGTTAAAGGCCGGTCTTCGGTTCCCTCTGGACGACTACTTCAAAGAGGTCCTAAAATATCACCGAGTGTGCATTGCCCAAATTTACCCTAACTCGTGGCAGATCTTGGTAGCCTTCTGAGGCCTGTGCCGAGCTAAGGGAATCAGACCTACGGCTAAGGTGTTCGCCGAACTGCATAGGCTAACTCGCCGAAAGGACGACGATCACTGGTTCTTTCAGGCGAAGCCTCATTGTGGGCTCTTTACCGATCTGCCCTCCTCCCTTAAGAATTGGAAGAACCGCTTCTTCATTCTGAGGAGCAAAAATCCGAAATGCTTTGAGGACTTCCCCCGTAGCTGGTGGCACCACGGGCCCTTGATTCCAAGGCGTATTACCCTGAACAAGGAGGAAGACCTAATAGTGACGGAACTGAAGAATCAAGCTGCCACTCAAAAGTACTCCTGTTTAGATGCGGTGACTGCCGAACTGAAGAATCAAGCTGCCGAGCTCTCTGATCTTGGCATCGGTATTTTCTATTTCTCAGATCTTTGGACCTTAGCGATCTCACTGACCTCTTTTTTGTGCAGGTATGGCGGGTGGTGAAGGTTCCAGGAAGCGGAAGAAAGAAAGAGAGATTTCCCGGAAAATAAAGGAGATGAAGCGTTCGGCACTACTTCAAACACCCGGCCATGAACCTTGGGAGATACAAGGGGACCTGCCTCGACCTTCGCGACCGCCTATCGCAGAAGCTGTCCGATCTCCTCCTCGACGAGAAGAGCCGCCTCCACCTCCTCCAGTTGCTCCAAGCACAGAAGGGGGTCATTCTCGACCTCCTGCGAGGCCCCCTTCTCGTGGCGCTCAAGTGTTGATCGCTTCCCTGGAGAACAACCGGACTGTTCGGGAGAACCCCGATTTTGCCAAAGTCTTGGGGTCTTCTATCTGCCTTCGGGAGGATCGGGACAGACTGTCTCCGGACAATCTTGACGACATCCTGACCCGATCCATGAGTTTGAATGTAGAGTGCCTGGTGAACCAGCACATAGTCCGGGAAAAGGCGCACCGCCTGGGTAAGGAGGTCGAGAAGAAGAGTCAAGAAGTGGCATCCCTCCGATCCCAACTCTCATCTGCTCAGGATTACATATCTCAAATTGAGGGGCGCATGAAGTACTATGAGGATAAGCTGGCCGAACAGACTCATGTTTTGGCTGAAAGGGATCATGCTCTTAGAGAAGTCCAAGCGCTCCGGGCCAACGAAGCTGCTCAGGTCGCTCACCTTGCTGAGGAGCTTAAGGCAAAAGATGAAGAGATGGTGACAGGAATAGCCGGTGCTTATGTGAACGCTCACAAGGATCTCTTGGCCGAGCTCCAGAAGCGTTACCCAGAGGAGGACTTCTCTTGGATGGCCGACCTGGCTCCCGGAGGCGAGGAGGAGAGCGAAGAGGAGGCCGAGGGTGAGAGAGAAAATGAGGAAAATGTAGATCAGGCTGGGGGTGATCCCCCAGCCGAATGACTTGTACAAATTTTTGAAATGAAATGAAGTGGAATGCCCTTTTTTGTTCGATGAATGGTTATGATCGGAAAATTTCTAAATTATTAAACACTTGATTGTCTGAGTATGCTGAAATAACTGAAGATGATTATTAACCTAAGTGTGAGAGATCGGAAAACACAATGAGCATGAGATCGGTAAACGGGACTTGGTCAAAATCAGCTTAAACACTTAGGATCGGGGTCATCATTAAACCGGTATGGAACCTTTAATCATTCTTAAACTTTTGAAAGAGAGATCGGCAATAAAACTATTAAGAAGAGATCTATTGTCAGTTTATTTCATTTGCCAACAGAGATCAGGAATATACTTGACTGGTCCGGAGATTCGAAAATGGGTTTGAGAGATCGGTGAGCGATCTAATAGACTGGTAAGGCTTTGACTGATGTGAGGACTTAGCATTGATTCAATTCTTTGTGAGGAGAGATCGGAAATGTGACTGTCTATCAAAGAGGGATCGGAAATGTGATTAGCTGTCACAGGGAGACTTAGTACTGGGGGTCAATTTCAAAGTTTTATTGATTTTAGGGATCGGCCAAAATATGGTGTCGACAGCTGCCCCTCTTTACATAATTTCTATTAAAAGGAAAATTTCCCGTGTAGGAATTATGTAAAGATTCAGACTCATATTTTGGACGATTAGGTGTTCGAAGTTAGGGAGCTAAAGCACACTTAAGTTAGTGACCTAAAAATTAGCAACAGAAGTTGAACTAAAATCAACTTGGATCAAAGAACCAGAGGTTGATAACAGGAAATGTAAATTGCAGGTAATTAAAATCAACTTAGATCACGGAACCAGAGGTTGATAACAGGAAATTTAAATTACAGGAAATTAAAATCAACTTAGATCAAGGAACCAGAGGTTGATAACAGGAAAATTAAAATCAACATAGATCAAGGAACCAGAGGTTGATAACAGGAAATGTAAATTGCTGGAAATTAAAATCAACTTAGATCAAGAAACCAGAGGTTGATAACAGGAAATTTAAATTGCAGGAAATTAAAATCAACTTAGATCAAGGAACCAGAGGTTGATAACAGGAAATGTAAATTGCAGGAAATTAAAATCAACTTAGATCAAGGAACCAGAGGTTGATAACAGGAAATGTAAATTGCTGGAAATTAAAATCAACTTAGATCAAGGAACCAGAGGTTGATAACAGGAAATGTAAATTGCAGGAAATTAAAATCAACTTAGATCAAGGAACCAGAGGTTGATAACAGGAAATGTAAATTGCTGGAAATTAAAATCAACTTAGATCAAGGAACCAGAGGTTGATAACAGGAAATGTAAATTGCTGGAAATTAAAATCAACTTAGATCAAGGAACCAGAGGTTGATAACAGGAAATTTAAATTGCAGGAAATTAAAATCAACTTAGATCAAGGAACCAGAGGTTGATAACAGGAAATGTAAATTGCAGGAAATTAAAATCAACTTAGATCATGGAACCAGAGGTTGATAACAGGAAATGTAAATTACAGGAAATTAAAATCAACTTAGATCAAGGAACCAGAGGTTGATAACAGGAAAATTAAAATCAACTTAGATCAAGGAACCAGAGGTTGATAACAGGAAATGTAAATTGCTGGAAATTAAAATCAACTTAGATCAAGGAACCAGAGATTGATAACAGGAAATTTAAATTGCAGGAAATTAAAATCAACTTAGATCAAGGAACCAGAGGTTGATAACAGGAAATGTAAATTGCTGGAAATTAAAATCATCTTAGATCAAGGAACCAGAGGTTGATAACAGGAAATGTAAATTGCAGGAAATTAAAATCAACTTAGATCAAGGAACCAGAGGTTGATAACAGGAAATGTAAATTGCTGGAAATTAAAATCAACTTAGATCAAGGAATAAGAGGTTGATAACAGGAAATTTAAATTGCAGGAAATTAAAATCAACTTAGATCAAGGAACCAGAGGTTGATAACAGGAAATGTAAATTGCTGGAAATTAAAATCAACTTAGATCAAGGAACCAGAGGTTGAGAACAGGAAATGTAAATCGCAGGAAATTAAAATCAACTTAGATCAAGGAACCAGAGGTTGATAACAGGAAATTTAAATTGCAGGAAATTAAAATCAACTTAGATCAAGGAACCAGAGGTTGATAACAGGAAATGTAAATTGCAGGAAATTAAAATCAACTTAGATCAAGGAACCAGAGGTTGATAAAAGGAAATGTAAATTGCTGGAAATTAAAATCAACTTAGATCAATGAACCAGAGGTTGATAACAGGAAATGTAAATTGCAGGAAATTAAAATCAACTTAGATCAAGGAACCAGAGGTTGATAACAGGAAATTTAAATTGCAGGAAATTAAAATCTACTTAGATCAAGAAACCAGAGGTTGATAACAGGAAATGTAAATTGCAGGAAATTAAAATCAACTTAGATCAAGGAACCAGAAGTTGATAACAGGAAATGTAAATTGCTGGAAATTAAAATCAACTTAGATCAAGGAACCAGAGGTTGATAACAGGAAATGTAAATTGCAAGAAATTAAAATCAACTTAGATCAAGGAACCAGAGGTTGATAACAGGAAATTTAAATTGCTGGAAATTAAAATCAACTTAGATCAAGGAACCAGAGGTTGATAACAGGAAATGTAAATTGCAGGAAATTAAAATCAACTTAGATCAAGGAACCAGAGGTTGATAACAGGAAATGTCAATTGCAGGAAATTAAAATCAACTTAGAACAAGGAATTGCAGGAAATTAAAATCAACTTAGATCAAGGAACCAGAGGTTGATAACAGGAAATGTAAATTGCAGGAAATTAAAATCAACTTAGATCAAGGAACCAGAGGTTGATAACAAGAAATGTAAATTGCAGGAAATTAAAATCAACTTAGATCAAGGAACCAGAGGTTGATAACAGGAAATGTAAATTGTTGGAAATTAAAATCAACTTAGATCAAGGAACCAGAGGTTGATAACAGGAAATGTAAATTACTGGAAATTAAAATCAACTTAGATCAAGGAACCAGAGGTTGATAACAGGAAATGTAAATTGCAGGAAATTAAAATCAACTTAGATCAAGGAACCAGAGGTTGATAACAGGAAATTTAAATTGCAGGAAATTAAAATCAACTTAGATCAAGGAACCAGAGGTTGATAACAGGAAATTTAAATTGCAGGAAATTAAAATCAACTTAGATCAAGGAACCAGAGGTTGATAACAGGAAATGTAAATTGCTAGAAATTAAAATCAACTTAGATCAAGGAACCAGAGGTTGATAACAGGAAATGTAAATTGCTGGAAATTAAAATCAACTTAGATCAAGGAACCAGAGGTTTATAACAGGAAATGTAAATTGTAGGAAATTAAAATCAACTTAGATCAAGGAACCAGAGGTTGATAACAGGAAATTTAAATTGCACTTACAAAGCAAGCCTAATCCTAACACGTGCAGTTCTTCCCCAATGAAGTGTACTTAACAGAATCCCGAAGACCAATGATGAATGGAGGACGAGTTGCAGGACTAAACCTATGACCCCATTTCTTTAAATGCCCCTTTTCTGTTTTTTTTTTCTTTCTCCCGAAAAGCGCCCTTACAGGTTTTTACTTCCCCTTCGTCTATATGACTAGAAGTGCCCTTCCGGGTTTTCACCTCTAGTTTTTTTTTTTTAGGTCATTCCCTGCAAATCTCATAGTAAAGTACGTGAGGTTATCAATTGTCAAATCTTAATCTTATGGCAAAAATTTTAACTGATTTAAATAGCGCATTAAATAACGAGATTGCAGAAAGATAAATATAAGGGAAAGATAGAAACATGGGGGATGAAGTGTGATTTTATTAAAAAACAAAGAAGAAGTTTCGAAGAAGAAGGGTACAAGGAAAGCTCTCACATATTCCCTGTGGCTGATTTTGAAATCCCTTAACTGCCATTATTTCAAGTTCTCTGAAGCCTCATGCCGTGATAGTTTCCTCTTCATCCTGGTTTCATGCCCCCCATTCCTTATTTCTCCCTTTTTGTTCTCGGGATGCCCTTTTGGGTTTTCACCCCTAGGTTTTTTTTTTTTTTTTTTTTTTTTTTTTTTTCCTGCTCTTTCAGGACACCCTTTCTGGTTTTCATCCTTCACTCATTTTACAGAAAGTGCCCCTTCGGGGTTTTCGCCTTCTTTCACACATTTTGCTAGGAGCGCCCTTTCGGGTTTTCGCTTCTACCCTTTTTTTTTTTTTTTTTTTAGGCATAGTATTTCTTGATGGTGTCAACATTCACAGGTCTCGGAAACTCTTCACCGTCCATGTGGGTCAAGATCAAGGCTCCTCCAGAAAATGCCTTTTTAACCACATAGGGTCCCTCGTAGGTTGGTGACCATTTGCCCCGGGGATCGTTTTGATTCGGCGGTACTTTCTTCAGAACTAGGTCCCCGAGTTGGAATTCGCGTGGGCGAACGCTTTTATCAAATGCTCTAGCCATCCTCATCTGGTATAACTGCCCATGACATGCTGCTGCTAACCTTTTCTCATCTAGCAAGTTTAACTGATCCAACCTTGACTGGATCCATTCTGACTCATCAATCCCTTATTCCTTTAGAATCCTTAGGGAAGGAATTTCAACTTCAATAGGTGATACCTCTTCCATCCCGAAAACCAGTGAGTATGGAGTTGCCCTGGTTGAGGTTCTTACAGAAGTCCGGTATGCGTGGAGAGCGTAAGGAAGCATATCATGCCAATCCCTATACGTGACCATCATTTTCCGGATTATCCTCTTGAGGTTTTTGTTTGCAGCTTCCACCACTCCATTCATCTGGGGACAGTATGGGGAGGAATTGAGGTGTCAGATTTTGTATTGATCACACAATTTCTGAATCTTTGGACCATTGAGATTCGTGGCGTTGTCAGTGACGATTTTATTGGGGAGACCATGCCGGCAGATGATATTGTTTCTGAGGAATTTGAGAAACGTGTTCTGCGTGATATGGGCGTATGACGTGGCTTCAACCCACTTAGAAAAATAGTCGATAGCTACTAGGATAAATCTGTGCCCATTGGATGCCTTAGGGTTGATGGGACCGATCACATCGATGCCCCACATTGCGAAGGGCCATGGTGAGGCGAGGTTGAACAATTTGTGAGGCGGCACATTTATCGGATCTGCATAGATTTGACACTTATGGTATTTTCGGAAATACTCGATGCAATCCTTTTCCATTGTAGTCCAAAAATATCCCCGTCGCATGATTTGCTTAGCCATCATGTGCCCATTGGCATGGGTTGCACAATTTCCCTCATGAGTCTCAAAAAAGGATTTTCTTCGCCTCTTTTGCATCCACACATCTCAACAGTTCACCGTTGGACCCTCTCTTGTATAGGGTTTCACCACTGGGGAAGTATCCCAATGCTAATCTCCGAAGCATCCTCTTTTCGTTTCGGTTTGCCCCTGAGGGGAATTCTCTGGTTCTGCAGTAGACCAGGATGTCATGATACCAAGGTTTACCGTCGGGTTCTTCCTCAATCATGAAGTAATAAGCTGGCTCATTCCTTGCCTTAATCTTCAATATCTGAGCCATCTGCCCTTCTTCGATTTGAGCCATAACGGCTAGAGTAGCTAAAGCATTAGCAAATTGATTCTTGTCTCTACTAAGGTGAGTGAAAGAGATCTCTTCGAATTTCTTAATCAGCTCCAGTAAGTACTTCTGATATGGGATTAGCTTGGGATCCTTGGTTTGCCATTCTCCCTTGACTTGGTATATAATCAGGGCTGAGTCTCCATATACCTCCAACTTCCTGATTTTCATTTTGATTGCAGCCTATAGACCCCTCACACAAGCTTCATATTCTGCGACGTTGTTGGTGCAGTCAAATCTCAACTTAATGGCTATCGGGAAGTGCTTTCCATCTAGGGATATCAATACAGCTCCAATTCCATTACCGGACAAATTGACAGCTCCGTCGAAATACATTTCCCATACATCGGCTGGCCCCTCTTCTTTGCAGTCTACTTCATTAATATGATCATCAGGGAACTCAAAATCCAGAGCTTCATAATCCTGGATAGGATTTTCTGCTAGGAGGTCAGCGATCACGCTACCTTTCACTACCTTCCGGGTCATATAGACTATGTCATATTAGGAGAGTATGACCTGCCACTTGGCTATCCTACCTGGCACGAATGGGCTTTCGAATACATATTTGATAGGATCCATCCTGGAGATGAGCCATGTCTTGTGATTCAGCATGTAGTGCTTGAGGCGATTTGTTGTCCAAGCTAATGCGCAACAAGTCTTTTCTAAGAAAGAGTACCTTGACTCACAATCATTGAACTTCTTGCTCAAGTAATAAATAGCCCTCTCCTTTCGGCCGGTATCATCATGTTGTCCCAAAACACATCCCATCGAGTTCTGTTGGACTGCCATATACAGGATCAGAGGCCTCCCCGCCACGGGTGGAACCAACACTGGTGGGTTTGATAGATACCGCTTGATTGTCTCAAAAGCCTCTTGACAAACTGAATCCCATTGGGTGGTGTTGTTCTTTCGGAGCAGTTTAAAAATAGGCTCGGCTTTAGCGGTGAGATTGGAAATAAACCTCGAGATGTAGTTCAACTTTCCCAGGAAACTACGCATCTCCCTTTCTGTTCTTGGGGATGGCATTTCTTGAATAGCTCGAACCTTGTCTGGATCAACCTCTATTCCCCTCTCGCTTACTATGAATCCCAACAATTTCCCAGATCTAGCTCCGAATATGCATTTAGCAGGGTTCAGTTTCAACTGGTATTTCCTAAGCCTTTCGAATACCCTCCTCATCACCTGTACATGGCTTTCTTTTCCTCTGGATTTAATGATCATATCATCCACATACACTTCCACCTCTTTATGCATCATATCGTGGAATAATGTGACCATTGCCCGCTGGTAGGTAGCACCAGCATTCTTCAACCCGAAAGGCATGACCCGATAGCAAAACACTCCCCATTGAGTGATGAAAGCAGTCTTATCCTTGTCTTCCTCGTCCATCTGGATCTGATTGTACCCTGATGCCCCATTAATACATGAACACCTGCCTAATCCCGCAGCATTGTCAACTAACACATCAATGTGGGGGAGAGGAAAATCGTCTTTCAGGCTTGCTTTATTAAGATCCCTGTAGTCAACACACACCCTAACTCTCCTGTCCTTCTTCATTACCGGGACGACGTTAGCCACCCATTGGGGGTATTTGACCACTTCCAGGAACCCAGCGTCATACTGTTTCTTGACTTCATCCCAAACTTTAAGCAGTGTGTCGGGGTTCATTCTTCTTAACTTCTGCTTTACCGGAATTGTCCCCGGAATTAGGGGAATTTTGTGTGTTACTATCTGAGGGTCCAAACCCACCATATCATCATAGCTCCAGGAAAATACGTCGAGGAATTCTTTAAGCAGACTGATCATATCTCCCAATTCTTCACTCTCCACTACCTTAAGTTCCCTTTTTACTTCTTCTGTGCCTAAATTTATGGTGTGCGTTTCGTCTCCACAAGGCACTAGGGAGGGTTCATCCTTTTCATTGCTTTCTTCTGCAAGGTCTTCCTCAGAATCACTTAAAGTAATGGCAGTTACGGGGATTTCAAAATTAACCAGAGGAATTTCTGAGTCTATTAGATTATTAGGTGTTAATTGACGAATGGTCCTGAATGAATAAAAATAGAACGTATTATAAGGATGGAATTCAAAAGGAAAGAAAGAGAGAATTGGATTTAAAATGCGCTATTAATTCATTAACGTTCATGCCATAAGAAAAAGGTCCATTTACAGTATTACACTTGTCACCATGGACAAAATGATCAACTGTTGACAACCAAAGGTACTTTACTCGAAATTGAGTACAGGGATGTCTTCTGCCGTCCAGTTGTCTAGTTCCTACCCCTCAGCTATTGGTGAGACCAGAGCCTCATACAAGGAATCCAGGTAGATGACATCGATGGATGGTTCATCAGGTGATTTTTCCACCTCTGCCGGATTTTCAATGACCGGTTTAGTGAAGACTTCTGTGATTCTCGGGACTACTTTCATCTTTCCCATTTTCTGATCGAATCTCTGATTCCGAACTATTTTCCTCATCCAGAATCGCCCATCCATAAGGGCATCTTCCTCATAACCCAAACCACAGCGACCTATCTTCTGAATAGCCGGTATAGGTTCAACGATCCCTTGCAATGCGGTGCCCAAGCCCTTGCCCTCCTGATATCCATTCTTTGATAATACTTTGGCCACCATAGCCATAGCCTTATCATTTCCGGTGTCTTGTAACTCAAGGGCTTGGAAAGAACTTTCCAACGACTCCTCGGCCGCTTCCACATAAGGGAGTGATTGCGGCTTGGTGACTAATATGGCTTCTTCTCCTCTCACCGTGATGATTTTGCCGTCCATAATATATTTGATCTTTTGGTGCAAAGTTGAAGGAACGGCGTTCGCAGAATGGATCCAAGGCCTCCCCAACAACATAGTGTAGGCCGGCTCAATGTTCATCACCTGAAACGTGACGTTGAAAGTACATGCACCGACTTGGATTGGCAAGTCAATGTCTCCCAGCACTTCTCTCCTTGTACCGTCGAAGGCTCTCACCACCATAGCACTCTAACGTATATCAGATTGGTCAACCGGCAGCCTGGCCAAGGTGGTATTAGGCAGTACATTAAGAGCTGACCCGTTATCAATAAGTACCTTGGCTACTATACAATCCTTACACTTCACTGTTACATGCAGAGCTTTAGTGTGCCTTAAACCCGCAGGGTCTATCTCGTCCTCCTAGAAAGTAACAAAACTGGATGCCTGGATTTGTCCCACTATCTTTTCAAACTGCCCCAGAGTAATGTCGGGGTTTACAAAGGCCTGATCCAGGATTCTCTGCAAGGCTTGTCGGTGCACTTCCGAACTCAAGATCAGCGATAACAACGAAATTCGGGCAGGTGTCTTTCTCAACTGCTCCACCACATCATACTCGCTCTGTTTCATTATTTGGAGCAGCAGTTCCTCCTCTGCTTTATGCTCAGCAGGCTCCACTTCCTCTGTCTTCTCAACCTCCTCTTCTGCATTCTTCAATGACTCTCCCATCTTTACTTTCCCTTTTCTCATTTCTTTTTCTTCGTTCACGTAACACCTCCCACTTCGAGTTATGAACTCAACTTCTTGCTCATGCGAGGAGGATTTTGTGGTAGTGACAGGTTGAGGATTATCCTGGGGAGTAGCACTGGTGGTAGGTCCGGCATAAGTCATCTGAAAGTGTTCATGAGGAGTGAAACATGGCTTAGGAGGTGCCGGGGGTGAAACAAGGCTAGGAGCCGGTGTACTGCTTGACACTCCTTAGGTGAAGACTTGGAAATTATAGTTCCAAGGTATGGCATGGGTGTTGGTAATAGGGAGCTGAGATGGGGCTCGGATAACTGTTATTGGCGGCGAGGCTACTGGGGGTGAGAAGGTGATTCTGGGTTTAGAGGTAGAAGAATTCTGGCTGTATCTAGTTGTGTTCACTCCCTCTTCCATCTTCGACCTTGTCTGGCATCTCAGAACCTTGAGAGACAACAAGTTCTGAACCTCTTGCCTGAATCCCTCACAGCCCCGCAGCTCATGATCAGCTGCCCCTCCATGATAAGGACACCCCGTACCTTCTTCTAATCCCGTTACCTGAGGGCAAAGGTAGCCTTCCCTCATTGCCACAGCAAAAATTTCTTTAAAGTAAGGAACCAGCTTGTCTACTTCCGGTGTTGATCCTTCTCCATCAGACTCTATCATATTTACACCACTGCCCGCATTATGGTTAGGCAGTGGGTTTGAGGTAACATTGGGGAGGGAACCATTTCCCTCAATTTTTAGCCATCCATTCCGGATTAAAGCGTGCACTCTTCCTCTGAGTGCTCCGCAGTTGTCAGTTGAGTGCCCTTGTGCCCCCCCATGATACTCACAACGGGCAGTGGCATCATACCACCTGGGATATGGAGGCTGAATTGGGTCTAGGGGGACTGGTACAATTTGGTTGATACCGACAAGGTATCGGTATATTTCACTGAGTGGGAGGGGAAGAGGTGGATCAGGGTTTCTTGGGGGTCTTGGGTTGTTTTGTGGTGGTCTTGGTTGAGCAGGAGGAGGAGGTGGTCTCGGTTGGTAATTTGTAGGTGGGGGATATTGTGGGCGCGGGTGTGGATAATTAGGGAAAGGAGGTGGAATGTTTGCGACTGTTTGGCCATGAGGGGGAGGATATGGCCGATAATTGTTTTGAGGGAATGGGGAATAATTGTTTTGACGGGCGACAGAATGCACATCACCCTCCTTCTTCTTGCCAAAGCTGGCAGTCTTTTTCGCAGGGTTCTCACCAACTCACCAACCGTCCCATTCTTAGATTGGCCTCTATTCTTTCACCGGCCTGTATGATGTCAGAGAAGCTGTTGGAAGTGTTCCCAATCATCAAATTGAAATAGGGGGCTTTCAACGTCTCAATGAACAAAGAGCACAGCTCATTGTCAGTCACCGGAGGGTGTACTTCTGCCGCCTTTTCTCTCCATCTCTGGGCATACTCCTTGAAGCTTTCCCTGTCCCTCTGCACCAGGTTTTGAAGATCCCTCCTTGTGGGGGCCACATCGCAGTTAAATTTGTACTGCTTTAAGAAGGCATCAGCTAAATCCTTCCCGGAGCGCAGTTTGCTCCTGTCCAACTGAATACACTACCTCAAAGCTGCCCCGGAGAGGCTCTCATGAAAGAAGTGGACTAACAGCCTATCGTCATCTGTCAGAGCGGACATCTTGGCGATATAGGTGGCCAAGTGAATGCGAGGATCTGAATTCCCTGTGTACTTATCGAAATCAGGGACCTTGAACTTGGGTGGCACCACCACATCGGGAACCAATCTAAGTGATGCCACATCAACTGAGCCATACATATTCAGCCCCTCTATCGCTCTCAATCTCTCTTCTAGAGCAGATAGTTTCTCGTTTTCTCTCGTCTTATTTTCTCCTCCCATTGCATGAAATGCTCACTTGACTAGGAGATGAGGGGTGGAGTGAACTGGAGGGATTGGAATGGAAGGGTATGGGTCGGTGTTTGAAACGGTTGGGTAATGAGAGTAAGGTAAGTCATTATTCATGGCAGCCGGATTGACAGTGATTGTTGGGTCCGGAATTGGTGAATGGAAGGTAAAAGAAGTTGAAGCTTGGTGTGGATCATTTGTTGGAGGTGGTGGAGGAGGTAGCGGTAGGCTAGGCTCTGCTGTGGGTTTATTCTGGGACATTTCCCTCATTAGTCTCATAAGTTCTGAGACCTGATCTTTCAATTCGGAAACCTGCCCTTGTAGGTTCTGTACTTGTTCCTGATCTTCCATTATCTTCTTTGTTCGAGATCTTGTTAAGTACACTCGCTTGGGTTGAACCGTGTGTTTGGTCAGACTTGCCTTGTTTGAAGCAATGTTGATTTCCTGTAAGAAGTCGAAAAAAGGATTTTTAATGAATTTTGAATTTTGTAAAGAAACTAAAAGTCCTGGTCTGGACGAAGGATACAGTGGCATTTGGGAGCCAGAATGAAATCTGCGAAAGGATAATGGCATCAACTTTATCATGGCATCGTTTGATAGTCTGACTGTGAATGACTGGATTGAATGCACATTTATGATACCTGTCCATATAGCGCATTCAATTTTTCATATAACCCTAGCAAGGGAGTTCCTACGGGAGTCATATTATTCATTCACAAATTTGTTAAACAATGGTCCAAAAATCATTTCATTAACTGAATAATTTGTACACCATATTCTTTACATCGGCCTAGGCTCTGGGAGGTTTTTTATAATGAGATGACATTTTCTGAGATACTCATATAACCTTTCTTCTTGTTTGGCAGGGTTGAATGTTTTTAGAGCATACTCGGATTCAGGTAGGAGTTCTTGCTTTCCCTGTGCTATCGTTCTCTCCAGCTGGTCAACATTCTCTTTCAGCTCTTGATAGAGAGCAGCTTGTCTTTCTTTCTCCTTCCTTTCCTTAGCACATTCTTTCAAGATATCGTTGATGAGTAGTGCCTGTTCTTTTAATTCGAGCTTCTTCTTTTTGTTTTCCTGTTTATACTCTTCAACGAGTATCTCTTGGTATTTCGTTTTTTCCTGAAGCTTATTATTCTGTGCTTCTACTTCTTTCATTACAGCGTGGAGAGAGTTTTTTTCCTTTTCCCACCGTATCTCTTGCTCTTCAAAACCCATCTTTTCGGCCCTTGCCTCTTCCCTGAGCCTTCTTACTTTCCTCTTGAGAATCTGCTGTTTGTCCAACTGTTTTATTTGTTCTTGCAGTTGCGAGTTTTCGGTGTTTGCCTTTTGTAGTGAGTTTATCAAATGGCTATCAGCTTCTTCTAATAGGACATTTCGGCGAGGGTCGCTGTCTTCGAATTCTACAGTTGAGTGTTCTCGGTCCCTGCCAGCCTTCCATTCAAGATAATCGCGTGTGGCACTTGGACCTTTAGGCGACCTCTCCATCAGACAGATGTTTTCCCAGGATCTGCGAGCCATTTTCAACCCTTCCTCTTCCTTGAGCTCATGGTAGAAATGACCTTGGTGATATTCTTTAATGTCGATTCTGGACTGTGTTGAGCCAAACTACCTCATTACCAATGCCGGAGTGTAACTTGTGTATCCGGTTACTCCGATTAGGGACACCGACTGATTTCCTCCCGTGTTGATCAAAACGGATTGGCCTGACGCCCACAGCTTCCTCCAACAATAATCATGGCTATTGAAACTCAAAATCTATTCCTGCCACTGCTGTTCATTCTTCAGACTGATTATTAACCGGGTCATCTTCTCGATGGGAGGCTGGTCAAGGTACCAAGTCAATCCCTTTGTCTCCACAGGGCATATGTGACTGATAATCCAGAGATATAAAAATTGAGAACAACACTTGATGGACCCTTTACCCTGTTGTCTGCA
This sequence comes from Hevea brasiliensis, assembly GCF_030052815.1. Taxonomy (NCBI): domain Eukaryota; kingdom Viridiplantae; phylum Streptophyta; class Magnoliopsida; order Malpighiales; family Euphorbiaceae; genus Hevea; species Hevea brasiliensis. Next base: position 61,992,666 of record NC_079494.1, on the reverse strand, counting down.
GTAGGTTAGAGTTAATAAGGTCTCCGCAAGAATTGCCGGTATCGGATTGACCTCCTGCCTTTCTACCGCCCAGAATACTTCCACCGTGCTGCAGGTTATGATTCCTAATGGTCCCGGGAACAAAATCAGGCCATAGATTCCCAATGCGAGTGCTACTGAAGCTTGATCCCACTGTTTCTCTTGGAGGTATTGATCTAACCGCTTCTCGAGGTAGGTCCAATACCATCCATGCGTGTTCCCTTTGACTGTTTCTTTTAACTTTGCCTCCTCCGAAGGAATACCCAACAAATGTGTTAATCGTTTCCAGGTCTGCCTATGCTCAAGGTGTAGGTAGATCCGATTCTGTGTTGAGTAAGGAATCTCTAGTAATGCCTGATATTCTTCCATAGTGGGAACTGTATCAATGTCATTGAAAGAGAATACCCCGTACTTAGGATTCCAAACTGGCATCATGGCCTTTAATGTCGGGATTTGGACCTTGACTCACATTAGGGTTGCAATTTTCCCGTATTTCCTTTCAAATCGTGCCTTGACCTGATCGGGAAGCGACCTCCATCCATTAGACAGACCCTCGAGGCTGTTCATTCTGACCTCAATTTTATTCAGATCCCATGAGGGTAGTAAGCTAGCATGTGCCTTGGAAACATTATTTTGCGAGGGTACTGGAGTTGATTTGGACCAAAGTTTAGCATTCTGAACTTCTTCTGCCGACTGACTCGAGGATGCCATGATAAAAATGATGCCTTATCCTTTTCACAGACTCTTGGTTTGATGATGCCTGTGGAAAAACTCGTTAGTAAGATAAATTTGGGTAATTTTGAATCATACTGTTGGCAGGGTGACACATACACATTTATCAAAGTAGGAAAATGTGTAGGTGTTTCAGTAGAATTCAAGATTACCCTCACAAAAACGAACAAAAGGAAATTAAAGTAGAACAGGGTAAGAGTAAGTATGCCCCTTTTTGTCCTAGCATAGGGAGACTCCTGATACCGGATGAGTGCTACCTAATTGGATAGTTCTATCTTATAAGGTAGCTTACTACGGCTTTCAGCTATTGTGATAGTTTAGCTCAAGGTCTAATTTTCTAAAAGCCACAGGTTCCCAAATTGCCCCTACTGTAACAGTAGAGCCCCGTTCTATAACCATGATATTATCGGGAAAATTCCACGAGTATCACAGTGGATAGAACAAGTTTCAATCTGAGCAGAAGCCTTCACGGAAACTAACGGGGTTAAACCCATGGGTACCGCTACATGACCCCCTCCTACTTTCCTAAAAGGCTAAGAAAGCCCGAGTATAGGACCGAAGTGTGTGAGGACATCGTGTGAGTGTTCAGTGTGTGAAGGGACACCTTTACCTCTTCCCAATTCAGGGGGATTTTATTCTTTCCATTTTTTCCTTTTTCCTTTTTTTTTCGAAATGAAGAGCACTGTAGGAGGATAAAACAAGCAAAACAAGCAAAACAAGTGGAACAGTTAGTAGGAATAAACAAAAATTAACACGTAAACTATCGCCGGGGGAGCCCACCTGACTATAATTTGATTGGAAAATTAAATCTACTTTGGAAAATTAACAAGTGGAACTAGAGGTTGATAACAGGAAATGTAAATTGCAGGAAATTAAAATCAACTTAGATCAAGGAACCAGAGGTTGATAACAGGAAATTTAAATTGCACTTACAAAGCAATCCTAATCCGAACACGAGCAGTTCTTCCCCAATGAAGTGTGCTTAACAGAATCCCGAAGACCAATGATGAATGGAGGACGAGTTGCAAGACTAAACCTATGACCCCATTTCTTCAAATGCTCCTTTTCTGTTTTTTTTTTCTTTCTCCCGAAAAGCGCCCTTGCAGGTTTTTACTTCCCCTTCGTCTATATGACTAGAAGTGCCCTTCCGGGGTTTCACCTCTAGTTTTTTTTTTTTTTTTTTTAGGTCATTCCCTGCAAATCTCATTGTAAAGAGGTTATCAATTGTCAAATTTTAATCTTATGGCAAAAATTTTAACCGATTTAAATAGCGCATTAAATAACGACATTGCAGAAAGATAAATATAAGGGAAAGATAGAAACATGGGGGATGAAGTGTGATTTTATTACGGTTTTAATGAAAACAAAGAAGAAGTTTCGAAGAAGAAGGGTACAAGGAAAGCTCTCACATATTCCCTGTGGCTGATTTTGAAATCCCTTAACTGCCATTATTTCAAGTTCTCTGAAGCCTCATGCCATGACAGTTTCCTCTTCATCCTGGTTTCATGCCCCCCATTCCTTATTTCTCCCTTTTTGTTCTCGGGATGCCCTTTTGGGTTTTCACGCCTAGGGTTTTTTTTTTTTTTTTTTTTTTTTTTTCTGCTCTTTCAGGACGCCTTTTCGGGTTTTCATCCTTCACTCATTTTACAGAAAGTGCCCTTTCGGGGTTTTCGCCTTCTTTCACAAATTTTGCTAGGAGCGCCCTTTCGGGTTTTCGCTTCTACCTTTTTTTTTTTTTTTTTTTTTAGGCATAGTATTTCTTGACGGTGTCAGCATTCACAGGTCTCGGAAACTCTTCACCGTCCATGTGGGTCAAGATCAAGGCTCCTCCAGAAAATGCCTTTTTAACCACATAGGGTCCCTCGTAGGTTGGTGACCATTTGCCCTGGGGATCGTTTTGATTCGGCGGTACTTTCTTCAGAACTAGGTCCCCGGGTTGGAATTCGCGTGGGCGAACGCTTTTATCAAATGCTCTAGCCATCCTCATCTGGTATAACTGCCCATGACATGCTGCTGCTAACCTTTTCTCATCTAGCAAGTTTAACTGATCCAACCTTGACTGGATCCATTCTGACTCATCAATCCCTGATTCCTTCAGAATCCTTAGGGAAGGAATTTCAACTTCAATAGGTGATACCGCTTCCATCCCGAAAACCAGTGAGTATGGAGTTGCCCCGGTTGAGGTTCTTACAGAAGTCCGGTATGCGTGGAGAGCGTAAGGAAGCATATCATGCCAATCCCTATACGTGACCGTCATTTTCCGGATTATCCTCTTGAGGTTTTTGTTTGCAGCTTCCACTGCTCCATTCATCTGGGGACGGTATGGGGAGGAATTAAGGTGTCGGATTTTGTATTGATCACACAATTTCTGAATCTTTGGACCATTGAGATTTGTGGCGTTGTCAGTGACGATTTTATTGGGGAGACCATGCCGGCAGATGATATTGTTTCTGAGAAATTTGAGAAACGTGTTCTGCGTGATATGGGCGTATGACGTGGCTTCGACCCACTTAGAAAAATAGTCGATAGCTACTAGGATGAAATGAAGTGGAATGCCCTTTTTTGTTCGATGAATGGTTATGATCGGAAAATTTCTAAATTATTAAACACTTGATTGTCTGAGTATGTTGAAATAACTGAAGATGATTATTAACCTAAGTGTGAGAGATCGGAAAACACAATGAGCATGAGATCGGTAAACAGGACTTGGTCAAAATCGGCTTAAACACTTAGGATCGGGGTCATCATTAAACCGGTATGGAACCTTTAATCATTCTTAAACTTTTGAAAGAGAGATCGGCAATAAAACTGTTAAGAAGAGATCTATTGTCAGTTTATTTCGTTTGCCAACAGAGATCAGGAATATACTTGACTGGTCCGGAGATTCGACAATGGGTTTGAGAGATCGGTGAGCGATCTAATAGACTGTTAAGGCTTTGACTGATGTGAGGACTTAGCATTGATTCAATTCTTTGTGAGGAGAGATCGGAAACGTGACTGTCTATCAAAGAGGGATCGGAAATGTGATTAGCTATCACAGGGAGACTTAGTACTGGGGGTCAATTTCAAAGTTTTATTGATTTTGGGGATCGGCCAAAATATGGTGTCGACAGTTGGAACTTGCTAAACCTTCACCAAACTTCTTGATTTTAGTATCAAACTCTTCCTTGTGATGTGTAGACAATTTTTCATGAAGGGACCTAAGTGTTTGGAGATAAAATGGAAGAGTGGACCAAGCTTGAGAGAAAACGGCAATGGAGGATTTTCTCCTCTTCAATTCGGCATGAATGAGGGACCTTGAAGAATTGAATTTGCAGATGGGATAATGGGTGTACACCTGCCCCATTATGCTTTTAGGTTATTCCTTTAGTGGCCCACTCACATTATTTAATCATATTATAAGTTTAATGTGTTATTTACCCCATTTTCACTCCACTTTTGGCTATTTGTATTAGGTACCCCCAAATTAATTTTTCATTTCATTTTCTAAGTGTAATATTATTTATTTTTAATGGACATTTAGGTCAAAAGACAATTCGGGATGTCAAATGACCATAATGCCCCTTTTCGGGTTGCATTCCCGATTTTTCGGTAATACCGGGTTTTGTCTGTTTTTCGATTTCTCACTTTTCTTTGTACTAGCTATTTAATTTTTCTTTGATCTTTCTATTGATATTTATTCTTCAATAAGGGTCTATTTAAGTCCTAAAAATATTTTCCAGGGTTCCCCGCAGTCCAGGGCTAGTCAACGGTCCACGCCGTGACTTCCCGGTGCGGTCACCCATCGTTAGGGTTCCTGGCTCGCTTAACTTGATCACATTTCTTTGCCATTATTTTTCCTTTGTTTTTCCTGTATTTTCTTTTCTTGTATTTCATTATTTTATGTCTTCTCACTCATATCGAAGTGTAGTTCTAGGCATCCTAGCTGTCCGAACAACACTGGTCACCAGAACAGTAGAACGCACTACCGAACTTAGGGGTGTTACAGAAAATAAATATGCAGTGCATATTCTGATGTTTTATGTAGACCATTTTTCGATCATTATTCGTAATCTTATTTATTATGTACTTGTTATATTTATAATTTCATTAAATTTATCCACTTTCATTTTTGGTTGCCCGAGTAACCTATACTGGACGACTGGACTAGATAAACGAGTAAACTGGCACTGGGTATCAAGTACCTCGGGCCGTCACACCATCAGTCACATATGTATCCCCCGATGTGCAACAGAACAGCTAATAAGCTGTAATAACATTAGGCACAAGGCCAAGTCTCAACACAATGTCAGAATGGCTAAAAGCCATGAAATCACAGAATGGCATAATGCGATGTGCAGTACTGCTCACTGAACCCTATTGGCATGCCAAGCTATCCAATCCAATCTTGTTAGGCATACTAGGGCTTTTCACACTTTTAAGTTTCACAATTTTTGGAATTTAAGTTTTAGTATTACTATTCCATTCATTGGTCAACAAAAATGTTGACTTTTGTATAGGCAATAGGTACATTGGTTTTAATATCATCAACATACCACATTTTGCTTTCAAAATTTGTTGGTATTGGTTGCCAATACCATTTCTAAGCTTAATGTTAGTTGGGCAGAATTTTCACTTTTTATGCCTTGTTTTTATTGTTCCATTGGTCAATTTTTCAGTGGGAATTAGGCAAACTGATCAACATGAAAGTTGTTCCTTATTTTGTCTAGTTGCATTTCATTTTTTGAATCACTCCATTTGGAGTTGTGTAACTCAAGTTATGGTCCAAAAACCACAACTAGCGGGATTGAAATTCTGTCCAGAATTTCTGGACTGACCATATCTACAGTGCAATGAATAGTGAATGCAACTCACCTTTTGAATATGTTCTGGTCATAATTTGGGTTAGGTTTCTTCATTAAAGTTGTTGGTCTATATCTCAGCTTGTTGTTGGTAAAATTTCAGGTCAATTGGACCTTTCTACACTGATTTATGGCCAAATGACCAAACACTATTCATTTAGTCATTTTGCCCAAGCAGACTGCAGGTCACCCAGATTAGGGCAAGCTTTTGGTCCACTTGGTTTGGTTTTATGGGCATAGTTTCTTCACCAAAGTTGTGCCATTATGTGTCTAGTTTCGTATCCAATTGGCCTTGTACCAATTGAACCTCTACAATTTCAAGTTATGGCTACCCAAACATGCTAGACTCATACTCAGTCTTGCAGGTCAGCCAAGGCAGCCCACCTAACTCAAATCCAACATCCTTACTTCAATTCCTTCTCACACACATTCAAATGGTCACTAATTGACCATTACAAGGTTAATAAACTATTACATGAGCAAACCCTATTGTTGTTAATTGTCCACATTTTCCATGTTCATACATGCCTAAACTTTGTATTTCACTTACACAATTAGGTTCAATTACTCATTTAATACCAAGGGTAGCCCATGAGCCACTTTACTTCAAGCAAACTCATCAACTCTAATCAACCCTAAGCTGCCAAAATTATAGGAAATAAATACACATAATTTTTATTTTGTTTTTCTTACATTTTCTACTTATCTCATGGCATTAAGCATGAATTAAGTAAAAATAGTAAGAGTTTGGACACTAACCTTATAAGCAGAATTTTTCCACTCAAAATTCCTTCACTTTCTTTGGCTTTCTTGGCAGCCAAACACCTTCCCAAGAGGTAAGGATAATTTTTAATGAAGACAACTTAAGGTTTAGTGGTGAGAATTCAAGGTTTGGAAGAGAGAAAATGAAAGGAATTTTAATGGAGGAAGAAATGGTTCACGGCTGGAAATGGGAAGAAGAAGAAAGTTGGGTTTTTCTTTCATTTTCTGCCCATTTTATTGATTATAAATGGGTTACGGACATGTGTCACAATATGATTGGTCATTGGGGTTTTAATGACATCATAATGATGTCAAAATTCTCATTTATTCCATTTTCTTTTCTTTTTCTTTTCTACTCATTTTCAATTAAATTTTTAGCAATATTTATTCATATTTTATGTTATAATAATTATTTACTTAACTGGACAAGTCGACCAAAAATCATCTCTGAAGACGAAATGACCAAAACGCCCTCCGTTTGGCTTATTGAGCCAAAATTGTCTGTACCGATTGAAAATTTTGTCTAAGAATTTGCTTGGCATTCTAATACCATAGAAACCTCAATGACCCTTCTCTGGAGTCTCAAAAATTATTTTATGAAATTTCCCCTGGTCTAGGGCTCCTAGTTGCGAGAATCGCAACTTCCCATTAGGTTACCCATCGCTAGGGCACCGTCTCATTTAACTTGATTGTATTTTATTTCTAAAATTTTTCCTAAATTTTTCTTATTAATATTTGAGTTAATTATGGTTCCTCACTTTAGTGTAAATATTTTTCCGGACGTTCTACCTGTCCGGACTGATATTGGTCACCGAAACAGTATAATGTACGGAGTTACTACAGGGAGGGTGTTATAGGGAAAGAACTCAAGACATCGAGTCAAGGCCTAGAGGCACCTCACACAAGGTTTGTGCATGACATAAAATTTTTTTGTAAATTCTCTTGATAATTTGTTTTGATGAATAAATTGTGATTTATTTTTATTGCAAATTTGTGAATGAAATGAATATTATGCTTTTGACTTAAATTGTTGGAAAGTTAATTGTATGTGTTTGAATTGTCAATGAAAGTTTAGTAAAATGCTAAGATAGTTTTGAAAGCATAGTGTCATTACCATATATCTGAATGCCTCACTAGCATGCCTAGTGGGAGGAATGAGTTTTGAATTTTGAATTCCCTCTCTGGCTGAAGTATTGAGGTGTGTACCAATAGAGGAAGAAATTGAATGGGTACCCATAGTTTGAGCTAGCTAGCCTTGAGATTCCTCATAAGCCTTTGGCTATTGAGATGAACATTGTACTGATGGTATGATATAACTGTGTGTATTTACGAAATTTGTTTTGCGACTTCCGAAATGAGACTGTTTTGACTAAAATTATAAATTGTGTTTTGTATTTGTTTTCATTTCCAGTACCATATTTGAATAAAGGTGATTTGATTTATGCATAAAATTTTATTTTAGTATGTTGTGCACCACTGAGTTATAGTACTCAGCGATGGCTGTTATTACTGTCGCAGATAGAGAGACTACTAGAGTAGCGGAGTGAGCTGTTGAGGATTTCAGAGCTACTTCTGGACCTTTTGTCAGGTATAATTTTATACCCTAATTGTTCATGTTTATTTTAATGTAATTGGTTGTATGTACATTTGTAAATTGGTCATGAGCAGTTGTACAGATTTTGTAATAGTATTATTTTGGATTTTCTGATGTAAATTTTGGACTGATAAATGTAAATTAATTTTTCTTTAATGCAATGTGTATGAAATTAATTGTTACTATTTTTGAAAATAATTGAATTAAAATTTTGAGTTGTGAAATATTGATTGAATTGTGGTGTTTGGAGGAAATTGTGCTGATTTGAGTTATAATGGTGGTTGTGAATTGATGAAGTGTTATATTGGAAGTATTTTTTACAGGTAAAATTTTTAGTTTTCTCAAATACAGCCAGCACTCTGCTGAAATTTTTTCAAAATTTGCAGAAAAATCAAAATGGACAAAAATTTTATCAAATCTTTAAACTTTAAGTAAATGTTTTTAATACCTCCTAGAAAAGCTCACCACTTTCAAAAAGTAAGAAAATTGTTTTAAAATCCCTTGTAGTGTATTTAATGGGTTATCGGTAGATAGAGTCGGTAATTCATTAGGTATACTGCGGGATCATGTTATGCCTTACAGAGGGGTAAGGTGTGACACCTTTCCTTATACTTAGGTACATCAATCTTCAGATAATCTATCATCTTAGCCTTACATCTATTCCTTGACCCAGTCCCTTGAGTCTGAACTGTTGAAGCTGCCAATGGTGGTACTTGCCCTTCTGTAGCTCCGTTCATGAGGTTTTGAGTTCTCATAGTGGTTGGAGGGTTCTGAGGGCACTGTTGGGGAGGATGCATAGGGTAAGGGTTAAACAATGGAAAGAAAGATGGGCAGGGTATGAAAAAAGGATACTAAGAGTAGCCCATTAACCCAGTATTTCTCTATTAGGGACAATTTTGAAGGAGCGGAAGCATGGTGATTGGTTCATTAGAGCATTGAATTTCAAAAATTTTCTTCTAGGGTTTTATACTTCATGCACATCTCTTATGTGCCTAATTAATTTCAATGCTTAATTGCATATTAAAACACTTTTAATATGTATTAGGATCTATGTTTTCCATTCAAGATTGTGAATTAATAAATTAATTTATTTAAACCCTAGTTTAAAAGAGGAGTTTTGAGCACTAACCTCTTTGATAGACTATGGATGCAATTGCCACTTTTAGGAAGCACCTAGGACCCCAAGTGTTGTTCCTCTAGCTTGTCCACACCAAGATCATCAATGGGCAGCCTCCAACTTTGCTTCTCAAGCCTTGCTAACCAATTATCATTTGGCGTTTTGCTTCTAGAGAGGTTGTATAGGTGTATAAGACACTAGAAATAATTTCTAACAATTTTAATTCAAAAGGAATGGAGTGATTCTCTTTGAATTGTTGAGAAATTGGGAGGAGAGGAAGAGAACAATATGTGCTGCCACACTTGAGAGGCTAGAGAGTGTTATGTTTTATTCTTCTTTATTTTCCCTTTTATAATTAGTTCATTAAGTCACTTAAACCCTATGCCACATGTCACCACCACATTGCATCTTATTTTTAATTGACTTAATCACATTAAGCCAAGTGTCAAAGCTAAACTTAATCTTAACTTTGATCATCTTACATGATAGGAAGACAAATGGCTAGCTTATATGGTGCCATGTGTCACCATGTGAAATGACCAAATTACCCTTATGTTGTAATTTTGAGTTCTCAACCCAAAATCATTATTTCTCCTCTTCTAATCAATATAAATCAATTAATTAATCTCCATTAATTAATTTCTCACAATTAAATTCATATTTAAACATTTTAAATATAAATTTAACTTATACTATACATCCAATAACTTAGATTTGGTTTCAAGCCATGCTAAGGACTTTGCAATCTCATTGCAAATTAAACCTATTTAATTAATTAATTAAACTCTTTAATTAATCAATTAAATCACATTTTACTTGGTGATTATCTTGTGTATGTGTGTGACTCACTAGGCTCTCACTAATTGGCAATGAGATTGATATTAACTCTTAATACCATCAGAACTTTTTCTTACCATTTCCAACTTAATCATTTATTTGGATGATTTTGTGGTCGTCCTAATTACTATGAAGGTCTCACTTTGCACATTATCCATTTAACATGCATATATCATATACTTGCATACATTCCCATACATCTCATACATTCATGGATAATAAATATGGTATGATCATGGACTTTCTAAGGGATTCAATTCTGAGCCACCAAGAATTAAATCAGGGCATTCCTAGGTGCATTTCATTCATTCATTTTACAAGAGTTGCTGAAGGAGTACATAATCAATACTTGATCTTGAATTCCTCCCATTGATCCCACCAATGCCCATGACCTCTTTGCTCTTCTTGCAATCCAATTATATAGTAATCCTTGGCATACCACGGTGAATTTACAAGAACTAAATAAATGAAATTACAACCCAAAAAATATTACAACCTTTATAATACATACCCAAAATAAATTAAAATAAATTAATTAATTTACAACCCAAAGAAACATAAAAGAAATAAATCTAATCACATTGGTCTTTTATAGTCCATAATCATTCATCATACATATCACTATTTAACAATTAAATAAAACATACATACTTAAATTAAATTGAATATCTCATATTCAACTTAAAAATCCAGATTTGAATATGATTCAAACAAATTTAAAAATTCAAATTTGAATCACATTCAAACAAATTTAATTGTGTGATTATATTTCTAATTAAACAATTTAATTAGACATAAAATGGACCTTAGATCATACAACAATTACACATTCACTATCCATTTACCTTTGCGCACCATTGTGGTGCATCATCCATGTGCACCATTGTGTTCATCAAACATACCGCCACCTTGCTTTGCAACCAGCAATGAACTTTTGATCTCATTATCAAATCACACAATTAAATCATAACACTATGGACATGGACCCACCTTTTCCACAACACATGGACATGAAGATTTTGTTAGACAATTGATAATGCTTAATTGCTCAAAGTAAACCTAGGCTTATTATATTGTATGGATCGATTGGTATACCAATTAGGGATTACAGATAGCAGTATTGCCTACATGGAAAGTCATGGATTGACAATATATGGTTGATATGATTTTAAAAGACAATGAATATCGATATAAGGGGGCTTGCAGGGATGGCGATACGTAATGCCTGCAAAGTGCTCTGATAGGTACCACCCAAAGGCTTGCAGGGATGGCAATATGTAACGCCTGCAGCTGCTTTGATAGGTACCCTTAATTGCCACCAAAGACAGAGAAGAGGCTTACAGGGATGGTGATACGTAACGCTTGCAAGTGCTTTGATAGGTTACTTGAGCATAAATATAAGTAATGAGTTTTAAATTTAAATAATTACATGAAGAAACCACTGATATGACTTTAAAAGACAGAGAAGGAAATAAGTGTACAGATAAGATGTTAGAAAACCTAGTCCATGAGGTTATAACGTAGTGACTATGTAATGTTCTCGATGTTTGTATTGTAAGCTGCAAATTACAGTACCGATACGAGATTATTGTGTAGAGCTAAGTGCTTCCTCGTGGTACAATAAAATAAGAATATTTGTAAATAATCTATAAATTGATACAGTTACGCCCAAATAAAGGCTATTATTGGAAATAAATGCGAAAATTTTAGTCAGAAATTTAAAACTTCAGAACTAGCCTGTCAAAACACTACACTTGTAAGGTAGCTAGAGTCAGTAACTCGGTTACAATAATGTGAACTACCTGTACCACAGTAATTGCTATAAGTTTAGAGATATCAGTACGACTTATCATCCTCAGACGGATGGACAGTCGAAATAAGTAATTCAGGTAAATTCTGAAACTCATTGAGTTTCTGTAAATGATGAAATGAAATGATAATAATAACTTGTAAAATGTAATAAGCCCTCGAGAATATACTGAGAACTTGTGTCCTTGAATCTGAGGGGAGATGGGACAGATACCTCCCACTAACAAAATTTGTATACAATAATAAGTGTCAAGCTAGCATACAAATGGCACCCAATGAGACATTGTAAGGGAACGTATAACTATGGATTTTGTGATGAGACTTTTGAGGACACAAAATAGTCATGATGCAGTATGGGTCATAGTTGATAGACTAACTAAGTCTGCTCACTTTTTACCAGTCCAGATGGACTATAGTTGGAGAGATTGGCCAGATTGTACATAAATGAGATTGTAAAACTGCATGGAGTGCCAGTATCGATTGTATCAGACAGAGATCCTAGGTTCACTTCTAGATTCTGGGGTAGTCCTTAGAGAGCCCTAGGAACTAGATTGAACTTCAGCATGGCATTGCACCCACAGAAAGATGGCCAGTCTGAGAGGGTAATTCAGATATTGGAGGATATGTTACAGGCTTGTGTGATTGAGTTTGAAGGTAGTTGGGATATACACTTGCCTTTGATTGAGTTTGCTTATAACAACAGCTATCAATCAAGCATTCGGATGCCTCCATATGAAGCTTTGTATGGCAGGAAGTGCAGAACTCCCCTATGTTGGGATGAAGTAGGTGAAAGAAAGATGATTGGACCTGAAATTGATCAGCAGACAGAGGAAAAGATCAGATTGATCAGAGATTGACTCAAGGCTGCATCAGACCGTCATAAGTCCTATGTTGATCTGAAGAGAAGAGATATTGAATATGCAGTGGGTAATAAGGTATTCCTTAAAGTTTCTCCTTAGAAGAGGATTATGAGATTTGGCAGAAAGGGAAAACTGAGTCCTTGTTTCATCGGACCATGTGAGGTTTTGGAAAGAGTGGGTCCTTTAGCACATCGGTTAGCATTACCTTGAGAGCTAGAAAGGATACACAGTGTCTTCCATGTGTCCATGTTAAGGAGGTAATGATCTAACCCATCTCATGTACTATCAGTAGAAGAGATTGAGGTAAATCCAGACCTCTCATATGAGGAAGAACCCATAGAAATTCTGGCATATGAGGTGAAGCAGCTGAGGAATAAACAAATACACCTGGTTAAAGTATTGTGGAACCATCATTCAGGCCAGGAAGCTACTTGGGAACGTGAAGAGGAGACAGCACCCATAGCTGTTTAGAGACTGATGCCAGGTAAAATTTCAAGACAAAATTTATTTTAAGGGGGGGAGAATTGTAATGCCCTTATGTTTGGTAGTGCGTTCTACTGTTCCAGTGACCAGTGTTGTCCAGACAGCTAGGATGCCTAGAACTACACTTAGATATGGGTGAGGAGACATAAAATAATAAAATACAAGAAAAGAAGATACAAGAAAAATAAAGGAAAAATAATAGCAATGAAATATAACCAAGTTAAATTAGCCGAGAACCATAGAGATGGGTGACCGCACCGGGAAATTGCGGCATGGACCGTTGACTAGCCCTGGACCGCGGGGAACCCTAAAAAATATTTTTAAGACTTAAATAAATATCTATTGAAGTATAAATGTCATTAGAAATATCAAACAAAAATTAATTAATTAGTACAAAGAAAAACGAGAAATCAAGAAAACGACAAAACTTGGTGTTACCGAAAAATCAGGAATGCAACCCGAATAGGGGCATTGTGATCATTTGACACCCCGAGTCATCTTTTGACCTAAATATCCATTAAAAATAAATGATATTAAACTTTGAAAATACCATGAAAAAATGAAATTGGAATGAAGTGGAATTAGAGAGAAATTAAAGGGTGGACTTATAATTAATCAAAGTTAATTATTTAAATAATTAAATTCACATAAGTGGAGCACTAAGGGATATTTAAATACTCAAATGGCCATGTGTATTAACCATTCAACACCTTCTTCTTCATTTCCATAACATTACCGAACCCATTTCTTCTCCCAAATTCACCATAGATGGCTATTCATGCAAAGCTCCATTCCTAGTAATCAAGCCACAGTTTCACCCATCTTCCTTCACTAAAGTTAAACTACACACTTTGGGCAGTCTATTGGGAGCAAGAAGGAAGGGATTTAGTGAGTTTTTAGCAAGCTCTAAAAGAGGTAAGTGTCCAATTACTCCTCCTTTCTTTAGGCAAAATGATGTTTAAGGTGAGGATCATGTTCGATGAAGAAAAATTGATGAATTGCTGGGTAATTGGACTTGGCTAATTTTAGTAGCCATGGAAACTTAATGTGCTTGAGCTTTCTCTACCTTTAATGGATGGAAAATTGCATTAATTAAGTCATTATGAAGTTATAGTAAATTAATATCCACGTATGTGTATGTTAGTACTTGAAATTAGGGGTTTAAAAAGGAAATTGGATACTTTGGTAAACTGCCATGTTTGGCAACCTTTAACCTCATGAAATTGTGTGTGAAATTTATGAAATTTATTGATGAATTATGATGGTGTTGAATTGGGGGCAGTATGTGTAATTGCCATGGAAGTGTATGGTGTAAATTAAGAGTTGAGGTATATTGAATTTGGGTTCAATTAATTGTTGAACAATAATGGTGTATTGTGTGCCATGAACTCTTGAGTGTTCTGTCCAAAGTTGCTTGCTAGAATTGTGTACAATATATATAGAAGTGCCATTGATTGAATATTGAAAGTGTGATGTTTAAATGCAGGTTGTGTATGTTGGCAGCACCTAAATTAGGTCATAAGTGCAAAACTATAAACTCAATTGGTATGAGGCCAATGGGGGGTGAAACTAGACACCAAGTAGGCCAACTTTCATGTCAGAAATATTGCCAAAATTCTGCCTAGAAACTAACCTTAAAAATGACCAAATTCGGATTAGCGACTTGAAAATCTAAAAATTTACCATTTGAGCAGTAGTTAGTATTTTGACCATAACCTACTCAAAATAGGTCGAATTGACCTGAAATTTTACCATGAATAGTTTAGACATAGATCTACAATTCTTATGAAGACACCAAAGCCCAGAAATGGCCAGAACCAAGCTAAAGAGCTTGCATAAGTTCAGGTACCAAAACTGGTCGAACCAAAAGTGACCTAAAAATGACCTAAAGTTACCATTTTGGTACATTCTATCCAGCATTGGTAAATTGACTATAACTTGGTCTACACAACTCAGAATAACCTAAAATTTTGCCCTGGGTGCAATAAGACATAGACCTATAAGTTTGTAGTTTGGACCGAAACCCGAAAACTAAGAGAACTAGGTCATCCGGCTAGGTCAAATTAGTATACCGAAATCCGGCAAATTGCAATAAAATGCAATATACTTGAAAATGAATTTGGCAACATGTACCAATACTAAAAGGCTATAAAATGTGACATATTTGTAACATTAAAACCTAATTCACCTAGAGTGTATTGAGGGTCAACATTTTAGGTTGACTAAGGAAAATAATAGAATTCAATAAATTAATTATTAAGCCTTATTACTAGAAACAATTTAAATGAGTACTGAAACACTTCAAATTGTGTGTTTCAGTTAGCAAAGACTCGGGGAAGGGGAAGGAAACACTGAGTCAAGGCCAAGAGACATTTATCAGAGGTTTGTGCACACCTAGTTTTTAACTGATTTTTTCTGAATATTTCATATGATTAAATGACGTAATTTTCTTATGTATTATGTTTAACAAGTATTGAATTTAATTCAATGATTATTGAAATTGTTATAATATATATGAATTTAGCTTTGTGAAATGGTATTTCCACATGTATTAAGTATTGTTGTGAATTGAATAAATTATGTTTTGAAAAATTGTGATAGAACATGTTTTGAATTGTGATGGGCAATTTGCATGGAAAAATGCAAATTTATGATTTGAATTGTGATGAGCATAAAAATTATTGAATATTGGAATTGACTTTAAATCGAATTGTATTGTGATTTATGCTCACTAAAAGGATTGTGATATTGTTTTTTTTATCTCACTATAGATGTTTGATTAGGTTATTACCCGTGTCTCTCATTTGTTGAGAAAACAATGGAGTTAGCTGTGTTTTGATTACCATGGTACATGCACAGGCTTAGATTCTCCTCTTATTAGAGGTTAGATCTAAGTTTTATGTTATGGCCATTTCGGAAGATTCATTATTGTGATGTGTACTGTGCACGATGATTCGACCTCCCCGACCATAGGGAGTTAGAATCCGATTCGACCTCCCCGACCATAGGGAGTTAGAATCACCTTGAAGATGGCCCTTTTGGATTAGTCTTGCATAGTTAGTGAGATAAAGAATGGTTTTTGAGATAAAGAATGGCTTTTGAGATAAAAAATGGTTTTTGAGATAAAGAATGGCTTTTGAGATAAAAAATGGTTTTTGAGATAAAGAATGACTTTTGAGATAAAGAATGGTTTTTGAGATAAAGAATGTCTTTTGAGATAAAGAATGGTTTTTGAGATAAAGATGGCTTTTGAGACAAAGAATGGTTTTGAATGGTAAAGAATTGTGATTCCAATTATGATTTATGTATAATTGATTTTGTTGGAATTACCTTAAATGGTTAGTTATGATTTGATAAATTGAATTTCGTGATCAAAATCATTTTATACAAATGATTTATATTATTGGCAATGAATATTTTGAGTTTTGGAATTTGATGAGTATCCAGATTTCCAAATTATTTGTTGTAATTTTTGTTAAGGTATATTATACTATGTTTTAAATTATAGTTGTGCACCACTGAGTTCACCACTCAGCAATAGCTTTGTATGCTATAGTAGGTGAAAAGAGCATAGAGCAATTGAGTAAGCTTCTTTGAAGACACATTCAGATAAGCTCCAAGTATATCATTGGTATACCAATGTACACAAGTTTTGATGTATGCATGTAATAATATGTATGTAAATTATTTGAGCAGTTGTATAAAAACTCTTGTAAAATATTTTAGTATGTAATTAAATGTAAATTATTGTAAATGTAAATTTGAGATTTCATTTACTTGAATAGTTTTGTAATATAAATTTTGAGTCTTGTAATAAATGAAATGTTTCTTTATGATGAGATTGGTTTGAAAATGAATTGATTGCTTATTAAGATTTGAATTGTGAGTTGAAATGAAGTTATTGGAGTTGTATTTGAGAAAACATATTGGGAGTATTTTCTTTTGCAGGATTGAAGAATTGTTTTCTCAAAATACAGCCGGCACTTTGCCGAAATTTTGAAAAATTTTATAACACCAAATTTTAATCGATGATTTAAATTTCACGAAAATTGATTCAAAATCCCTTGCAGCACATTTAATGGGTTACTGGTAGGTGAAGTACGGTAATTCATTTGGTGTACTACAGGATCATGTTACATCTTACGGAGGAGTAGGGTGTTACAGTGCCAAGTGTCAAACGTATATTTAATCTTGACTTTGATCATCTTACATGATTAAAAGACATATGGCAAGCTTATGTGTAGTGCCATATGTCACTATCTCATGGTGCGACATGTCACCCTGTGAAATGACCAAAATATCCCTGTGTTTTAATTTTGAGTTCACAACCCAAAATAATTATTTCTCTTTTTCTAATCAATTTATATCATACATAAATTAATTAATTAATCTCTATTAATTAATTTCTCATGATTAAATTCATATTTAAACACTTTAAATATAAATTTAACTTATACTATACATCCAATAACCTAGATTTGGTTTCAAGCTATGCTAGGGACTTTGCAATCTAATTCCAAACCAAACCTATTTAATTAATCAATTAAACTCTTTAATTAATTAATTAAATCATATTTAATTTGGTGATTACTTGTGTATGTGTGTGACTTACTAGGCTCATTACTAATTGGCAATGAGACATGATATCAACTCTTAATATCATAAGAACTTTTTCTTTCCATAAATGATTTCTCTAAATCATTTTATGCACCTCATAGACCATGGTTAACACTTAGCATACATTGCCATGTGTTAGTAATATGCCCTAGAGCATATCATTTAGTATGTATCTTGTACATGTTTTTATTAATAAAAGGCATTTCCACTTTTCCGTTTACATAAGATATTCATGTGTAATAGAAAATGTCCATTGATATTTTGTTAGAAATTCTATTCTTAAGTTGTTAAGAATATGAGTGACAGTATTTCTAATACAAAGTATCATAAATAGGTTCACAATCGAGGATACTTCATAATAAGGACATGACTTATCCAGAAAGATTGTATTCATGTTTGTTTCCAAGTTATTTATATGAGATATAAATAAGATGGAATGGTGAGTCTTATGCCATATAAACATGATAGGCACTTATAAATGATAAGTAGGCCGAACCAGTGACACTTATGGCAAGCACATGGATTTTACTCTTGTCAATGTTTTGTCATAAATCATATCAGTGCATATAATCTTTAGACTTGAGACAGCACAGTTATCTTGTATATTGGTAGTTTGAGTTTGATACTACTTTCATACTTGTACTGTGCATGGGTATATGGGCATGTGTTGGCTCCTACTAGTTATATATGGAGGTAGGTGTTGATCAAGATGGAATCTGTTCCACTAAGTAAATAGAGATAAAATCCTATGTTCATTTAATTGTTCTTGATGTTTCAAGTTCCTGGCCAGGACAGATAGATTTAATTAGAAAAGAGTTTCTGATGAGAAAATCTTTTTAATCAAGAACTGGAATTAAAAGAGAACATAATATTCATAGCAAATGGAGTTTGACATAAACCATGACTCCAGCTTGAGTTGGGATTTTATAATAGACAGATTCCAGTGCATGGTAACATATGATTATAGGTTCATTTAAGGTAAACCTTATTACTAATTGGGTGACCATGGCATGCTATGCTAGGTGTTAACCATGGTCTATGAGGTGTATAAAATGATTTAGAGAAATCATTTATGGTAAGAAAGAGTTCTGATCATATTAAGAGTTGATGTCATATCTCATTGCCAATTAGTGATGAGCCTAATAAGTCACACACATACACAAGTTATTAGCTAATTAAATATGATTTAATTAATTAATTAAAGAGTTTAATTGATTAATTAAATAGGTTTGGTTTGCAATTAGATTGCAAAGTCCCTAGCATGACTTGAAACCAAATCTAGATTATTGGATGTATAGTATAAGTTAAATTTATATTTAAAGTGTTTAAATATAAATTTAAATAATGAGAAATTAATTAATAGAGATTAATTAATTAATTTATATTTGATATAAATTGATTAGAAGAAGAGAAATAATTATTTTGGGTTAAGAACTCAAAATTAAGACACAGGGTGACATGTGGCACCATGAGATGGTGACACATGGAATTACACATAAGCTTGCCAAATGTCTTTTAATCATGTAAGATGATTAAAATTAAGATTAAATATAGGTTTGACACTTGGCACAATGTGATTGGGTCAATTAAACCTAGAACCAATCAAAGGGTGACATGTGACAAGGGTTTAAGTGGTGACCCAGCTATATAAGTGTTGTTATGAAAAAATAAAAATACAAGCTGCTACCTCCCATTGTGTGTGCCACCCTTGAGACTCATATTCTCTCTTCCTCTTCATTTCTCTTCTATTCAAAGAGATTAGCAAACAATCTCTTGAATTAAAAATACTAGAAATCGTCTCTAGTGTCCTGTTTACATCTTTAATCTCTTAAAAGGCAGAACTTGATTTTCTAAATAATAGAAAAAGCTTTAGAAGCTGTTCAAGGGCTACCATAGGTGTTCTTGGTGTGGACAAGCTAGAGGGACAACATTTGGTGTCCTGAAGATGAATCTCAAAGGCGCAAATACACTGCAGTGCATCAAGAGGTTAGTGTGTTTGTTCTTGATTTAATCTAGGGTTTAAAAATTAATCTGATTAATTCTAAAATCTTAAATGGCAAATAC
Organism: Hevea brasiliensis; assembly: GCF_030052815.1. Taxonomy (NCBI): domain Eukaryota; kingdom Viridiplantae; phylum Streptophyta; class Magnoliopsida; order Malpighiales; family Euphorbiaceae; genus Hevea; species Hevea brasiliensis. Next base: position 61,972,932 of record NC_079494.1, on the reverse strand, counting down.
AGATCCAAAAACATATTTAAAGAGTTTTAATATGTTGTTTATCATTTAAATCAAATAGATAAAAATAAATCTTGCATGATACATGTGACCCCGGGTGAAAATTTTTGAATTCAATGGTATAAACTTGTGTTTTTTCACGCTTCCGCTCCTTCACCATGGTCACCCAATCAATAATAAGGTTTACCTTAAATGAACCTATAATCATATGTTACCATGCACTAGAATCTCTCTGTTACAAAATCCCAATTCAAGTTGGAGTCATGGTTTATGTCAAACCCTATTTGCTATGAATATTATGTTCTCTTTTAATTCTAGTTCTTAATTAAAAAGATTTTCTCATCAAAAACTCTCTTTTCTGATTAAATCTATCTGTCCTGGCTAGGAACTTGAAACATCAAGAACAATTAAATGAACATAGAATTTTATCCTTATTTACTTAGAATAACAAATTCCATCTTGATCAACACCTACCTCCATATATAACTAGTAGGAGCCAACACATGCCCATATACCCATACACAGTACAAGTATGAAAGCAGTATCAAACTCAAACCACCTATATACAAGATAACTGTACTATCTCAGGTCTAAAGATTATATGCACTTATATGATTTATGACAATGCATTGACAAGAGTAAACTCCATGTGATTGTCATAAATGTCACTGGTTCTGTCACACCTTACTCCTCTATAAGGCATAACATGATCCCGTAGAATACCTAATGAACTACCAAACTTCACCTACCGATAACTCATTAAGTACCCTACAAGGGATTTTAAAACAATTTATTTACTTTTGACAAGTGGTGAGCATTTTGTAATAGGTATTTAAAATATTTGATTAAAAGTAAATCTAGTTAATATTTTTGGTCCATTTTAGTTTTTCGCAAATTTTATAAAAATTTTGACAGAGTTCTGTCTGTACTTTGAGAAACCAGTTCTTCAAATACCTGTAAAAAGCACTTCTAAAATTTTTTTTTTGAACAACTACTTTAATTTCACAATCAAACTTAATCTATTTCAACAACTCCACAATCATTTCAATCAATTTCTCAAGTTCAAAATTCAATAATCCTCAAAATACTAGCAATACATTTCATTCAAATTAAATAAAATAGTTCCACTCATATTTCATTAGAGACAACATAATTTATATTCATCATACTAGAAATTTACATTAAGAAAATCCAAATTAAAATTTATTACAACTTTATACAAACTTTGTACAAGCTGCTCAAGACTGATTTTACATGTCCATACAATTACGTGCAATACATATATCAAAATGAATATTTACAGTTAGGGTGTAAATTATACTCGATAACTTCTAGTAGGTAGCTCCCCTGTCCTCAGCAGCTCAATCTGCTGCTCCTCTAGTCTCTATATCTGCGACAGCATACAAAGCTATCGCTGAGTGGTGAACTCTGCAGTGCACAAACTAATAATTTAAAACTTAATACAAATTATGCTTAACAATTCATAACAAATAGAATTTTAAAATTTCTAAATTCTTTAAAACCCATGACCTTCAGAAATCAACATTTTCATTCATGCAAATTATTCATTTGAATAACATTTGATCAAATAGTAACTATTTAGTTACATTTCTTTTAAATTCCGAAACAATACAAAAATTTTTGAATCACTGACAAATTATTTATTTCAATCACAATTTATCAAATCATGCATAATTTAATGGGCGTTGCTAACAATACATACACACAGTCGAACCCATGACCCAAAATTCAAATAGATGCCGTGTTGTACACCACAACATTTCACATTCTCCCAATAACCGAGGCTAAAAGGGAGAAACAAAGACTAGCTAGTATATATGAGTACTCATTCACATCATTCCCCAACTGGCAAGCCATAGAGGAAGAAACTCGCCCCATCAAGTGGAGGAGTTATCTCACTAGACAAGCTGATGAGAATTCACAACATATTCAGTCATGTCAACTGTGGTTTCAAATCATATTCAAAACAATTTCTATTTATAAAGTATTTACAAATCAACATATTTAATCATCATAAATTCATGGTCAAGGTTGGCAACACATCAAACTTAAAATTTACAATCCTCAAAATAATGCAATAAATCCTTAAATGCATAAGAAAATTTATATTCAAATTATACAATTTCATTCAATAAGTTAAAATTCTCAACACAACAAAATCATAAATCATACAATAAATTTATTTCAAATCAATTTGGAATTGAAAAATAACAAAAGAGTTAGTTGTGCACAAACCTCAAGCGAGTCGCCTCTTGGCCTTGACTCGATTTCTCGGGTTCTTTCCCGGTATTCTTTCCAACTGAAACATACAATTTTATAGTGTTTCAATACTAGAACTTAAAATAAATCCAAAATAAATTTAGCTTCACTTTTACCTAGCTCTAACGCGCTTAACTCGACATTCTTGAAATTTTGTGTTTCGGGTTACTATTCACTACACTATTCAAGTCAAATTGTTGACTTTCTAAGGCTTAATAGGTATGAGAACTCCAAATTCACCTACATACCACATTTTGGTCACTAAATTTGTTGGTTTTTGTCATTTTCTCCAAACTTTGGTCTTTTAGGCAAAATTGCCAATTTTTAGTTTTGAAGTCCTAAGTTGCATTTTTTCATTGGTCCTTTTGCTGTTGGAATTTGGCAAAACTTTCTTCATAGAAAATGTTCCCTATTGTCTTAAGTTTATTCTCCTTTTTGAATCACTCTAATTGGAGTTTTGTAGCTCAAGTTATAGCCAAAATACAGTTACTGTTCATGCTGCAGAATTTATTTCTGGCAGATTTATTGATCCAACTTCGTTCAGCAATTTGATCAAGTTAAGTCTATAATTTGGTTTATTGATCCAACTTCATTCAGCAAAATTTTCTTCATATGAAATGTTCTACTATGTCTTAGGGTTCCATCGGTTCAAGAATCACCTAAATCGGAGTTTTCTAGAGAGAGTTATAGCCATTGAAACTTTACTGTTCGTGTGATAAATCTGCAGTTTTGCAGATTCAGTGAGTCAACTTTGCTCACTAATTTGATTGGGTTAATGGCATAATTTAGGTTGGTGTTCTTCATGAAAGTTTTAGGTCTATATCTCAACTAACCACTGGTAAAATTTCAGTTTATTTAGACCTTCCTAGCTCAAGTTATGACCCAAACATGATTACTATTTTTGTGTACTGTTCATACTGCAGATTTTCAAGTTTGGTCAGTTTGTTCACTAGGTTTTGGTCACTTTTTGGGCATGCTTCCTAAATGAAAATTGTGTCATTTAGTGCCTATTTTCAGTCCCAATTGGTCCCATACCAATTGGACTTGTAAAATTTCATTTTTGGTCCCTCAAAGTTGACTTTTGGTCATGCTTCATACCCAATCCGAATTTGGCTTTGATTTAAACACTTCTAACACACTTAATTAGGTCACAAATGACCATTTCTTCCCTTAAACTATGTCAAAGACATCATTTAGCACTTCTTCACATTTTTTGTCTCTAAACCCTAAAGTTCAAAACCCTAATTCATGTCAATTGTTGCATTTAGCTAATTAAACACTTATAACCATGCTCCCTTAACTCAATTAAGCTTCCTAATATGTTTAGCTCAAACAAATTTGTACTTTGTCCAACCAAACCCTAGCTGTCCAAAATTCTATATAATCCCTCAACAAATTTTCTTTCCATTTTAAGTTTATTTACAAGCTCAATAAGTTAGAAATGTAAGAATCAAACTTAAATTATCAAATTTGATTACTAACCTTTTATGTAGAATTTCTTTTTCTTCAAAACTTCTTCCTTTCTTTTTTTTTTTATTGTCAAGCTCCTTCCCAAGTGACAAGAACAAGTTTTTGTGAAGCAAGTATGGGAGAAGTTGAGGTTTAGTGAGGGTTTCAAAGCTTGAAGACAACTTTAATGGAGGAATTTCCATGGAGATGAGAGGGAGAGGGAAAGTGACGTTTTGAAGAAGACCTTTATCTCTTTTTTTTTTTTCTTTCCTTTTGTTTTGTTTTTATCCTTATAGAAGACCCAAAAATCCCAATTAAAAAAATATATTAAGTATTGTTTTTATGGCATCATGCATGAGGTCATGCATGATGTCATGCATGATGTCATCACCTTTTCACTTTTCCATTTTCTTTTTTTTTCTATTTATTTTTCTATTAGTTTTTTAATTTAATTCTCAATTCCAAAATTTTCTTTTCTCCAATTTTATTTGACAGTTAGGTCAGGAGTCAGCTCTCGGTGTCAATTGACCAAATTGCCCCTCGTCGGTTCATCCCGATTTGCAAATAATTCAATATTTCTCCCGCTCCCTGACCTAATTATTTGATTGACTTAACAGTTCTTTTTCATGATTTTCTCTTTTCCACTATGTTCATAAGGGTCCTAAGGACCGCGGCGTTACATTTTACGGTTCGAAATTTGAGTTTAAAATGACTTCGCAGTCGTTCCCGAGAAGGTCACCCATCGTTGTGACTCTCGGCTCGTTTAACTTCTTATGTTCTATTTTTCTTATTTATACTTAACTAATTGGCAATTACTAATTATTTGTGTTTATGGCATAATTAGTTGTCTTAAGTATGGTTCTAATCCCCTTAATTGTCCGAACCGACACCGATCACCGGAATAGTGAAATATACCAGGCTATACAAATAGGGGTGTTACTGGTTCGGCCTACTTATCATGTATAAGTGCCTATCATGTTTATTATATGGCATGAGACTCACCATTCCATCTTATTTACATCTCATATAAATAACTTGGGAATAAATATGATTACAATCTTTCTGGATAAGTTATGTCCTTATTGTGAAGTATCCTCGATTGTGAACCAATTTATGATACTTTGTGCTAGAAATACCGTAACTCATATTCTTAACAACTTAAGAATAGAATTTTTAACAAAATATCAATGGACCTTTTCTATTACACATAAATATAATATATAAAGAGAAAAGTGAAAATGCCTTTTTTATTAATAAAACATGTACAAGATACATACTAAATGATATTCTCTAGGGCATACTACTAACAATCTCCCACTAGCACTAGAGCCATTCATTACAATATCTTATACCCATCTTCTCAAGATGTCGGCCTAACTGTGCTTGTGACAAAGGCTTAGTAAATGGATCAGCTGGATTTTCAGCTGATGCTATTTTTTGCATGGCTATGTTGCCTTGCCCAACTATTTCTCTGATAATGTGGTAGCCCTTTCTATGTGTTTGGATTTCTAGTGAGATCAGGGTTCCTTATATCCAAACAGCTTCTTTTGCAGCATCTGATGCAGCACTATACTAGGCCTCGGTAGTGGAATCTGTGATCGTGCTCTGTTTGGAACTCTTCCAACTGACCGCACCTCCATTACAAATGAACACATATCCAAAAGTAGACTTTCTATCATCAATATTTGATTGAAAATCAGAATCAGTATGACCATTCAATTGCAAGTCACCACCTCCATATATCAAGAATAAATCCTTAGTTCTTCTCAAGTACTTAAGGATATTCTTGATAGCTATCCAGTGTTCCAAACCTAGATTAGATTCATGCCTGCTAGTCAAACTAATAGCATATGGGATATCCGACCTAGTACACAACATTGCATACATCAAACTTCCAATAGCCGAAGCATATGGAATCTTGGCCATTTTATCTCTTTCTTTAGGTGTCTTTGGAGACATCTCTTTAGAAAGGTGGATACCATGTCTCACTGGTAAAAATCCTCTCTTGGAATCAAGCATGTTAAAGTATAAACTTTCGGATAAACCAATTATTTTTTTCTCTCTATCTCTATAGATGCGAATCCCAAGAATATAGGTTGCCTCCCCTAAGTCTTTCATAGAGAATGTATTTGATAACCATTCCTTTATAGTTGTCAACATACTTGTGTCATTACCCATCAACAGAATGTCATCCACATATAAGACAAGGAAGGTGATAGCACTATCACTAACCTTCTTATATACACATGGCTCATCCTCATTTTTTATAAAACCAAATGACTTAATGGCTTCATTAAAACGGATGTTCCAGCTCCTCGAAGCTTGTTTCAACCCATAAATGGATCGCTTTAGCTTGCATACTTTGGAACCATCTTGAGATTCAAAACCCCTAGGTTGTTCCATGAAAATATTTTCTTTAATGTATCCATTGAGAAAAGCTGTTTTGACATCCATCTGCCAAATCTCATAATCATAGTATGCAGCTATTGCTAATAGAATCCTAATTTATTTAAGCATGGCAACAGGCGAGAAAGTCTCCTCATAGTCGATTCCTTGCCTTTGGCAAAACCCTTTTCGCTACTAGCCTTGCTTTATAGGTCTTTACCTTTCCATCAGAACTAATTTTCTTCTTGAAAACCCATTTGTTCCCTATAGGTACAATACCTTCAAGTGGGTCAACAAGATCCTAAACTTAATTCTTATACATGGAATCAATCTTGGATTTCATAGTATCAATCCATTTTGAAGAGTCTATATTTGATATAGCTTCTTCATAGGTAAGTGGATCATCTCCATGATCTACTTCTTCATGAGTAGACAACTCTTGTTCTTCTTCATGAAGGAAACCATATCTCACTGGTGGGTGAGATACCCTAGTTGATCTCTGAGGAATAGCTGTAGATGTTTCATCAATAGGTGTAGGTTTACTAGATGGATCTATATCCATCTGATTTGTTGGTTGGTCAGAATTATCCAATTCTAACTATATTTGCCTTCCTTTGCCTCCTTCTTGAATAAACTGTTGTTCAAGAAATGTAGCATATCTACTTACCACAACCTTTGTGATGTGGGCAAATAAAAATAATATCCAAAATTATCTTTTGGATATCCAATAAATCGACCCTTTTCTGATCTGGTTTCCAATTTATCAGTGTTCAGCTTTTTGATATAAGCTGGACAACCCCAAATCTTAACATGCTTAAGACTTGGTTTTCTTCCATGCCATATCTCATAAGGTGTGGAAGATACTGATTTTGATAAAATCCTATTCAGAATATACAAAGCTGATTCTAATGCAAATCCCCAAAAGGAGATTGGCATATCAGCATAGCTCATCATACTACGTACCATATCCAATAGGGTACGATTTCTCCTTTCAGATACACTATTCAGTTGTGGTGTTCTTGGAGGAGTCAGCTGGGAAACAATGCCATGCTCTCTTAAGTATTCATCAAATTCAGTACTCAAGTATTCACCTCCACGATCTAATCGAAAAGCTTTAATACTTTTTCCTGTTTGATTTTCTACTTCATATTTAAATTCTTTGAACTTTTCAAAGGATTCATATTTGTATACAAATACCCAAACCTTGATTTATCATCAGTAAAGGTAATAAAATAATGAAAACCACCTCTAGCCATTTCTTTAAATGGACCACATACATCACTATGTATTAGCTCCAAAATATTTTCAGCTCTTAGCCCTTGTCCAACAAATGGTGATCTGGTCATTTTACTTTGAAGGCAGGATTCACAAGTTGGAGTAGGTTCAGAACCTAATGAGGATAAAATCCCCATTTTCTCCAGTTTTGCAATCCTATCTTCTGCAACATGACCTAACCTTAAGTGCCAAATATATTTTGAACTTGAGTTGATTTTCACCATGGCATTGCATTCATTTAGATCACTTGCATTCATTTTGTGTTTGTCATTATTATCCAAATAATAAAGTCCATCATTCATATAACCCGAACCAACATATTTATTTTCAAAATAAATATTGCAAACATCATCTGTGAACTAAAATTCATAGCCATTTCTAGCCAAACTAGATATAGAAAAGATATTCTTAGAAGCATCAGGTACATATAAAATATTATCCAAACACAAAACATGTCCAGACATGTAAAAAGATTTAGATCTTATAGCTAAAGCTTCAACAGTTGAGCCATCGTCAATCCAGAGTCTAACATCTTAAGAACGTAAGCTGCTACTATTTGCTAGTTCCTACATATCATAAGAAATGTGAGAACTGACACGAGTATCTAAAACCCAAGCTATAGATGAACTATGAGTATCATCAAAATCTAAATAACAAGATATGGACATACCTTCCAAAGGTGTATCCTTCTTGTCCTTCAGAGAAGCAAGATACTCTGGGCAATTCCTTTTCCAGTGCCCATCCTTCTGGCAGTGGAAACACTTTCCTTTGCCTCCATTAGCTTTAGTCTTCCCTTTCTGCTTAGCTATTTTCTTGGAAGGACCAAGAATCTGAGGTTTCTTTTTCTTATTGCCCTTCTTCTTGTTGGACTTTCCAGCAGAAGAAGATGCAATCAAAGCTACCTCTTTCCCTTTATTGCCCAGCATATTCTTTTGGGCAATAACCAACATGTTGAGTAAACTAGCCAAGGTGCATTCCTACTTAGTCATATGTAAATTTGTCACAAAATTCCCAAATGGCTGAGGAAGGGACTGAAGGATCAAATCCTTCTGTAGTTGGAAATCCATGTTAAAGTTAAGATGTTCCAACTGCTCAATCAGCAGAATCAACTTGTAGACATGATCCCCAACATTCTGTCCTTCAGACATCCTCATGCAAAATAGCTGCCTAGATAACTCATACCTGGCATTCCTGCTATGTTCACCATACAACTCTTGTAGGTGAAGGAGGATCTCACTCACACTCTGCATGTTCTCATGCTGCTTCTGTAACTCATTACTCATAGAAGCAAACATGTAACACTTGCTTCTCATATCATGCTCCTTCCACTTGTCCAAAGTTTCATATTTCTCTTAAGTGGCCTCTAGAGGTAAGGGACCAGGAACATTTGAGTCTAGAACATATCCTATATGTTCAAGGTTCAGGACAAGTTTTAAATTTCTTAGCCAATCAGATAGATTAGGTCTTGTCAACCTATTTCAATCAACTCTGCTTACAAGGATATTGGATGGTGGTGGTTGTTCTGTGCTCATTGTTATCAGAAAATTAACTGCAGAAAATAACCAGATTAATTAACAAATGTATCATATATTTAACCAAAATGATTATGGTCTTTTAATCAAATTGGTTTTCCCACTAACTTAGCGAATCCTACACTTCCAAAGTAGAAAACAGAAATCCTAGTTGGATGGATTTCTAGTGGGTGATTGAATTCTTATAATTCTATTGATCATCCTCAGGTACATCCATTATTGGAATTACAATAAACTATAAGTGAGCAACTTCTTGCCGATCAAATCTCATGTGAGGTTCAATCCTTTACCTAGCCCCTAATGCTCAAAATCTCAGGTACATCCATTATTGACTTATCTTGCATTAGTTAAGTTGATCCCATTGAGCCAGTAATTATGCAAATAATTTTAATGTCCTCAGGTACATCCAATATTGGCCACCAAACCATTTACATATTTACAACACCTCATGCTTAATAATTATTCTTAAGAAAATCTCTTAAATTAATTGCATCTTATGTAAGCATTTAAAATTTCATAAAATAATTACCTCAATGGAGGGTCCATGTTATAATTACTTTAATTATACCATTTCCAACTTAATCATTTGTTTGGAAGAATTTGTGATCGTCCTAATTACTATGAAGGTCTCACTTTGCACATTATCCAATTAGCATGCATATATCATATACTTGCATACATTCCCATACATCTCATACATTCATGGATAAAAAATATGGTATGATCATAGACTTTCTAAGGGATTTAATTTTGAGCCACCAAGAATTGAATCAGGGCATTCCTAGGTGTATTTTATTCATTCATTTTATAAGAGTTGTTAAAGGAGTACATAATCAATACGTGATCTTGAATTCTTCCCACAGGTCCCACCAATGCCTTTGACCTCCTTGATCTTCTTACAATCCAATTACGTAGTAATCCTTGGCATACCAAGGCGAATTTACAAGAACTAAATAAATGAAATTACAACCCAAAAAATATTACAACCCTTATAATACATGCCCAAAATAAATTAAAATAAATTAATTAATTTACAACCCAAAGAAACATAAAAGAAATAAATCCAATCACATTGGTCTTTTATAGTCCATGATCATCCATCATGCATATCACTATTTAACAATTAAATAAAACATACATACTTAAATTAAATTGAATATCTTATATACAACTTAAAAATTCAGATTTGAATATGATTCAAACAAATTTAAAAATTCAGATTTTAATCACATTCAAACAAATTTAATTGTGTGATTATATTTCTAATTAAACAATTTAATTAGACACAAAATGGACCTTAGATCATACAACAATTGCACATTCACCATCCATTTACCTTTGTGCACCATTGTGGTGCATCATCCATGCCCACCATGGTGTTCATCAAACATGCCGCCACCTTGTTTTACAACCAGCAATGAACTTTTGAACTCATGATCAATTCACATAATTAAATCACATAATCAACAATCTAAATAGAAAATATAGTGGCTCTGATACCAATTGAAGGAGCGGAAGCATGAAAAACATAAGTTTAGATTATTGAATTAAAAAAATTTTCTCCTAGGGTCTCATGCATCATGGAAGATTTATTTTTATCTATTTGATTTCAAAGATAAACAGCATGTTAAAACCCTTTTAATATATTTTTGGATCTATATTTGCCATTTAAGATTTTAGAATTAACAGGTTAATTCACTAGAACCCTAGATTAGATCAAGAATAAGTGCACTAACCTTTTGATGCACTGCAGTGTGTTTGGTACCTTTAGGATGCGTCTAGGACACCAGATGTTGTCCCTCTAGCTTGTCCACACCAAGATCACCAATGGCATCCCTTGACCAGCTTCTCAAGCCTTTCCAATCAATTAGAAAATTAAGTTTTGCCTTTTAAGAGATTACAGATGTAAACAGGACACTAGAAACGATTTCTAGTATTTTTAATTCAAGAGATTATTGGCAAATCTCTTTGAATTGTTGAGAGATGAAGAAGAATAGAGGAAGAGGCAACCAAGGGTGGCAGCACCAAAGAGAGAATGAGCATATTGTATTTTTTCTTTTCATCATTTCCCTTATATAGCTAGGTCATCACTTAAAACCCTTGCCACATGTCACCTTTTGATTGGTTCTAGGTTTAATTGACCCAATCACATTGTGCCAAGTGTCAAACGTATATTTAATCTTGACTTTGATCATCTTACATGATTAAAAGACATATGGCAAGCTTATGTATAGTGCCATGTGTCACCATCTCATGGTGCCACATGTCACCTTGTGAAATGACCAAAATACCCCTGTGTCTTAATTTTGAGTTCTCAATCCAAAATAATTATTTCTCTTATTCTAATCAATTTATATCATATATAAATTAATTAATTAATCTCTATTAATTAATTTCTTATGATTAAATTCATATTTAAACACTTTAAATATAAATTTAACTTATACTATGCATCCAATAACCTAGATTTGATTTCAAGCCATGCTAGGGACTTTGCAATCTAATTGCAAACCAAACCTATTTAATTAATCAATTAAACTCTTTAATTAATCAACACCTCCCTCCATATATAACTAGTAGGAGCCAACACATGCCCATATCCCCATACATAGTACAAATATGAAAGCAGTATCAAACTCAAACCACCTATATACAAGATAACTATGCTATCTCAGGTCTAAAGATTATATGCACTGATATGATTTATGACAATGCATTGACAAGAGTAAACTCCATGTGATTGTCATAAATGTCACTGGTTCGGCCTATTTATCATGTATAAGTGCCTATCATGTTTGTTATATGACATGAGACTCACCATTCCATCTTATTTGCATCTCATATAAATAACTTGGGAACAAACATGATTACAATATTTCTGGATAAGTCATGTCTTTATTGTGAAGTATCATCGATTGTGAACCAATTTATGACACTTTGTGCTAGAAATACTGTCACTCATATTCTTAACAACTTAAGAATAGAATTTCTAATAAAATATTAATGGACCTTTTCTATTACACATAAATATATTATGTAAACGGAAAAGTGAAAATGCCTTTTTTATTAATAAAACATGTACAAGATACATACTAAATGATATGCTCTAGGGCATACTACTAACAATTACAAGTCACCACCTCCATAAATCAAGAATAAATCCTTTGTTCTTCTCAAGTACTTAAGGACATTCTTATAGCTATCTAGTGTTCCAAACTTGGATTAGATTGAAACTTGCTAGTCAAACTAACAGCATGTGCGATATCCGGCCTAATACACATCATTGCATACATCAAATTTATAATAGCCAAATCATATAGAATCCTGGCCATTTTTTCTCTTTCTTCAGATGTCTTTAGAGACATCTCTTTAGAAAGGTGGATACCATGTCTCACTGGTAACAATCCTCTCTTGGAATCAAGCATGTTAAACCTCTTTAACACCTTTTCCAAGTATAGACTTTGGGATAAACCAATTATTCTTTTCACTCTATCTCTATAGATGAAATTCCAAGAATATAGGTTGCCTCCCCTAAGTCTTTCATAGAGAATGTATTTGACAACCATACCTTGATAGTTGTCAACATACCTATGTCATTACCTATTAACAGAATGTCATCCACATATAAGGCAAGGAAAGTGATAGCACTATCACTAACCTTCTTATATACACATGGTTCATCCACATTTTTTATAAAACCAAATGACTTAATGGCTTCATCAAAATAGATGTTCCAACTCCTCAAAGCTTGTTTCAACCCATAAATGGATCGCTTTAGCTTGCACACCTTGGAACCATCTTGAGATTCAAAACCCCTAGGTTGTTCCACGAAAATGTTTTCTTCGATGTATCTATTGAGAAAAGCTATTTTGATATCCATCTGCCAAATCTCATAATCATAGTATGCAGCTATTGCTAATAGAATCCTAATTGATTTAGGCATAGCAACAGGCGAGAAAGTTTCCTCATAGTCGATTCGTTGCCTTTGGCGAAACCCTTTCGCTACTAGCCTTGCTTTATAGGTCTCTACCTTTCCATCAGAACCAATTTTCTTCTTAAAAACCCATTTATTCCCTATAGGTACAATACCTTCAGGTGGATGAACAAGGTCCCAAACTTGATTATTATACATGAAATCAATTTCGAATTTCATAGCTTCAATCCATTTTGAAGAGTCTATATCTGATATAGCTTCTTCATTGGTAAGTGGATCGTCTCCATGATCTACTTCTTCATGAGTAAACAACTCTTGTTCATCTTCATGAAGAAAACCATATCTAACTGGTGGGTGAGATACCCTGGTTGATCTGCGAGGAATTACTATAGATGTTTCATTAATAAGTGTAGGTTGACTAGATGGATCTATATCCATTTGATCTGTTGGTTGGTCAGAATTCTCTAATCCTAACTTTATTTGCCTTCCTTTGCCACCTTCTTGAATAAACTGTTGTTCAAGAAATATGGCATCTCTGCTTACCACAACCTTTTGTGATGTAGGCAAATAAAAATAATATCTAAAACTTTTTTTTGGATATCCAACAAATTGACCTTTTTCTAATTTGGTTTCCAATTTATCAGTGTTCAGCTTTTTGATATAAGCTGGATAACCCCAAATCTTAACATGCTTAAGACTTGGTTTTCTTCCATGCCATATCTTATAAGGTGTGGAAGATACTGATTTTGATGGAATCCTATTCAGAATATGCAAAGCTGATTCTAATGCAAATCCCCAAAAGGAGATTGGCATATCAGTATAGCTCATCATACTGTGTATCATATCTAATAGGGTACGATTTCTCCTTTCAGATACACCATTCAGCTATGGCGTTCCTAGAGGAGTCAGCTGGGAAACAATGCCATGCTCTTTCAAGTATTCATCAAATTCAGTACTTAAGTATTCACCTCCACGATTTGATTGAAGAGTTTTAATACTTTTTTCTGTTTGATTTTCTACTTTAGATTTAAATTCTTTGAACTATTCAAAGGATTCATGCTTGTATTTCATCAAATACAAATACCCAAATCTTGATTTATCATCAGTAAAGGTAATAAAGTAATGAAAACCGCCTCTAGCCATTTCCTTAAATGGACCACATACATCACTATGTATTAGCTCCAAAATATTTTTAGCCCTTAGTCCATGTCCAACAAAGGGTGATCTAGTCATTTTGCCTTGAAGGCAGAATTCACAAGTTGGAGTAGGTTCAGAAACCAATGAGGATAAAATCCCTATTTTCTCTAGTTTTGCAATCCTATCTTCTGCAATATGACCTGATCTTAAGTGCCAAATATATTTTGAACTTGAGTTGATTTTCATCATGGCATTACATTCATTTAGATTGCTTGCATTTAATTTGTTTTTATCATTATTATCCAAAAAATAAAGACCATCATGTATATAACCCGAGCTAATATATTTATTTCCAAAATAAATATTGCAAACATCATTTGTGAACTAAAATTCATAACCATTTCTAGTCAAACTAGATATAGAAATGATGTTCTTAAAAGCATCAGGTACATACAAAATATTATTCAAACACAAAGCATGTCTACACATATAAAAAGATTTAGATCCTATAGTTAAAGCTTCAACAATTGAGCCATCGCCAATCCAGAGTCTAACATCTCTAGCATGCAAGCTGTTACTATTTGCTAATTCCTACATATCATAAGAAATGTGAGAACTGGCACCAGTATCTAAAACCCAAGCTGTAGATGAACTATGAGCATCATCAGTATATAAATAACAAGATATAGACATACCTTCTGAAGGTGTATCCTTCTTGTCCTTCAGAAAAGCAAGATACTTTGGGCAGTTCCTTTTCCAGTGCCCATCCTTCTGGTAGTGGAAACGCTTTCCTTTGCCTCCATCAGCTTTAGTTTTCCCTTTTTGTTTAGCTATCTTCTTAGAAGGTCCTGGAACTTGAAGTTTCTTATTCTTATTGCTCTTCTTCTTTTTGGACTTTCCAACAAAAGAAGATGCAATCAAAGATACCTCTTTTCCTTTATTGCTCGGCATATTCTTTTGGGCGATAACATGCATGTTAAGTAAACTAGCAAAGGTGTATTCCTGCTTAGTCATATGGAAATTTGCCACAAAATTTCCAAATGACTCAGATAGACACTGAAGGATCAAATCCGTCTGCAGTTGGAAATCCATGTTAAAGTCAAGATGTTTCAGCTACTCTATAAGCTGAATCATCTTGTGGACATGATCTCCAACATTCTGTCCCTCAAACATTCTCATTCGAAATAGCTGCCTAGATATCTCATACCTAGCATTCCTGCTATGCTCACCATACAACTCTTGCAGGTGAAGGAGGATCACACTTGCATTTTGTATGTTTTCATGCTGCTTCTGTAACTCATTACTCATAGAAGCAAACATATAACATGCTCCTTCCACTTGTCCAAAGTGTCATGTTCCTTTTGAGTGGCCTTTGGAGGTAAAGGACCAGGAACCTTTGAGTCTAGAACATATCTAATACGTTCTAGGTTCAGGACAAGTTTGAAATTTCTTAGCCAATTAGAAAAATTAGGTCCCGTCAACCTATTGTGATCAAGTATGCTCACAAGGATATTAAATGGTGGTGGTTGTTGTATGCTCATTATTATCATAAAATTAACTGCAAAAAATAACTAGATTAATTAGTAAATGTATCAAGTAATTAACCAAAATGATTATGGTCTTTTAATCAAATTGGTCCTCCCACTAACTTAGCGAATCCTACACTTCCAAAGTAGGAAACGAAAATCCTAGTTGGATGGATTTCTAGTGGGTGATTGAATTTGTGACACCCCTTACTCGTCTACAGTGTAGCCGAGTAAGATATGCCACACAGTGTGCCGGAGCACCAATTCATATTTCCATTACAATTTAACGTTTTTAATTCATTTATTTACAATTTTTGATTAATCTGAATTTTCCATAAATTTTATAGAAAATCCGACAGAGTGCCAGCTGTAAATTGGAAAAAATAGTTCTTCTGAATCTGTTAAAAATACTTCCAATATAATCATAATTTCAAACTCAGTCAACCACCAACATATTTTCAACAATTTCTCAAATAACTTCAATATCTCAAAATTCAATTCGTTTCTTATCATATTCAATTCAATAAGAAATGCGCAAAATTTACTACTAAACATGGTTCATAGATAATTACATCAAAAGCATAATTACATGAGTTTATAATATACATTACAAAAGTTTTCAAAATACAAAATGCCAAAAGTAACCTAATGTCCTACCAATGCACTGCAAATGTGAGGTGACTTTGGACTCTGTGTGTAGATCTGAAAGTTCACCCGGTCTGAGGTTTGTTGGACTCCCCAGCTATGTCTCCAGTACCTGCGCGTGGCAAAAGCGACACGCTAAGCAATTCTACTTAGTGGTGACAATATAAAATAAAATAACATAAATATGCAGAATGTTTGTTTATATTTTAGGTAGACTTAATTTCTGGCATTTATTACAGTATTATTCGATTAAAATTTGATAAGATTTATTTTCATTGCCCGAGTAACCCATACTAGTCGACTGGACTAGACAAACGGTAAACTAGCATTGGGTACTAAGTATCTCAGACCATCACACCATCGGTCACATTGTGTCTTCCAGTGTGCAACAGAACAGCTAATAAGCTGTAATAATTATCAGGGATAAAACCTAAGTATAACAACTCAATCAATATAGCCAAAGGTTATTATAACACAGAATGACACGTGAGGCCATAAAACATAGAATGGCATGAAGCCATATGCAGTACTACTAACAAAACCCTATTGGCATGCCAACCTATCCAAACCAATCTTGCTAGGTATACTAGGGCATGTTACACTTTTAAATTGTACAATTCTTGAAATTTAAGTTTAGGTATTACTATTCATTTCATTAGTCAACAAAAACATTGACTTTTGCATAGACAATAGGTACATTGGTTTTAATACTCCCAACATACCACATTTTGCATTCTAAAATTGTTAGTATTGGTTGCCAATACCATTTCTAAGCTTAATGTTAGTTGTTCAAAATTTTCAGATTTCAAGCCTTGTATTTACTATTCCATTAGTCATTTTTGCAGTGGGAATTTGGCAAAGTTGTCAACATGAAAGTTGTTCCTTATGGTGTCTAGTTACATTTCTTTTTTAGATCACTCCATTTCGAGTTTTTTAGCTCAAGTTATGGCCTAAATACCATGACTGGTCGGATTGCCAACTTCCCAGATTTTTTGGACTGACCAAATCTACAGTGTTTTGTGCAGTGACTGCAGGTCACCTTTTGAACATGTTATGGTCAAAATTTAAAGTTGTAGGTCTATGTCTCAGCTATTTATTGGTAAAATTTTAGGTCGATTGGATCTTTCTACACTGAGTTATGACCAAATGAATAAACACTGTTCATTTGGTCATTTTGCCCAGGTAGAATGCAGGTCACCCAGATTAGGGCAATCTTTAGGTCAACCTTTAGGTCAACTTAGTTTGGTTTTTTGGGCATGGTTGCTTCACCAAAGTTGTGCCATTATGTATCTAGTTTCATGTCCAATTAGAATTGCACCAATTGAACCTTTACAACTCTAGTTATTACTACCCAAACCTGCTGGGCTCCTGCTTAGTCCTGTAGGTTAGCCAAGGCAACAAAACTAACTTCACTTCCCACTAAACAAACCACTTCATTTGTTATTCACACATAACCAAATGGTCATTAATTGACCATTAAAACTTACTTTCACCATTACATGATCAAGGTCTCAAATTCATGCTCAACCCTAACCCTACTATCTCCAATAATGCATTCACTTACCTTCCATTAACCTAAGCAATATATTGGTGTTAAAGGTAGCCACAATATCATTTTAATTCTAAGAAATCTTCAAAACCCTACCAAGTTCAAGGCTACTGAAAATTTGGGATGGGCATACACATGATGTTTATTACGTTTCTTTATAAATTTACACTCATTTTCACTCCTCCAACATGAATGAAAAGAGAAAGATCAAGTTTAGTCACTAACCTCTAATGGAGTGAATTTCAACCTTGCAAGAGCTCCTCCTTTCTTCTTCTTTTTGTTACCTTTAGCTTGCCCAAGGTGTAAAACTAGTTTTTAATGGGATCACTAAGGGGTTTTATGGTGGAGTTGAAGAGGAAATGAAGCTTTTGGGTGAACAACAATGGGGGAAAGCTATGGGAGCTGGTTCGGCTTAGAGAAGGAGATAAGGGCAGATGGCTTTTTGAAAAATTTGACTTCTCCTTCCTCTTTTTAATGTATTTTAACTATGTTTAGTGATTTTTGATTGGCCAAGCTTTTTAATTACCTCATGCTTACATAAGCATGAAGTAATAAATCTCATTTATTTACAATTTCTTTTCTTTCTTTTCCTATTCATTTTTAAATAATTTTTTATCAATATTTGTTCATATTTTATGTCATATAATTCACTTATATAAATGGACAAGTTGGTCAAAAATCACCTCTGAAGATGAAATGACCAAAATGCCCTCCGTTTGGCTTAACGAGCTAAAATTGTGTGTACCGATTGAAAATTTTTTCTAAGCCTTTTCTTGGCATTTTAATGCCATAGAATCCTCAATGGAGTCCCAAAAATTATTTTATGAATTTTCTCCCGGGTTTAGGGCTTCTAGTTGCAAGGACCGCAACTTCCCACTGGTTTGCCCATTGCTACGGCACCGGCTCATTTAACTTGATTGTATTTTATTTCTAAAATTTTTCCTAAATTTTTTTCTTATTAATATTTGAGTTAATTATGGTTCCTCACTTTACTTTAAATATTTTTCCGGATGTTCTAGCTGTCCAGACTGACATTGGTCACCGGAACAGTAGAATGTATGGAGTTCTACAAGGAGAGTATTACAACTCTTCCCCTCTAATTTAAATATCGTCCTCGAAATTTACCTGATGCGAATAGTTGAGAGAACTGTTGCCTCATCGTCTTTTCAGTTTCCCAAGTTGCCTCCTCAGTATTATGGTGCCTCCAAAGTACTTTCACCAGTGGAACTTGTTTATTCCTCAGTTCCTTCACTTCCCGAGCCAGGATCCGTATAGGTTCTTCTGTATATGTCAAATCCGGTTAGATTTCAATCTCTTCCATGGAGATGACATGTGAAGGTTATGAGCGGTATCTTCTTAAAATAGATACATGGAATACATTATGGATCTTATCCAGTTCTGGTGGTAAAGCTAGCCGATAGGCCACTAGTCCCACACGTTCAATGACTTTATATGGGCCAATAAACCTAGGGCTTAACTTATCCTTTCTTCCAAACCTCAACACTTTTTTCCACGGTGAGACTTTGAGAAACACTTTTTTGCCAACTGCACACTCTATCTCTTTTCTCTTCAAGTAGGAATAAGATTTTTGTCTATCTGAGGCAACCTTCAAGTTAGCTTTGATTATCTTCACTTTCTCCTCTGTCTGTTTCACCAGGTGTGGTCCTACCAGCTTATATTCACCCAATTCAGTCCAACACACTGGGTTTCTACACTTCCTCCCATACAGTGCTTCATACGTGGCCATTTGAATGCTAGCTTGGTAGCTATTGTTATATGCGAATTCTGCTAGTGGGAGATATCTAACCCAACTCCCCTCAAACTCAATAACACAAATCCTCAGCATATCCTCAAGGATCTATCACATAATTCACATTGTTACTTTCATTTCAATTTATTAATTGTAAAAATTCAATTAGATTTTAGGTTTACCTGGATTACTCATTCTGACTGTCCATCCGTATGAGGATGAAAAGCCGTGCTAAAGTGGAGTTGTGTGCCTAAGGCTTCTTGCAACTTTTTCCAAAATCTCAATGTAAACCTTGGGTCTCGATCAGATATGATGGAAAGTGGGATTCCATGCAGTCTAACTATCTCACTGATAAATAATTCTGTTAGCTTCTCCAGTGAGTAGTCAGTCCTAACTGGCAGAAAATATGCTGACTTCATCAATCTATCCACTATCACCCATACTGCATCATGCTTCTTCTGGGTGAGAGGTAAACCACTAACAAAATCCATAGTGACCCGGTCCCATTTGCATTCAGGTATGCTTATAGGCTATAGCAATCCTTATGAAACTTGATGTTCTGCTTTAACTTGCTGACATGTCAAGCACTTAGTAACATAGTCAACTATATCCTTCTTCATACCAGGCCACCAATAATGAGGCTTCAAATCATTATGCATTTTTGTGCTTCCCGGGTGCATAGCATAAACACTAGTATGTGCTTCTTTCAGAATACTAGTCTTCAGTTCCCCATCATCTAGTACACACACTCTTCCTCTGTAATACAGACACCCATCCGCTTTCACCTCATAATCAGTTTCCTTCCCCTTTGGAATTTTACCCACAATAGCCATCAATTTGTCATCTGCCTTCTGCCCGTCTTGTATCTGCTATAGCACGTTTGGCCTCACTTGTAACTCAACCAAAATAGCTCCATCTTGAGCTAAGGATACACGAGCATTTAGTGATCTTAAAGCTGTGATGGATTTTCTGCTTAGAGCATCAACAACTACATTTGCCTTCCCAGGATGGTAATTTATCACACAATCATAGTTCTTTAGGAACTCAATCCATTGCCTCTATCTAAGATTGAGCTCCTTCTAGGTTGGCAACTATTTTAGACTTTTGTGGTCTGTATAGATGTAGCATTTTTCACCATACAAATAATGCCTCAATATCTTCAATACAAAGATAATTGTTGCTAACTCCAGGTCATAAGTAGGGTAGTTATGTTCATGTGGCCTTAACTGCCTGGAAGTATAGATGACCACTTTCCCCTCTTGCATCAATACACACCCTAACCCATTATGCGAGGCATCACTGTAGACCACAAAGTCTTTTTTCGACACTGGCTGTGTTAACACCGGTGCTTCTATCAACATAGCCTTTAGCCTCTCAAAACTGGCTTGGCATTGGTCGTTCCAGCCAAATTTCACATTTTTGTGTAACAACTTGGTCATTGGAACAGCTATGAGAAAAAACCCCTTCACAAATCTTCTGTAATGCCCAGCTAACCCTAAGAAACTTCTGACCTCAGTTGTATTTCTGGGAGGCTTCCATTCCATCACTGCTTCTATCTTTTTGGGATCCACTCTAATCCCCTCTGTTGATACTATGTGTCCAAGGAAGGAGATTTCACTCATCCAGAAGTCACACTTAGACAACTTAGCATATAGCTTCTTTTCTCATAGGGTTTGTAGAGCAATCCTCAAATGTTCATCATGTTCTTCCTTGGTTATAGAATGCACCAGAATATCATCAATAAAGACCACTATAAATCGATCTAAATATGGATGGAAGATACGGTTCATAAGGTCCATAAATGCTGCTGGTGCATTTGTTAACCCAAATGGCATCACTAGGAATTCATAATGTCCATACCGGGTTCTAAATGCAGTTTTTGACACATCTTCATCCTTTACCCTTAACTGATGATACCCTGATCTGAGATCAATTTTTAAAAATACACTGGCTCCCTTTAACTGATAAAATAGATCGTCAATTCTAGGCAACGGATATTTATTCTTCACAGTTACTTTGCTCAGTTACCGGTAATCGATACATAATCTCAAGGTTCCATCATTCTTCTTCACAAACAGCATCGGAGCTCCCCATGGTGACACACTGGGGTGTATGAACCCCTTATCGAGTAACTCCTGCAACTGAATTTTCAACTCCCTCAATTCAGTGGGTGCCATCTTATAAGGAGTATATTAGCAATAAAAACATAATGAAAATACAATTTCCAAAACCATAGAGACTTAAAGTATAATATGGTTAGAATAATTTGTATACTGAGTATATTTACTAAAAGGTTATAACTTAGTACTTCCAAAGAAGATCAAACTAGTTTATAAGATAGTTGATACTGGAAATATCATACCAAAATTAAATTGATTCCTGAGTATCTGAATTATGATTTATTTCTTTCTTTATTTGTATATATTATTTCTTATTATACTATTGCACCACTAAGCAGAAATGCTTAGCGCGATGGAATTGTCTCCTCACGCAGTTACTGAAGGTAAAACCAGTAGACAGTTGACTGAGATTTTTGGAGTCCAGATCTACAGAAGTGTTAGAAGAGTTCAAAGTTGTCACCTCCTCAGCAATGCATGTAGATAGGGCTCATTTTAAGCATGTTTTCTAATCTGTACATTATAATTACTGCTTATATTGTAATGTGAATTAGTAATTGTAATTTTATTTGTATATTTTGTACTTGATAAATTTATGTACTTAATTGGCAAATTATATAAGTTAATGAAAAATAAGAATTCTGATATCTGAGTTAATTATCTAATCATAATGATTCTGAATGAGATTGAGTTTGAGAAATTTTGAAACTGAATATGAGTTTGAGAAACTGATGAGATATTATTGAGATAAATTGAGCTGTGAATTTGAATATGTTATGAACTATTTTTGGCAGGTTCAGAAGAACTGTTAGTCCAAATTACAGCCGGCACTCTACTGGATTATCATTAAAATTTTAGAAATTTCCAAATTAGTCAGATTTTGATAAAGAGTAAAAATAGCTTAAACCTCAGATAAAGTTTTTAAACAAGTAAATCAAGAACTGTAATGAAATCAGATAAGATCAGGTACTCCAGCACTCCGTGTGACAAGCCTTGCTCGACTACACTGTAGACGGGTTAGGGGTGTTACAGTGACCTTCTTGGGAAGGGCTGCGAGGTCAATTTAAACTCAAATTTTGAACCGTAAAATTTGATGCCGCGATCCTTAGGACTATTGCAAACATAGTGAAAAAGAGACAATTACAAAAAAAGAAATGTTAAGCCAGTCAAATAATTAGGTCAGGGATTCGGAAGAAATATTAAATTATTTGCAAACTGGGTTGAACCGGCGAGGGGCAATTTGGTCAATTGACCCCTGAGCTGACTCCTGACCTAACTATCAAATAAAATCTGTGACACCCCTTACCCGTGTACAGTATACCCGAGTAAGCAATGTCACACGGTGTACCGGCACACTCTATTTTACCTTAATTAATTTTTATCATGGTTTTGAATATAACTTGTGAAATATTATTTATTTAAGTCATTTAATGAAATTATAATTTATTTGAGGTTCCGAAAATTTTATAGAAAATTCGGCGGAGTACCGGCTAAAAATGGAGAAAACAGTTCTTCGAAACCTGTGAAAAACACTTCCAATATTCATATCTCATCACTCTCAAACTCCAATATCAGAATCTCAACATTTTTCAATTTCATTTCTCAATCATTCATCTCGTGTGATATCATGTATAATCACAGATAAACATTTACTTTTCCATTCACAAACACAATTTTCATTATTTACATGAAAATCAAAATACATTACATAAGCTTCATTTACACAAAGGAAAATAAAAATCAATTACAAAATACCAAAATTGAAGCCTAGTGTCCTACCAATGCACTGTAGGTGGTGAGGTGACACGGACACTATGCAGAGCTACAGGATGGACTCACCCAGTCTGCGGTCCACTGGGCTCACGATCAGTATCTCAAGAACCTACGCGTGGCAAAAGCAACGCGCTAAGCAATGATGCTTAGTGGTGCAATAATAAAATAAAAAAAAAATAGCGGAGAATAAATATGTATTGAATGTACATGTCTTATTTGTTTTGTATTTGTATATCCATTCATTTCGTTAACTTTATCCACTTTCATTCATTTGGTTGCTCAAGTAACCTATACTGGATGATTGGACTGGATAAACGGGTAAACTGGCACTGGGTATCAAGTACCTTGGGCCGTCACACCATCGGTCACATATGTATCTCCCGATGTGCAATAGAACAGCTAACAAGCTGTAAATAATATTAGGCACGAGGCCAAGTCTCAACACAATATCAAAATGGCTAAAAGCCATAAAATCACAGAATGGAATAATGCCATGTGCAGTACTGCTAACTGAACCCTATTGGCATGCCAAACTATCCAAAACAATCTTGTTAGGTATACTAGGGCATTTGATACTTTAAAATTCTTCAATTTGTGAATTTCAAATTTTGGTGTCACTATTCACTTCATTAGTCAAAAAAAATGTTGACTTTTAGATAGAAAATAGGTGTATTGGTTTTAACACTCCCAATGTACCACATTTTGCATTTAAAACTTGTTGGAATTAATCACCAAATCCATTTCTAAGCTTAAATCCAAGAGAGCGGAATTTGCAGTTTTTGAACCCAAACTTTACTGTTCCATTAAACACTGCTGAAGTGGGAATTTGAGGAAATGGTAAACATGAAAGTTGTTCCTTGTTTTGTCTAGTTGAATTTCGTTTCTTGAATCACTCCATTTGGAGTTTTGTAGCTCCAGATATGGTCCAAAAACCACAGCTGGTCGGATTTCCAATCTGCAGAATTTACCAAATCTACAGTACAATAAACAGTGACTGCCACTGCCTTGTTGAATAGGTTCTGGTCATAATTTGGGGTAGATTTCTTCATGAAAGTTGTTTGTCTATATCTCCTCTTGTTGCTGTAAAAATTTCAGGTCAAATGGACCATTCTACAGTGAGTTATGGCCAAATGAACAGTTACTGTTCATTTGGTCATTCTGCAGAATTTGCTTGCAGGGTATCCGGATTGGGGCCAACTTTTAGTCCACTTGCTTTGGTCTTTTGGGCATGGTTTCTTCAGCAAAATTGTGCCATTATAAGTCTAGTTTCATGTCCAATTGGCCAAACACCAATTGAACCTACACAGCCAAAGATATGGCAGTCCAAACAGGCTGGATGCACAGCCTCCTTGCTGCTGTCCCTAGGTAGCCTACCATTTCACTTTGCCATGCTATATTTCAGTCCAAATTATGGTCAACTTACCTCAAATGGTCACTAATTGACCATTAGAATGTTCTTTAACAATTTCATAAGCCAAGTCAAATTTTCACTCCCAAACCCTAGCTCAAATTCAAGGTTTACACCAATTACCCTAGTTAGCACACTAATTCATTATACATGTGTATATATACCTTAAACATCATCTATAGTCCACTCTAAGTCCATCAAAACAATCACTCTTATCCCTTCCTTAGGGCTGCCGAAATTCAAGAAGTACATATACATAAATTTCATTCATTTAATTCACAATTCCTTACTTATTTTAAGTCCTTAATATGGAATAAAAGAAGTATAAATATAAATAGGCACTAACCTCTTGTAAGGAAGAATTTTCCAAGTTTAATCTTCACTTTCTTTCCTTTTCTAAGCTGCCAAACACTTTCCCAAGATGTATGAACAAGTTTTAATGAAAGGTGTCTAGGGTTTACTAGTGGATTTTCATGGGAAATGGAAATAATGAAAGAAAATTTCCATGGAGGGAGTGGAAGAGAGGGTCACGGCTTTGGAAGAAGAAGAAACCAGAAAATTTTTTCCTTTTTAAAGAATTTTTGTTGTGTTGTTGAATGGTGATTAGTGGAGGGCACTTAAATGACATCATGGTGATGTCATAATTAAGGATTTAAGTCATTTTCTTTTTCTTTCTTTTCTATTCATTTTTAATTTAATTTTTAGCAATATTTATTCATATTTTAGATCATAATAATTATTTACTTAACTGGACAAGTTGGCCAAAAATCGTCTCTAAAGGCGAAAAGACCAAAATGCCCTCCGTTTGGCTTAACGGGTCAAAATTGTCTGTACCGATTGAAAAATTTTTCTAAATATTTTCTTGGCATTCTAATGCCATAGGAACCTCAATGACCCTTCTCTGGAGTCTCCAAAATTATTTTATAATTTTTCCCCTGGGTCTAGGGCTCCTAGTTGCGAGAACTGTAACTTTCCTCTGGGTTACCCATCGCTTGGGCACCGGCTCATTTAACTTGGTTGTATTTTATTTCTAAAATTTTTCCTAAATTTTTCTTATTAATATTTGAGTTAATTATGGTTCCTCACTTTAGTTTAAATATTTTTCCGGACGTTCTAGCTGTCCGGACCAACACTGGTCACCGGAATAGTAGAATGTACGGAGTTGCTACCGGGAGGGTGTTACAACTCTTCCCCTCTAATTTAAATTTCGTCCTTGAAATTTACCTGATGCAAACAGTTGAGGGAACTGTTGCCTCATCATCTCTTCACTTTCCCAAGTTGCCTCCTCGGTGTTGTGGTGCCTCCAAAGCACTTTCACCAGTGGAATCTGCTTATTTCTCAACTCTTTCACTTCCCGAGCCAGGATCCGTAGAGGTTCTTCTTCATATGTCAAATCCAGCTGTATTTCAATTTCTTCCCTGGAGATGACATGTGAAGGATCTGAGCGGTATCTTCTTAACATAGATACGTGAAACACATTGTGGATCTTGTCCAGCTCTGGAGGTAAAGCTAGCCTATAGGCCACTGGACCCACACGTTCAATGACTTCATATGGGCCAATGAACCTAGGGCTTAACTTACCTTTCCTTCCAAACCTCAATACCTTCTTCCACGGTGACACCTTGAGGAACACTTTGTCGCCAACCGCATATTCTATTTCTTTTCTCTTCAGGTCGGCATAAGATTTCTGGTCTGCGAGGCAACCTTCGATTGGCTTTGATTAGTTTCACTTTCTCCTCGATCTGTTTCACCGTGTCCGCCCCACCAGGTTGTCTCGCCCAATTCAATCCAAAGACACTGAGTTCTACATTTCCTCCCATACAGTGCTTCATATGGGGCCATTTGGATACTAGCTTGGTAGCTATTGTTGTATGCAAATTCTGCCAGTGGGAGGTATCTATCCCAACTTCCCTCAAACTCAATGACACAACTCGTCAGCATATCCTCAAGGACCTGACATACATTTCATGTTATTATTATAATTTTAATTCAATGTTTGTATCAATTCCATTGGTTTCAATTGTTTACCTGGATTACTCTTTCGGATTGCCCATCCGTCTGAGGATGGAAAGTTGTGCTGAAGTGGAGTTGTGTACCCAAGGACTCATGCAACTTCTTCCAAAATCTCGATGTAAACCTTGGGTCTCGATCAGATATGATGGAAAGTGGAATTCCATGCAGTCTAACTATCTCAGCGATATACACTCGCTAACTTCTCCGGTGAGTAGTCACCCTAATCGCGTAAAGTGTGCTGACTTAGTCAATCTATCTACTATCACCCATACTGCATCATGTTTCTTCTGGGTGAGAGGTAGACCACTTACAAAATCCATGGTAACCCGATCCCATTTCCATTCAGGTATGCGTATAAGCTGTAGCAAACCCGATGGAACTTGATGTTCTGCCTTGACTTGCTGACATGTCAAACATTTAGTCACATAGTCAGCTATGTCTTTCTTCATACCAGGCCACCAATACTGAAGCTTCAGATCATGATACATCTTTGTACTTCCTGGGTGCATAGCATATACACTGGTGTGTGCCTCTTTCAGAATACTGGCCTTCAATTCCCCATTATCTGGTACACACAGTCTTCATTTGTAATACAGACACCCATCTACTTTCACCCCATAGTCAGTTGCTTTTCCTTCTGAGATTTTGCTCATAATAGCCATTAGCTTCTCATCTACCTTTTGCCCATTTAAAATCAGCTGTAGCAGGTTTAGCCTCACTTGCAACTCAGCCAAAATAGCTCCATCTCGAATCAAAGTTAGACGGGCATTCAATAATCTCAAAGCTGTGATGGACTTTCTGCTCAAAGCATCAGCAACTACATTTGCCTTCCCAGGATGATAGTCAATCACACAATCATAGTCCTTTAGGAACTCAATCCATTGCCTCTGTCTAAGTTTGAACTCCTTCTGAGTTGGCAAATATTTCAGACTTTTGTGGTCTGTGTAAATGTAGCACTTTTCACCATACAAGTAATGCCTCCATATCTTCAGTGCGAAGATAATTGCTGCAAGCTCTACATCATTGGTAGGGTAATTCTATTCATGTGGCCTTAGCTGTCTGGAAGCATAAGCGACCACCTTTCCCTCTTGCATCAATACACACCCTAACCCATTATGAGAGGCATCACTGTAGACCACAAAGTCCTTTCCTGACACTGGCCGTAGCACATCGGTGCCTCTGTTAACATAGCCTTCAACTTCTCAAAACTGGTCTGACACTTGTTATTCCAGTCAAATCTAACATTCTTGTGTAACAACTTGGTCATTGGAGCAGCTATTAAGGAAAATCCCTTCACAAATCTTCTGTAATACCCAGCTAGCCCCAAGAAGCTTCTGACCTCAGTTGTATTTCTGGGAGGCTTCCATTCCATCACTGCTTCTATTTTCTTGGGATCCACCCTAATCCCATCAGCTGACACTATGTGTCCAAGGAATGCAATCTCATTCAACCAAAAGTCACACTTGGACAACTTAGCATGCAGCTTCTTTTCTCTCAGGGTTTGCAGAACAATCCTCAAATGTTCATCATGTTCTTCCCTGGTCTTGGAATACACCAAAATATCATCAATAAAGACCACTACGAACCGATCTAGGTATGGATGAAAGATATGGTTCATAAGGTCCATAAATGCCGCTGGTGCAATTGTTAGGCCAAAGGGCATCACCAGAAACTCATAATGCCCATACCGGGTCCTGAATGCAGTCTTGGGCACATCTACATCCTTCACCCTTAACTGAAGATACCCTGATCTGAGATCAATCTTAGAAAATACTCCTGCTCCCTTCAACTGATCAAACAGATCATCAATTCTAGGCAACGGATATTTGTTCTTCACAGTCACTTTGTTCAACTGCCGGTAATCGATACATAGCCTCATAGTCCCATCCTTCTTTTTCACAAACAGCACTGGAGCTCCCCATGGTGACACACTGGGGCATATGAACCCCTTATCAAGCAACTCTTGCAACTGAATTTTCAACTCCCTCAATTCCGTGGGTGCCATCCTATAAGGAGCAATGGAAATGGGTGCTGTACCCGGCAGTGTCTCAATAGCAAATTCAACTTCCCTTTCTGGTGGCAAACCAGGCAACTCTTCAGGAAATACCTCTGGGAAGTCTCTTACTGTGGGTATATCACTCAGGTTTGGCTTAGCCTGCCTAGTATCCACCACATGTGCTAGGTAGGTTTCACAGCCTTTTCTCATCATTCTTCTTGCAACTGTGGCTGAGATGACATTGGACAAGAAATCTGTCCTTTCCCCCACAACTGTGATCTCATTACCCTCAGAAGTTTTCAGAGAATTTCTCTTCAATTTGCAATCAACTATTGCCTGATGACGTGACAACCAGTCCATTCCCAAAATCACGTCAAACTCGTGGAAAGGCAACTCAATCAGGTCTGCCAAGAATTCATACCCCTGAATCCTTAACGGGCAACCCTTGTACACTTTGTTCACCATTACACTGTGGCCCAATGGATTAGTGACCAGAATGTCTTGGTCACTCTCCCCTACTAGTATCCCCCTTTCTACGGGTAGATTGATGCAGATGTATGAATGAGTGGATCCTGGATTCACCAATGCATGCACAGATGTATCGTAGGGGGAGAACGTACCCCTGATGACATCCGGGGCATCTTGCTCCTCCTGAGCTCTAATGGCATAGGCTCTGGTAGGTGGTGCATTATCGAGCCTCTCTGGCGCTCGAGATGCAGGCCTCTGTAATGGTCCCACTGCCTCAGATTTGCCAGATTTCCTACCCCTTTGTGGTGCAGGAGCAGGTCTATCTGCTTGTGTTGGAGCAGCTGTAGTAGTTCTGCGTGGACAGTTCTTCAACTGATGCTCTGTTGACCCACACCTTAAGCAGGCACCAGTCACTCTCCAACACTCCCGCTTATGCCATTTCAAATAGTGTGGACATGCAGAAGATGCTGGGGCTGGTCCCCTGAACCCCATCCCTGGAGAGCTGCCCACTGATGGTGTGGACTGATCTCTCCTAGGAGTAAACTGTGGCCTGGGCCCCTGAGACTGACCCTGACCGTGTGGCTGACCTGAACTCTGTGCAGGTGGACCCTTGAACCTCTTCCCAGATGCAGGAGCTGAACTAGACTGACCTGGGCCCCTCTTCTGCTGTCTTTCCCTTCTAGTCTGCTCACTGATTCTTACTTTCTCCACTTTTAATGCAGCTTCCACTAACTTGGTGAAGTCAGTGATTCCCAAGGCGGTGATCTGGATCTTTATGTTGTCATTTAATCCCTCTTCAAATCTCTTACACCTTTCAGCCTCATTAGGGACTATCTCCCTTCCATAGCTGCTTAATCTTATGAATTCCTTCTCATACTCGGCCACTGACAACTGTCTCTGCCTCAGGTTAATGAATTCCCTTCTTCTCTCTTCTAGATATATAGTACCCACATATTTCTTCTTGAATTCTGAGAGGAAAAAGTCCCAAGTTACCATTTCTGGCTGTACTTCACTGGACACCGTATCCCACCATTCATAAGCATCACCTTGCAACAGAGATATGGCTGCTTCTAGGTTTTGTTCTGGGGTGCAGTGGAGTTGTTTTAAGACTCTGCCTGTTCTGTTCAACTAATTCTCGGCTGTAACAGAATCATCTTCTCTCTTGCCAAAGAAGTCCACTGCTCCATACTTTCTCAATTTTTCCAGGCGTGATTTTGGTTGTGGAGGTGGTGGTGGTGGTCTTTCTTCTTGGCATTACCCACCATTTGTCTGAAGAATTCGGCCATTTGTTGGAACATGGCCTGTGGAGGCTGAGCAGGCTCTGCTTGAGCTGGCGGAGCAGGTTCTCCCATACCCCCAGTCTCAGCTGCTGCAGGTGGAGCATGACTCACCACTTCCTCCTCAACTGCTCTCTGTGACGTAGGGTCCATATCCTATTCAAAATAAGAAAGACAAACAGATCTGCATTAGTGTCACCTCGACTCTTACAAATGCAATGCATGGTATGGACTCAATCTAGGCCCAGAAATGCCTAAACCGTGCTCTGATACCACTAAATGTGACATCCCTTACCCGTACAAGATATGCGAGTAAGCAATGTCACCGCAATTATCTGCACACTCTATTTTACCTTAATTAATTTTTATCATGGTTTTTAATATAACTTGTGAAATATTACTTATTTAACTCATTTATTGAAATTATAATTTATTTGAGGTTCCGAAAATTTTATAGAAAATCCGTCGGAGTACCGGCTAAAAATGGAGAAAACAGTTCTTCGGAACCTGTGAAAAACACTTCCAATATTCATATCTCATCACTCTCAAACTCCAATATCAGAATCTCAACATTTTTCAATTTCATTTCTCAATCATTCATCTCGTGTGATATCATGTATAATCATAGATAAACATTTACTTTTCCATTCACAAACACAATTTTCATTATTTACATAAAAATCAAAATACATTACATAAGCTTCATTTACACAAAGGAAAATAAAAATCAATTACAAAATACCAAAATTGAAGCCTAGTGTCCTACCAATGCACTGTAGGTGGTGAGGTGATACGGACACTATGCAGAGCTGCAGGATGGACTCACCCAGTCTGAGGTCTACTGGGCTCACGATCAATATCTCAAGAACCTACGCGTGGCAAAAGCAACGCGCTAAGCAATGATGCTTAGTGGTGCAATAATAAAATAAAAGAAAATAGCGGAGAATAAATATGTATTGAATGTACATGTCTTATTTGTTTTGTATTTGTATATCCATTCATTTCGTTAACTTTATCCACTTTCATTCATTTGGTTGCCCAAGTAACCTATACTGGACTGGATAAACGGGTAAACTGGCACTGGGTATCAAGTACCTCGGGCCGTCACACCATCGGTCACATATGTATCTCCCGGTGTGCAACAGAACAGCTAACAAGCTGTAAATAATATTAGGCACGAGGCCAAGTCTCAACACAATATCAAAATGGCTAAAAGCCATAAAATCACAGAATGGCATAATGCCATGTGCGATCGCTAATCGAACCCTATTGGCATGCCAAACTATCCAAACCAATCTTGTTAGGTATACTAGGGCATTTGATACTTTAAAATTCTTCAATTTGTGAATTTCAAATTTTGGTGTCACTATTCACTTCATTAGTCAACAAAAATGTTGACTTTTGGATAGAAAATAGGTGTATTTGTTTTAACACTCCCAATATACCACATTTTCAATTTAAAACTTGTTGGAATTAATCACCAAATCCATTTCTAAGCTTAAATCCAAGAGAGCAGAATTTGCAGTTTTTGAACCCTAATTTTACTATTCCATTAAGCACTGTTGCAGTGGGAATTTGAGGAAATGGTAAACATGAAAGTTGTTCCTTATTTTGTCTAGTTGAATTTCTTTTTTTGAATCACTCCATTTGGAGTTTTTTAGCTCTAGATATGGTCCAAAAACCACAGCTAGCCGGATTTCCAATCTGTAGAATTTACCAAATCTACAGTACAATGAATAGTGATTTCCACTACCTTGTTGGATAGGTTATGGTCATAATTTGGGGTAGGTTTCTTCATGAAAGTTGTTTTTCTATATCTCATCTTGTTTTTGTAAAAATTTCAGGTCAAATGGACCATTCTACAGTGAGTTATGGCGAAATGAACAGTTACTGTTCATTTGGTCATTCTGCAGAATTTGCTTGCAGGGTATCCAGATTGGGGCCAAATTTTAGTCCACTTGCTTTGGTCTTTTGGGCATGGTTTCTTCAGAAAAATTGTGCCATTATAAGTCTAGTTTCATGTCCAATTTTCCAAACACCAATTGAACCTACACAGCCAAAGATATGGCAGTCCAAACAGGCTGGATTCACAGCCTCCTTGCTGTTGTCCCTAGGCAGCCTACCATTTCAGTTTGCCATGCTATATTTCAGTCCAAATTATGGTCAACTTACCTCAAATGGTCACTAATTGACCATTAGAATGTTCTTTAACAATTTCATAAGCCAAGTCAAATTTTCACTCCCAAACCCTAGCTCAAATTCAAGGTTTACACCAATTACCCTAGTTAGCACACCAATTCATTATACTTGTGTATATATACCTTAAACATCATCTTTAGTCCACTCTAAGTCCATCAAAACAATCACTGTTATCCCTTCCTTAGGGCTGTCGAAATTCAAGGAGTAAATATACATAAATTTCATTCATTTAATTCACAATTCCTTACTTATTTTAAGTCCTTAATATGGAATAAAAGAAGTATAAATATAAATAGGCACTAACCTCTTGTAGGGCAGAATTTTCCAAGTTTAATCTTCACTTTCTTTTCTTTTTTAGGCTTCCAAACACTTTCCCAAGATGTATGAACAAGTTTTAATGAAAGGTGTCTAGGGTTTACTAGTGGATTTTCATGGGAAATGGAAATAATGAAAGAAAATTTTCATGGAGGGAGTGGAAGAGAGGGTCACGGCTTTGGAAGAAGAAGAAACTAGAAAATGGTTTCTTAATTTGTCATTTTTTTTCCTTTTTAAAGAATTTTTGTTGTGTTATTGAATGGTGATTAGTGGAGGGCACTTAAATGACATCATGGTGATGTCATAATTAAGGATTTAAGTCATTTTCTTTTTCTTTCTTTTCTATTCATTTTTAATTTAATTTTTAGCAATATTTATTCATATTTTAGATCATAATAATTATTTACTTAACTGGACAAGTCGGCCAAAAATCGTCTCTGAAAGCGAAATTATCAAAATGCCCTCCGTTTGGCTTAACGGGTCAGAATTGTCTGTACCGATTGAAAAATTTTTCTAAATATTTTTTTGGCATTCTAATGCCATAGGAACCTCAATGGCCCTTCTCTGGAGTCCCAAAAATTATTTTATAATTTTTCCCTCGGGTCTAGGGCTCCTAGTTGCAAGAACCGCAACTTCCCTCTGGGTTACCCATCGCTTGGGTACCGGCTTATTTAACTTGGTTGTATTTTATTTCTAAAATTTTTCCTAAATTTTTCTTATTAATATTTGAGTTAATTATGGTTCCTCACTTTAGTTTAAATATTTTTCCGGACGTTCTAGCTGTTCGGACCGACACTGGTCACCGGAACAGTAGAATGTACGGAGTTGCTACCGAGAGGGTGTTACAAAATCGGAGAAAAAAAATTTTGGAATCAGGAATTAAATTAAAGAACTAGTGGAAAAATAAATAAAAAAGAAAAGAAAAGTGAAAGTGATGGCATCATGCATGACATCATGCATGATGCAATAAATATTATAATTAAAAAAATTAATTAATTTAGGATAATTTTTGGTCTTCCATAAGGATTAAAATTCATAAAAGAAAGAAAAAAAAATAAAAAATTATCATCTTCTTCAAGTTTGCCATGAGCCTTCTCTCTCTCACCCTCTCCTTCACCAAAACTCCATTAAAGCTTATCTTTGAGCTTGAAGATAAGAAAATCCCACCATAGAAAATTATCCTACCATAACTAAATTTTTGTTTGGACAATTAGAAAAGAAGATTCAAGAGAAAGAAAGAAGAAAGGAGGAAGTTAAAGAGAAAAGAAAATTCTGCACTAAGGTTAGTGATCCAAATTTGAAACTTTTGGTTTGATTCTTGTGTTTTTTAGCTTAATGAACTTAGAAATTAACATAAAATGAAATGAAAACAAGTGTCAGAGGACTTGCGTAATTTTAGCCAGCTAGGGTGTGATATGAGTATGCATGTATTTTGATTGAATTAAAAGTGTATGTGAACTTGAATGAGTTAAGAAATGGTGATGGTATGCTTTGAAATAGTTAAAAGTAACAAAAATGTGAATTAGGGTTTGGACCTAGGGTTTTGGAGGACAAAAATTAGAGAAATGGTCAAATGGTGTGTTTGACCTTGTTTGAGCTGAAAAATGGTCATATGTGACCAATTGGGGTATGTTGGAAGTGTTGAAATTGAATGGAAATTCTGATTGCTTAGGGCCATTATGCAGTCAGAGGACCAAGGTCCCTTTCAGGGACCAAAACTAAAAATTTACCAAACCAATTGGTATGAGGCCAATTGGGAATGAAACTAGACACAAAATGGCACATTTTTTATTTAGGAATCATGCCCAAAAAGTGACCATAGCATAGTGAACAAATTAGCTAAATCCGGATGTGAGTGTTTTGCCATGTATAAAAATGACCAAATGAATAGTGTTTGTTCATTTGGCCATAACTGAGGCTAGAAAGGTCTAAATGACTTGAAATTTTGCCAATAGAAATCTGAGATATAGACCTAAAACTTTCATGAAGAACACAAACCCAAATTATGCCCTTAACCAAGTTATTTAGCCACTCAAAGTTGGTGACCTAAAACTGCCACAACCAGTTTTGGTGCCCAGAAAATCGGGGTTAGGCCGATCCGGCAGCCATGATTCAAATGGCTATAACTTGAACTACAAAACTCCTATTGGAGTGATTCAAAAAACCAATAGAATAGTGCAACATAAGACACCAAAACAAAAAATTTGAAATTTTGCTTAAAAGACTTAAGTTTTAAGAAAATAACCAAAACCAATAAATTAGGTAACCAAAATGTGGTATGTGAGTGAAATTGAAATTCCCATACCTATTAAGCATTAGAAGTTAAAAAATTGACGTGAATAGTATAGTGAATAGTAACCCCGAAATATAAATTTTAAAGAACGCCAAGTTTAGCGTATTAAAGCTGGGTAAAAGTAAATTTGAATTTATTTATGTATTTATGATAAGTTATAATACTGAAACACTGTTAAACTGTGTGTTTTAGTTGAAAAGAATACCGAGAACGAACCCGAGGGATCGAGTCAAGGCCAAGAGGCGACTCGTATAAGGTTTGTGCATAACATAGAATTTCTATAAATTTTCTTTTGCACATCATTTTGAATGAATTGAAATATTGAATTGTGATATCATTGTCTTGAAATGTTTATTATGCTTTTAATTTAAATTTTTGAAAGTTTAATTGTATATATTTGAAATGGTATCAAATGTTTAGTAAATTATTAAGATAGTTTTGAAACCACAATGTCATGACCATATATTTGAATAACTAACTAGCATGACTAGTGGGACAAATCAGTTTCGAATTTTGATTCCTTCTATGGCTAAAGTGTTAAGGTGTGTGCTAGTAGAAAAAGAAAAAGAATGGATTCCCATATATTTGAGCTAGCTAGCCTTATGATGTGACTTGTCCTTAGCCTCTGGCTACTGAGATGATATTTGTTTCAAATGGCATGATATAACTGTGTATTTTTATGAAATTTGTTTTAAGACTTTTGAAATGAAATTGTTTGGATTAAAATCTTATAAATCATGTTTTGAATTTATATTTTCTATTCAGTTTAATTTTTGAATAAATATGATTTAAATTTCACATAAAGATTATTTTAGTATGTTGTGCACCATTGAGTCCTAGTACTCAACGATGGCTATTATTGCTATCGCAAATATAGAGACTAGAGGAGCAGTAGAGTGAGTTGCTGAGGATTGAGGAGCTACCTTCTCTGAAGTTTATCGGGTTTATTTTATACCCTGATTGTAAAAATTATTTTGATGTATGTAATGTATGTAAATGTAGAAAATGGTCATGAGCAGTTGTATAGAGTTGTATAAAGCTTGTAATAAATTTTGGTTTAGATTTTTCCTAATGTAAATATTTAGATTAATGTATCTAAATTGTTTTATATTTATTGAAATATGAATGGAAATACTTTGTTTTAATTTGAATGAAATTGAATTATATTATTTCATGATGTTGAATTTTGAAAATTGAGAAATGATGTTGAAATTGGTTGGGATGGATGTTGAATTGATGAAGTTGTTGAGATAAATCTTTAGAAGTGCTTTTTGTAGGTATTTGAATAACTATTTTCTCAAAATATAGATGGGACTCTGCAAAATTTTTATAAAATTTGTGAAAAAATAAAATGGAACAAAAATCTTAACTAGTTTTCAAACTCTAATTAAATGTTTTGATACCTATTAGAAAATGCTCACCACTTATGAAAGTAAGAAAAATGTTTTTAATCCCTTGTAGGGTGCTTAATGAGTTATCGGTAGGTGAAGTTCGGTAGTTCATTAGGTATTCTGTAGGATCATGTGACACCCTTTACCCTTCTACAGTGTAGCCGAGCAACATATGCCACACAGTATACCAGACACCATATTTTATTTCAATCATTTTTTTTTATTCTTCTTTAATTTATTTCCTTATGGTGATAAAATGTAATTTGTAAAATTTGACTTATTTAAGTCATTTATTGAAATAATAAATTCATTTAAGGTTCTAAAAATTTTATAGAAAATTCGACAGAGTACCAGGTAAAAATGGAGAAAACAGTTCTTCGGAACCTGTGAAAAATACTTCAAATAATTGTTCAAATCACAACTCCAATTCTCACATCAATTTACAACAATTTCTTAATAATTCCTCCATTTGTCATTCATTCATTTCACATCATCATCATGCTCAAATCATAAATAAATTCTCATATGTTATTTATAAACACAAAGTTACTAATACTTACATTAATACAAAATTATATTACATTTGTTTCAAATATACATGATAAAATAAGAGTTTAATTAGAAAACTTACAAAAATTACAAAATACAAAATGGGACCTAGTGTCTTACCAATGCACTGTAGTTTGTGAGGTGACACGGACACTATGCAGAACTGTGAACGGCCTTACCCAGTCTGTGGTCTACTGGGCCCTCTGTTCAAATCTTCAGTACCTACACATTGCAAAAGTGACGCGCTAAGCATAAAGCTTAGTGGTGCCAATAATACAAGAAAATATAATATGCAAATAAAAATAATAATTTCTTAGTTATTGTGTTCATAAGAAATGAATAATTACTAACTTATTGTTTAGTCGAAGTCTAATTACATTCTATGATATTAACTTCTTCATGCATTTTGTTAATTGTTTTCTTGATGATTTTGAGCTTCTTTATTTTATTGTAATCATTCTTGATCTTTATCTTAATATTTAATTTCCATATTTTCTTTAATAATCAGTTCAATTACAATTATACTTTTCCATGCCCAAGTAACCTATACAAATTGACCGGGCTGGATAAGCGGGTAAACTAGCACTGGGTACCAGGTATCTCGGGCCGTCACACCATCGGTCACAATGTGTCTCCTGGTGTGTAAACAGAATGGCTAATAAGCCATAAAAACAATAAGGCATAAAGCCAAGTATAACATCATAATCAGTATAGCCATAGGCTATCATCACAGAATGGCAATGAAGCCATACATCATATGCAGTACTGCCATCAGAACCCTATTGGCATGCCAACCTATCCAAACTAATCACATTAGGCCTACTAGGGCATATTACAAAGTCATTTTTTGAATATTTATACTTTATGTGTAAGATTACTATTCATTTCATTAGTCAACTAAAATGTTGAATTTTTCATAGATGATAGGTATATTGGTTCAAATATCATTAACATACCACATTTTACATTCTAAAGTTCTTGGCATTAGTTGCCAATTCCATTTCAAAGCTTAGTGTTAGTTATTCACAATTTTCAGATTTCAAGCCTCATGTTTACTGTTCCATTAGGCATTTGTACGGTAGGAATTTGGCAAAATTGTCTTCATAAAAGTTGTTCCTTATTGTGTCTAGTTACATTTATTTTTTTGAATCACTCCATTTAGAGT
This sequence comes from Hevea brasiliensis, assembly GCF_030052815.1. Taxonomy (NCBI): domain Eukaryota; kingdom Viridiplantae; phylum Streptophyta; class Magnoliopsida; order Malpighiales; family Euphorbiaceae; genus Hevea; species Hevea brasiliensis. The sequence goes on along the minus strand of NC_079494.1, from coordinate 61,934,509 downwards.
TTTGTAGCTCAAGTTATGGCCTAAACACCATAACTGGCCGGATTAGACAGAATCCAAAATTCTGGGCAAAACTGGTTCTGCTAGATTTGGTAACCCAAGTTTGGTTGGAAATTTGACTAGGTTATGGTCAGAATTTGGTTTTATGTTCTTCATAAAAGTTGTAGGTCTATATATCATCTTTCTTCTAGTAAAATTTCAGGTCAATTGGACTTTTCTACACTGAGTTATGACCAAATGAATAAATACTGTTCATTTGGTCATTTTGCCCAGCTAGAATGCAAGTCACCCAGATTAGGGTAATTTTTAGGTCAACTTGGTTTGGTTTTCTGGGCAGAGTTTCTATACAAAAGTTGTGCCATTATGTGTCTAGTTTCATGTCTAATTGGCCTTGCACCAATTGAACCTCTACAACTCCATTTATAGCTGCCCAAACCTGCTGGACTCACATATAGACCTGCAGGTCACCAAGGGCAGCCTACCTCATTTCAACTCCAACACCCTTACTCACTTCAATTCCTTCTCATAAACATTCAAATGGTCACTAATTGACCATTACAAGGTTAATATACCATTACATCAGTAAACCCTAATGTTATTCAAATGTCCAAGTTCTCAAGTTCATTCATGCACTATACTTGCATTTCACTTACGCAATCATGTTCAAGCACTCATCTCATGCTATGGGCAGCTCATAAATACTATACTTCAAGTAAATTCATCAAACTCTAACCGCCCCTAGGCTGTTGAAATTTTTAGAGTGCACACACACACATTTTTATCTTGTTTTCTTACATTTCCTATTTACTTTATGCCATTAAACTTGAATTTAATCAAAAATAGCAAAAGTTTGGACACTAACCTTGTTGGAGCTGAATTTCAAGAGAACCAAACTTGCTTTTTCCTTCCTCTTTTGGCTGCCTAGAGGATGTTCAAGTTGCAAGATAAATTTTTTGTGAAGCTATGTAGTGGTTTTAAGGTGAAATGAGGTGAGGTTGGGAGCTTTGGTGAGCTTTCATGGTGGAATGGGTATGGAGGAGAGGGAAACGGCTGAAATGGTTTGGGAAGAAGAAACAAATTGCTTTTGTTAATTTTTACCTCATTTTACCTCTTTTTAATTGGTTTTTAATAGCTTGTTCAAATGTGATTGGTGGGAGCACTTTTAATGACATCATGATGATGTCATAATTGACATTTTATCTCATTTTCCTTTCCTTTCTTCTCTACTTATTTTCAATTAAACTTTTAGCAGTATTTGTTCAAATTTCATGTCATAATAATTATTTACATAACTGGACAAGTCGGCCAAAAATCACCTCTGAAGGTGAAATGACCAAAATGCCCTCCGTTTAGCTTAACAGACTAAAATTGTCTGTACCGATTGAAAAATTTTTCTAAACATTTTGTTGGCATTCTAATACCATAGAAACCTCAATGACTCTTCTCTGTAGTCCCAAAAATTATTTTATGAATTTTCTCCCGGGTCTAGGGCTCTGAGTTGCGAGGACCGCAACTTCCCACTGGGTTATCCATCGCTAGGGCACTGGCTCACTTAACTTGGTTGTATTTTATTTCTAAAATTTTTCCTACATTTTTCTTGTTAATATTTGAGTTAATTACAGTTCCTCACTTTAGTTTAAATTTTTTTTTCTAGACGTTCTAACTGTCTGGACCGACACTGGTCACCAGAACAATAGAATGTACGTAATAGATACAGTGAGGGTGTTACAACTCTTTCCCTCTAATTTAAATTTCGTCCTCGAAATTTACTTGACTTAAGTAATCGTGGAGTTGCTACCTCCTTGTTTCTTCAATTCCTTGTATCGCCTCATCAATGTTTGGGTTTCGCTCCTCCTGAGCTTCCATAGCATATACCTGTGGTGCCACCCTGACTTCAGGCCTTTCGACTGTCTCAGAAATAATTTTCTGTGAAATGTCAGCCGTTTCTGCTCTACTCGATCTTTTACCCCTTTGAACTGTAGGGGCAGGTCTATCAACATATACTGGAGCTATTGAACCACTCCTCTGAGGGCAATCTCTTATGAAATGATCCGTAGCCCCACACTTGAAACACTCTCTAGTTAACAGTCGACACTCCCCTCTGTGTCTCCTACCACAATGCATACATTCAGGCACTGGGGCTAATCCCCTTGTTACTATGCCTGGGGAGCTAGCTATAGATATCCCAGTCTGGCCTCTCTGGCCCTGTATCTGATCTTGTGAATAGTAGAATGTACGTAATAGATACAGTGAGGGTGTTACAGATCATGTTATGCATTACAGAGGGGTAAGGTGTGACACCTGGGGCATAAAGCGTGCGAAACGAAGAGTTCTAACGGCTCTTTAAATGCGCCCCTTGCATTAAACCCATTCATAAAGGCGAAACCCTTCATCTCCACCCCTCCTAGTTTATAAAAACCCCTTAAATCTCTTCCACCTTCACCAAACCCTTCTCTTCTCCTTCCCAAAAACTAATCAATGGCTCCTGCAAAGTAGACTGTGTGAAAAATGGGCTCTTCCTCGAGGCAAGGAGGAGAATCCTCAACTTCTCCCCCTCAGCCGGCACCCCAACGCCCAATAACAAGGGCAGCCTCTCCTCAACCCTCTCAACCAGCCCCTCTACCATCGCAATCACAGCCACAAGCCACTCCACAACCCGAAATCTCCATTCCTTGGGGATTCCGTGATGATGCCCATAAAGCAATGTGCACTCGGCTTCACACTTTAAAAAATTAGCTCCACAAAATACATGGATTTTGCACTGTTGGAGAAAATTTGGTTGCAGGATGAGATCAATAGGCTACTCGGTAGCATCGGGTGGATAAGGTTAGCTCAACTCCAGTTCCTAGCATACCAAGACACCACATTGGAGTTTTTGGGCAGTTTTAAGGCCACCTTATGGCCTACAGACAGGGAAGATAAAGGCAGAATTAAATTTCACCTCCTTGGTGTCGACCGGGTGATGAATATAGATGAGTTCAACGCCATCTTTGGCTTTGAGAGAACCAGCCACCAAGAGATCCCTAGGAACCGCATGCTCTACAACAGCATCAATTTCTAGACTTTCATTGCCCCAAACACGGAGCTATATAACTCCAGCAAGTCCAAATCCACGGGTATCACAAGTCCAGGCCTGCACTACAAGCATCGGTTAGCTGCCCACACCATCATGGGCCGTGGTGATAGCCTTAGGGTGGTAAATGCCAGTGAACTATTCTTCTTGTGGTGTATGGTTACTGGACAGTGCTGCAGCACTGGCTTCTTTCTGTACAACCACATCCGCCACCTCTGTCATCAGCCTACCGAGCACATCGTACTTGGTGGCCTTCTCACAACCATCGCCCTCCACTTCAGATTCATTCCAGGACATCACAGGCTGCGCTCTGTCAGTAGAACATCAAGAATAGATCAAACAATATGCATATCCATGGGGATATGTAAGAAGGTGGATAACACTTGCTACCTGCTGGATGTCAAAAGGAATGCCATCCCTCGTAGAGACAAAGCACAAGAAGGACTTGGCGATACTTCATAGCCACAGGCGGAAACCCAAGAGCCTCTGTTTCAGGAGTTCCCCACTCGAGTGCCTCAATACACACCACTACCCACAGACCTGGTACTCGCATACCTACAGTGCATGGAGACCACAATCAATAACAGGATGCGAATAATTGAGGACAGTCTCCAAGAAGCCCACAACAAGTTAGACATGCTAATAGAGAGGCTCGATGAAGAGGAGCCAGCATCGCCATCATCACCATCAGAGACCTTTTAGACTTAGGACTATAGGATAGGTTCTTTATTGTAAAATCTTGCATACCTTAGTCCTATATTGCAATCATAGGTCTCTTTTATTTGCTTTATGTCCAAACTTTTCAATGCTTAATAAATAATATGCTTTCTTATAATCTTTGTACGTTTTCTTTAATTTTTCATATTATGTTAACATTGAGGACAATGTCCAGTTTGAGTTTAGGGGGGGTACAAGTGCATTGCATATCATTACATGCATATCATTACATTGTTTAAATTCAGCTATATTATTCTTGTGTATCAAAATTCCAAAAAAATATTGAAAATTTTTGAAAATTTTGGACTTTGAATTGTGAAACTTAGCACCATAACCAATTTCTAGTAAGCTAATAATTGGACTCCACGGGATAGAGGAATGAACGTATCTGGATAGGCAAAAAGGGATTCTAAGATGTTTTTTTTGTGAAGAACCTAATCTCTTTAGTGGAACTAGACTAGTTAAATCCCTTCATAACTATTAATTTGTCACATCGAATTTATAAAATTAGGAAAAAAATTTTGAAATACAAGCAAACCTAAAAATGCCTCACCAGCTTTAGAACATGTCTCTTGGACCTATCAAGACGAAATCCGAACATATGCTTGATGAAGAGATGATTAAGGCATTCTTTGATATAACCTTACTAAGCCTTAGCCATCCCTAATTAAAATATATATCCCTTCAGCCAACTTGAAGCCTATATTTATCTCTTAGAATTTATTGCTTACCCATATTATTTACCTAGCCCCTAGCCTAAACACCTACCATACCCTTTGGAGGAAGCTAAATGCATAAGTAAAAAGTATATTAAGTGTAAAAAAAAGGAAAATGGAGAGAGGATAAAGAACTCGAGAAAGAATGCAAGTGTGCAATTGAAATCAAAGAAAAATTTGCCTTTCCAACCCAGCAAAAGCAATGAGTTTGGGGGAGAGGACAAAAGGGACATAAAAAAAAAAAAGGGAGAGAAAAGAAGAAGAAGAAGTCCCAAGATAAGCATCATGGAAGCATACTTGGTACTATAAAAGCCAGAAGCCCCTCTTCTCTATACAAAATATGTAGAAACAAACTTAGTATACTTGGTATTTTATGCATACATGCTATCCTCATATTTGCATTCCTAAAAAAAAAAAAAAAAAACCTTTTCATTGGCAACTAAATTATTATCCCCTTAGCCCCATTACAACCCTTTTAAAGACTTTTTGATCTTTTAATAAGTGTATGATATATTAGTGGAGATAGAAAATTGAGATATGCCTATGAAGTTGGAATTGAGTCACTCCATCTCAATAATCCATAATAGAGGCAATTTTTTTTTTTTTTTTTGGGGGGGGGGGTGTGTAAGTGTTTCTCAAGTCTATCCTGATAAAACAGGTTTTTTGTGACTTATTAATGGCCTTGCAAAGAGGAATAATTAATTGAAGCACAAAAAAGGAGGTGAAGTTCCAAACAGGCAGCTATTAGAACCCTTATGCCTTGAAAGAGGGTAATTGGTATGAAGGTTGGAGGAGTTCAATTTTGCTTTTATTAAATTGTTGGTTATGTTCCTAAGTTATCCCCTGAAATGTGTTTTAAAATAGAGTTTTGTTTTGCTTGAGAACAAGCAAAAGTTTGAGTTTGGGGGTATTTGATACACTTGAATTGTATAGATATTTTTAAGCACATTTGCATACTATCTCATGGCATTTATGTAACACCCCTATATTCCGTAGTGCATTCTACTGTTTTAGTGACCAATATCTGTCCGGACAGCTTGAATGCCTGAAACTACACTTAAATGTTAGTGAGGAGACATGAAATGATAAAATAAATAAAAAGAAAATACAAGAAAAATTAACAAAAAATAAAAGAGAGAAAATGAAACTAAGTTAAATGAGCCAGCACCGCAACGATGGGTGACCGCACGGGAAAATTATAGCGCAGGCAATAGCCGACCCCAGGACTGCGAAGAACCTTGGGAATTAAGTTTCGAGACATAATTAAAGACTTATTGAAGTATAATTGACATTAGAAATGTCTAAGAAAAATTAATGAATCAGTACAGAGAAAAAAAATGAAAAAATCAAGAAACAGACAAAAATCGGTGTTACCGAAAAATCGGGAATACAAACTGAATAGGGGCATTTTGGTCAATTGATACCCCGAGTGGACTTTTGACCTAAGAGTCCATTAAAAATAAGTGGTATTAAATGTTAAAAATGCCATGAAAATAAGAAATTAGGTACATAATATAAATAGTGGAAGTTTCACCAAAGATTAATTAACTCATTAATCCAAAGCTAGTGCTCCACTAACCATGAATTATGGGACCTATATAAGCCTTGTGGATAGATTTCTCCACTAAAAATCATCTCATTTCTTCAATTTGTTATCCATGGCCGATGTGAACCACCTATAAAACTCCATAGCCGAGCCTCACTCAACCTTCATGCACTCCATTTTTAGCCATAGTTCTTGCAAGTTGTCTTCACTAAAGTTGGAGTACACATCTTGGGCAGCATTTTGGGAGCAAAAAGGGAGAGATTTGAAGAAGTTTTGACAAGTTCCACTTGAGGTACATGTCCAAATTTCTTTCATTTCTTTATTAAAGTTTATGTTAGTGTTGAGAGGAGTTGATTTATTGAAGAAATTGGAAGAATTGATGAGTTATTGAAGTGTACAATTTTAGGCAGCCATGGAAGTTCAAAGTGTTTAGCTTGCTTTTACATGTAATTTATGGGAAATCATGTTGATTAAGGTCATAAGATGTTTTAGCCAATGTATTTTATGTGTATGTGTGAATTGAGCAACTGAAATTAAGGGTTTGAAAGGGAAATTCAATACCTTAGTAAACTGCCATTTTTGGGCAGCCTTTAAACTCATGAATTTATGTATGATATCATGAAATTTATTGATGAATTCTGGTAGTGATGATTTAGGGGCAGTATGTATAATTGATGATGGAAGTTATATGTAATGGTTAGGAGTGTTATGTGTATATATTGTTTAGAATTGGATATTGTGAATTGAAAGTGTAATTGATGCATTGTCAATAGGTTATATTCTGCCCAAATGACTATAATGTAAAGTGATTGATGAATGTGGTAATGTACCAAATCAGAATTGGGTAGAGAAGTGGACTTATAGTAAGGTAAATGTGCAATTGATAGATGTTTAAGCAATGTATTTTAGTACAGTATGCAAATGAGCCTATAACCCTAAATATGTGACCCCAATTGGTATGAGACCAATTGGAGGTGAAACTAGGCACAAAATGTGCCAACTTTCATGTTGAAAGCCTATCAAAATTCTGTCTGGAAAGTGACACTAAAACTGACCTAATTCGGAATTGTAAACTTGGTAACCCAGAAATTGACCATTTGAACAGTAGTTAGTCTTTTGGCCATAACTCACTCAAATATAGGTCCAAATGATCTGAAATTTATACCGTTGGAAAACATAGACATAGGGATACATCTTTTGTAGAGACAACCAAACCCAAAAATGACCATAGGCAAATTAAAATGCTTTCACAAGTTTGGGTATAAAACCTGCCAGAATTAGAAGTCACCTAAAAATGACCTAAGTTTGCCATTTTAGTGCAACCGGTCCAGCATTGGTAAAATGACCATAACTTGGTCTAGTAAACTCCAAATGACCTAAAATCTATGGCAAAAGTTCAATAAGACATAGAAGTACAAGTTTGTAATTCTGTCCAGAACCCAGAAACTAAGGAAACTAGGTCATCCGGCTAGGTCAAAACAGCATACCAAAATTCGATAAATTGCAATAAAATATAATGCACTTGGAAATGAAATTGGTAACATATACCAACACTTGAGGACTATAAAATGTGACATATTAGTAACATTAAAATTAATTCACCTAGTGTGCATTAAAGGTCAACATTATAGGTTGATTAATGAAATGAATTGAAGGGAATAGTAATAAGAAAATTTAGATATTAGATTTTATTATTAGAAATAATTTAGCTGAGTACTGAAACACTTTAAATTATGTGTTTCAATTGAAAAGGATATTGAGAAGCATAAGGAACATTGAGTCAAGGCCTAGAGGAGACTCAAATCAGGTCTGTGCATAATACTTTTTATATTCACTGCTTTTATTAGAAAATTTATTTGGAGAAATGAGTTATGAATAATTTTTTATTATTTTGTCTTTGGGAATTTTATTTGGAAATTATTGTGTTGCCTACTTTATAAATGGAAATTTTGAGATAAAATATGATTTGTGGTTTGTATGAAATATTTAAATATTGTGATTTGAAATTGTTTTTGATTCACACTTGGCATGGCAATATCACTATGTTCCTCCTCCATTTATGGGGTGAGTATGACTATATTCCTCCCTCTTTGACTTGCCAGTCTGAGGTGAGTATGGATGAGTATTTATTATCTAGCTAGCCACCTCCCTCATTGATTTCGATTACTAGGGTGAGTATGTCTTGTGTACAACACGACATGTTCGAAAAAATTTGTGTCATGACCTAAGTTGTGTTATTGATTGGAAATACTGTGTTATTCAATTGTGTGATCAAATTTGTGTTATATGAGCTTTGAAATTTGTGACATGAAATTGTGAATTATTTGAATTGTAAATTATAAATAAAAGTTTTATATACCGCATTTTAAATTGGTATTGTGCACCACTGAGTAAATTTTACTCAGCGATAGCTTTTTCATTGCTGTCGCAGGTAGACAGATAGATAAAGCAGCAGAGTAGGCTACTTGTGCTACACTTTTGGGATTTTTTCGGGTATATTAAGTATATCACCTCCTCATAATTTTTGTTGTGATGTATGTGAACTGTATGTATATATTGTACTTGGTTTTGAGCAGTTATAAACTAAAGTTATAAATTATTTTGGCTTGTAAAAATGTTGTGTTATACTTCTCTTATCTCAGCTTTTGAACTACTCAGTCATTTTGCACTTTAACTTTGGAATTGTTGAAAATGATATTGAATTGAGTTTGAACTATGTTGAGGACACTGATTTGAGTTGAGCCATATTGGAGTTTGAGATTGAACAAATATATTAGAAGTGCTTTTTACAGGTTTTTGAAGAACTGTTTTACTCCAAATACAGACGGCACTCTGCCGAAATTTTTACAGAAATTATTGATACTTCAAATTTGTTATTTGGTTTCTCTTCAGTTAAAAAAAAAAAGTTTTAACACCTTTCAAAAGTGTTTACCACTGTAAAAAGAAATAAGAAACGGTTTAAAATCCCTTGTAGTGTATTTAATGGGTTATCAGTAGACGAAGTTTAGTGATTCATTAGGTATACTACAGGATCATGTTATGCCTTACGGAGGGATAAGGTGTGACATGTTTTAGTGGTATCAGAGCAAGTTTTTAAATTCTGTTTTGACCTGTAATTTGAATATTTTCCTTCATAATATAACTGCTCAATGTCATGGTTTGATACATACAGTACATTACATTATAAATATGCACTAATGAGAGGAAATCTCCTTATGTTATGTGTTCAGGAGTTTTAATATCCTCTAATTGACTATGGAAGAAGGGGACTGTTCAGTCGATCAATTAGTAGAGGCTAATGTACAAGGGGAAGCCCCAGCCCTTTAAAATGTGAGTGGATCAGCTGCACCAACCCCCTCAATACCGCAGTTCCCTACTCAATCTGCTCAGTAAATGGGTGCAATGTTCCAACAGATGGCTGGTAACATGCCCACTAAAGCCCCACTGCAGACACCAGTAGTACAACCACAGCCTTCAGCTAGGCAGTATGATAAGCTAATTAAGTATGGGGCTATTTAGTTCAAGGGGACAGTAGATCCACTAGAGGCAGAATAATGGTTGAAAAGGATGGAAAGAGTTTTTAGGAAGCTGCATTGCATCGATGAGCTGAAGTTTTAATACTCAGTCTCACTTCTGCAGGGGGATGCATCTGACTAGTTGAAAACCATTCCCCATAGTTTGGTGGAACCCCCAGTGCTGACATGGGATGACTTTCTCAAAGAGTTTAGACAGAAATATGTCCCAGATGCCTATGTGGACCAGAAGCTACAGGAGTTTTTAAACCTGAAGTAAGGGGACAGAACAGTGGCAAAATATGAGAGAAACTTCTCTCAATTGAGTCATTATGCAGGAAGCCTGCTTACCACTGCTAGAGACAGATGTAAACGTTTTGAGGCCGGGTTAAGGGCTAATCTAAAAATGCAAGTTGTGGGCTTCCGACATCAGAATTTCTCTGAGTTGATCTCACAGGCCTTGGAATTGGAAAGGATAAAACTAGAAGGAGTCGTTAAGAAGGGTACTCAAGAGAAAGAGAAGACTAAAAAGGCTACAAGCCAAGCTACTGAGATTGGGTTAGGAAAGAGAAAGCACTTTAGAGGATCTAGCTCACACGAATCGGGTAGAGATAGATCTTCTAGACAGAAACCACCCCAATCTAATCAGCAAACTCAGTAAAGACTTAGAAATGCATTGTCTGATCGACTTTGTGAAACTTGTGATAAACTACATAGTGGGGTATGTTATAGAGCCATAGGAGCATATTTTAATTGTGGAGAGACTGGTCATTTTGCTAAGGATTGTATAAATCTATGCCATTTTGGATCATTTACTGCACCAGAGAGATCAACCCAAGTTTTTACCCTAAAGAGTTCACCATCAATTAGTAGAGGCAGAGGTATAGGTAGGGGTAGTACACTTGGAAGTCAGAGTACTGTGAATCAGCCAGAACAAGGTGATGATTCAGCTAGAGTATACACTATATGGCAGAGGGAAGAGGCTGAAACTTCTGACATTGTTGCTGGTACTTTCTCAATTTTTAACTAAGATATATATATGTATTGTTTGACCCGGGGTCTGCATACTTTTATGTTAGTGCCAGCATTGTTTACCCGTCTGCTGTCCCTCGTATAAAAATAAATTTTGATATGTTAGTGACTAGTTGTAACACCCCTCACCCGACTACAGTGTAGCCGAGCGAGGTGTGCTACATTTGGTGCCGGAGCACCCTAATATATCTCACTTTATTTCTTTAAAAATTTTGTTCTCGTTATATTTAATATCGAATATTTTTCGACGGAGAAACTAACGGAGTTTCCCTATTTTATTATCGTTTGACGTGTTTTACCATTCACCTGTTTGAAAATTCAATAATATTTTCTAATAATAATCTCATCCATACTCATATCATCATTTCAAAAATCATTATTTAATTCAAATCCGTACTCATTGGTACAAATTCATTCATGCTCCATTCTTATAGCAAAATTCTCAAATTTGCATTAATTTACATGATTTGTAATAATTACATAAATCCTTAATTTATACGATATACAAATTAATTACAATTTGCTAATTTACATTACAATATAAGAGATAAATAACATACACAAAATACATGATATGCTTAATGTGAGCCCTATCTACATGCATTACTGAAGAGGTGATAACCTTTGACAATCTACAAATCAGAACTCCAAAATCTCTGTTTGGTATTCGCTGGGCTTTAACTTTAGTGCCTGTGCAAGGAAACAAATCCATCGCGCTAAGCATTGTTGCTTAGTGGTGCAATAATATAACAAGAAAATAATATACAAATAAAGGTAGAAATAAACCATAGTTTGAATAATTTAAAATTATAATTAATTTAGTTTCTAATATTTACTGTCCTCTATTCTGCCATGTTCTTCTTTGGAGGTGCTCAGTTCAGAAATTTGCATTAATGATGTACCAGATACGATTAATCTAAAATTTAAACTTATACTTACATTCTTATGTATGTCACATTTGTAATGTTATTAAGTTATAATTCTCCGACTAGTCTTTTTATCACTTTCTTGATACTTTCTAAGTTGTTTACAATCATTTCATAATATTTAAAATTTCCTTTTTAGAACTAATTTCATTTACTTTAGACCATTCTAAGAAATAAATTTTTGGTGATAATCTAATTTATTTCAGAACTTCATACTCATTTATTTGCTTTCTAACTTATTTTAATAAATTATACTGCCCAAGTAACCTATGACAGGCTGATTAAACTGGATAAGGGGTCATTGGCACTGGACATTGCGGTTCCTCGGGCCGTCATACTATAGAACGTAGAACGTCAACCATGTATGTATGCAGTCAGTATGGCTAAAAAGCCATGATATCACATAATCGGGCATTAAGCAATGAGTGCGGGCATAAAGCCATGAATACGAGCATAAAGCCTTTCGCAGTACTGCTAAAACAATATCATTTCGGCATGCCAATCTATCCATCTAACACATGTGTCTAGGTAATACATGGGCACATTAGTACCATTAAGAGTTTATGTCACAAAATGGCATGGGAAGCCATGAAATACAGAATGGCATGAAGCCATATGTAGTACTGCTAACAGAAACCTATTGGCATGCCAAGCTATCCAAACCAATCTTGTTAGGTATACTAGGGCATATTACACTTTTAAGTTTCATAATTCTTCAAATTCAAGTTTTAATGTTACTATTCATTTCATTAGTCAACTAAAATGTTGACTTTTGCATAGACAATAGGTACATTGGTTCTAATACTCCCAACATACCACATTTTGCATTCTAAATTTGTTGGTATTGGTTACCAATACCATTTCTAAGCTTAATGTTAATTAGGCAAAATTTTCAGTTTTCATGCTTTATATTTTCTATTCCATTAGTCATTTTTGTAGTGGGAATTTGGCAAAATGATCAACATGAAAGTTGTTCTTCATTTTGTCTAGTTGAATTTCCTTTTTTGAATCACTCCATTTGGAGTTTTGTAGCTCAAGTTATGGCCCAAAAACCACAACTGGCCAGATTGAAAATTTTTCCATAATTTCTGGACTGACCAAATCTATAGTGTTAGGAATAATGATTGCAACTCACTTTTTGAATATGTTCTGGTCATAATTTGGGTTAGATTTCTTCATGAAAGTTGTTGGTCTATATCTCAGCTTGTTGCTGGTAAAATTTTAGGTCAATTGGACCTTTCTACACTGAGTTATGGCCAAATGACCAAACACTATTCATTTGGTCATTCTGCCCAGGCAGAATGCTGGTCACCCGGATTAGGGCAAACTTTTGGTCAACTTGGTTTGGTTTTCTGGGCATAGTTTCTTCACCAAAGTTGTGCCATTATGTGTCTAGTTTCATATTCAATTGGCCTTGCACCAATTGAACCTCTACAATTCAAGTTATTGCAGCCCAAACCTGTTGGACTCATGTCCAATCCTGCAGGTCACCAAGGGGAGCCACACCAATCCCAAATCCCACTACACAAGTCACTTCATCTTTAATTCAAACCAAACCAAATGGTCACTAATTGACCATTAAAACCTACTTCCATCATCACATGATCAAGGTCACATTTTCACCCCAAACCCTAACTCAACATTATAAAACAATGCATTATCATTGTTTTTCATCACTTCACTTACAAGATGTATATTATGGGCAGCCATAATACCTTTTTAACTTCATTAAAATCATCACAATCTTGCCCTAACCATGGCTGCCGAAAATTATGGGTTGGCATACAAATGGTATTCAACAAATTTTCTTTATAAATTGCACTCATGCATAGTCCTTAACATGAATTTTATGTGAAAACTAAGGTTAGGTCACTAACCTCTATGGAGTGGAGTTTCCCCTCTTGCTAGGGTTCTTGTTTTCCTCTTCTTTTGCTCCCAAAAAAATCACCAAGATGTAAGAATACTTTTTTGTGTTGGGAGTATAGGGTTTTATGGGGTGAGAGCTAGGGAAATCAAGCTTGAAAAAGCTTGAAAATGGTGGTTATGGTGGGTAAGGTCACAGCAAAAAGAAGATAGGGAGAGAAGGTTCTGATTTCATTTCATTTTTCAGCCCATTTTATCTCTTTTAAATAAAGTTATGCCATGTGTCAACATTGGGTTGGTTGGGAGAATCTTAATGACATCATTATGATGTCATAAGTCCATTTTCTTTCATTTTCTCTCCTTTTCTTGTCTATTTAATTGCAATTAAATTTTTAACAACATTTATTCATATTTTATGTTATATAAATTATTTATTTAATTGGACAAGTTGGCCAAAAATCATCTCTGAAGACGAAATGACCAAAATGCCCTCCATTTGGCTTAACGAGCCAAAATTGTCTGTACCGATTGAAAAATTTTTCTAAGCATTTCCTTGGTATTCTAATGCCATAAGAACCTCAATAACCCTTCTCTGGAGTCTCAATAATTATTTTATAATTTTTTCCCTGGGTCTAGGGCTCCTAGTTGCGATAACCGCAACTTCTCACTAGGTTACCTATCGCTAGGGCACCGACTCATTTAACTTAGTTATATTTTATTTCTAAAATTTTTCTTAAATTTTTCTTATTAATATTTAAGTTAATTATGGTTCCTCACTTTAGTTTAAATATTTTTCCGGACGTTCTAGTTGTCCGGACAGACATTGGTCACTGGAATAGTAGACTGTACGGACTAGCTCAAGTGAGGATGTTACAAACAGTTGAGGCAACTATTGCCTCATCGTCTCTTCACTTTCCCAAGTTGCCTCTTCAATGTTGTGGTGTAACACCCCTATTTGCATAGCCTGGTATATTTCACTGTTCCGGTGATCGGAGTCGGTCTTGACAATTAAGGGGATTGAAACCACACTTAAGATAACTAGATAAGCCATAAACACAGAAAATTAGTAATTGTCAATTAATTAAGTATAAATAAGAAAAACAGGACATAAGAAGTTAAACGAGCCGAGAGTCACAGCGATGGGTAACCTTCTCGAGAACGACTGCGAAGTCAATTTAAAGTCAAATTTCGAACCGTAAAATGTGGCGCTGCGGTCCTTAGTACCATTACGAACACAGTGGAAAAGAGAAAATCATGAAAAAGAATTGTTAAGCCAGTCAAATAATTAGGTTAGGGAGCTGAAAGAAATATTGAATTATTTGCAAACCGAAATTTGAGCGACGGCAATTTGGTCAATTGACCAGAGTGACTCGACCTAATCACAAATAAAATCGGAGAAAAAAAATTTCGGAGTCGGGAATTAAATTAAAGAACTAATAGAAAAATAAATAAAAAAAAAATAGAAAAAGAAAAAGGTGTAGGGAGATGACATCATGCATGACATCATGCATGATGCCATAAGTATTTTTATTAAAATTTTATTTAATTGGAATTTTTGGTCTTCCATAAGATAAAGACATAAAGAAAAGAAAAGAAAAGAAAAAAACTAAAAGCCTTCTTCCTCATCCAAGGTTGCTGCCTCCCTTCCCTCTCCCAAAGCTCCCTCACAAAACCACGATGAAAGCTCATTTTTGAGCTTGAAGAACCAAAATCCCACTATAGAAAATTGTCCTCCCATAACTAGACTTTGTTTGGGCAACTAGGAAACAAGATTCAAGGAAAAGAAAGAAGACAAATTTGAAGAAAGGAAGAAAGAAAATTCTGCACTAAGGTTAGTGATTCAAACTTGAAACTTTTAGTTTAATCTTTGTGATTTTAGCTTAAGGAACTTAGAAATGAACATAAAATAAAATAGAAACATGTGTGGAGGACCAAACTGAATTTCGGCCAGCAGGTGTATGGGAGTATATTTGTATGGTTTGATGGATTTGAATGAGTTTATGGACCTCCATTAGTTGAATGATTATAGTTAAAAGCTTTGAAATTAGTTAAATGCAACAATTTAGTGTGGTTAGGGATTGGACTTAGGGTTTAGAGACAAAAAAAATATAAGGAAGTGGTAAACTATGTCTTGGACCAAATTTGAAGTGAGAAATGGTCAATGATGACCAAATGAAGTGTGTTGGAATGGTTAGAGTTAATGCCAAATTCGGATTGAGTGTGATAGCATGACCAAGCTACATTTGAAGGACAAAAAATGAAATTTTACAAGTCCAATTGGTATGAGACCAATTGGGAATGAAAATAGACACTAAATGACAGAATTTTCATTTAGGAAGCATGCCCAAAAAGTGACTAAAACATAGTGAATAAATTGACTCAATTCGGAAAATCTCAGTCTATCCCTGTACAAACTGACCAAATGAACAGTGTTTGTTCATTTGGCCATAACTTGAGCTAGGCAGGTCTAAATGACTTGAAATTTTACCCGTGGATAGCTTAGATATAGACCTAAAACTTTTATGAAGAACAAAAACCCAAATTATGCCATTAACTAAGTCATTTGGCCACCCAAAGTTGGTGACCTAAAACTGCTAGAACAAAAATTTGCCCAGAAAACTGGATTGAGTCCAATCCGGCAGCCATGGTTCAAATGGCTATAACTTGAGCTATAAAACTCCAATTGGAGTGATTCCAAAAAGGAGAATAAACTTAAGACAATAGGAAACATTTTCTATGAAGAAAGTTTTACCAAATTCTAACAGTAAAATGACGAATGGAACAGTGCAACTTAAGACACCAAAACTGAAAATTTACAAATTTGCCTAAAAGACTTAGAATTTGAGTAAACAACTGAAACCAACAAATTTAGTGACCAAATTATGCTACGTGGGTGAATTTGAAATTCCCATACCTATTAAGCCTTAGAAAGTCAACAAATTGACTTGAATAGTACCATGAATAGTAACTCCAAAATGAAAATTTCCAAGAATGTTAGTTTAAGCATATTTGGGCTAGAATTATATATTTATGAATTAATTATTTGATTTAGTGTGAAATAAGATACTGAAACACTATAAATGTTGTGTTTCAGCTGAAAAAGACCTGGAAGGTATAAGGGACTGAGTCAAGGCCTAGAGGCGACTCACGTTAGGTTTGTGCACAAAAACTTTAAAATATAGTTTTCATAATGGAAATTGATTTGTTATACATTGTGAATGTTTTTGTTAATTATGAATTTCGAGAATGTTGTGTTGACTATTCTACAATGGAAATTTGAAAGGAAAATTAATTATTGATTTGTATGAAATATTTGAACAATATGGTTTTGAATTTAGTTATGGCTTTGAAAATCTTATTTGAAAAATAGTGTGTTGCCTACTTTGTAAATGAAAAGTTTAGAATGAAATATGATTTGTGAACTGTATAAAATATTTGAATAACTTGATTTAAATTGTTTTTTAATTCACACTTGGCATGGCAATACTAATGTGTTCCTCCTCCACTTGTGGGGTGAGTTTGAAATTTGATCACTTTCCTCCCTCTCTAGCTGTCCAGTCTGAGGGGCGAGTTTGGATGAGTACTCATTAGCTAGCTAGCCACCTCCCTCATTGATTTCAATTAGTGGGGTGAGTATGCCTTGTCATGATGTACACACGACATGTTCAGAAATTTTGTGTCATGACCTAAGATGTGTTATTGTTTGGCAACACTGTGTTTATTAAATTGTTTGATCAAGTTGTGCTATATTAAGTTTTGAAAATTATGATTTGTTATAGATGTGATTTGAGAAAAAATTTGTGAAATGCGATTATGAGATTTTTGAATGATGATTTGTTCATAAATGTTTTATATTTTGCATTTTATGCTTTATTATGCACCATGAGTATTTATATACTCAGTGATAGATTTAATTTGCTATCGCAGATAAGGAAAGGGACATAGCAGCAGAGTGAGCTGCTACTGTTTGAGAAGAGCACAAATGAAGAATTTTTGTATTGGTATTTGTCTAGACCCTGGTAGTTAGTTTGATGTAAATATGATAGCATGCGTATGTATCTCTGTAATTTGAGCAATTGTACAGATAAAATTGTAATAATATTATTTTTGAGATTTTGTATCTATAAATTAACTTATGATTGTAAATTAATGATTTAAAATGCAATGTGCATGAGTTATGAAATGTTTTGAGATATTAATTCTTGATTTGAAATTTGCATTTTCAATTAAAGTGTTGTTATTGCTGTTGATTTGAAGTTTGGTGGTTGCAAATGGAGTTGTGATTGAGAAATATTTTGGGAGTGTTTCTATTTTCAGGTTTTGAAGAACTATTTTCTCAAGATACAAACGGCACTCTGCCGAAATTTTTGTAAAAATTGCGGAGATTTTAAATGTCCAAAACTTTGATTTATGTTTGGACTCTAAATGAAGGTTTTTAAAATTTAAAAAAAAAAAAATTTAACCACCAATTCCAAAATGAACGAAAATGGTTTTAAAATCCCTTATAGTATATTTAATGGGTTACCGGTAGGTGAAGTACGGTAATTCATTAGGTGTACTACGGTAACATGTTACATCTTACGAGGAGTAGGGTGTGACATGTTTAGTGGTATCAGAGCAAAGGTTTTAAAATAAATTTTGAACTATGAATTTGAAATATTTTGTCGGTAAATACAACTGCTCAAATGTTTAATATATATGACATATTTACATCATGAATATGCACTAACGGAGGTCAACCTCCTTGTGTTTGTTGTCAAGGAGTAGAAAATTTCTGGAAAATGGAATGGAAGAGGGAGATCATTCCGTAGACCAATCTGTCGAGGTTGAGGCTCGAGGAGAAGCCCCAGCACTCCTGAATGTGAGTGGGTTAGCCACTCCAGCTCCTCCTCAAGCATCGTAGTTCCCTACTCAGTTTGCACAGCAGATGGCTACGTTCTTTCAACAAATGGCGGGAAATGTGGCACCATAAGCTCAGACACAAGCACCTGTAGCACAACCACAGCCTCCAGCTCAGCAATATGAGAAATTAATGAAATTTGGGGCTACAAAATTCAAAGGAACAGTGGATCCACTGAAAGCAGAATAGTGGTTAAAGAGGATGGAACGGGTTTTCAGAAAACTACAGTGTGCTGAAGAGTTGAAGTTCGAATATTCAGTATCACTTCTCTAAGGGGATGCATATGAGTGGTGGAAGACTATCCCCTACAGTCTGGTAGAGCCACCAGTCCTCACATGGGCAGATTTTTTAAGGGAATTTCGGTAAAAATGGGCCCCTGATACTTATGTAGACATGAAGCTACAAGAGTTTTTAAGTTTGAAGAAAGGGGATAGAACTGTAGCAGAGTATGAGCGGGACTTTTCAAGGCTAAGCCATTACGCTGGAAGCTTAGTCTTCACTCCCAGAGACCGGTGTAAAAGGTTTGAGGCTGGGTTGAGGCCTAGCTTAAGAATGCAAGTGGTAGGGTTCCGACACCAGAATTTTTCTGAATTGATTTCACAAGCCCTGGAACTGGAAAGGATAGAATCATAATGGGCAGTGAAAAAGAGTACACAAGAGAAAGAGAAAACTGAAAAGATTACTGGTCAAGCTACTGAGAGTGGCTCTGGGAAAAGAAAACATTTTGGAGGATCTACCTCTCGTAAATCGGGTAGAGGTATATCTTCTAGACAGAAATCATCCCAATCCGATCAGCAAACTCAACAGAGACGCAGAAATACTCTATCGGATCGACTTTGTGAGACTTGTGGTAAACCACATAGTGGAGTATGTTACAGAGCTATAGGAGCATGTTTCAATTATGGAGGGACTGGTCATTTTGCTAAGGATTGCATAAGTCCATGCCGTTATGGATCATTTACCACGGCAGAAGGATCAGCCCAAGTTTCTACACCGAAGAGTTTACCAACAGTTGGTAGAGGCAAAGGCAGAGGTAGGGATAGTATACCTGGAAGTCAAAGTACTGTGAATCAACCAGGACAAGGTGATGCTCCAGTGAGAGTATACACTATGCGACAGAAGGACGAGGATGAGACTTCTGGTATGGTTGCTGGTATTTTCTCAATTCTTAACTGAGATATGTATATGTGTAAAAAAAAAAAATCAATTTTGATATGTTAGTGACTAGTCTTTTTAAAATTAAATTTGAAAAAGTTTGTCAGTGAAAAGTATTTGCTAGCACGCAAGAATTTGTAAAGTTGATTAGTAAGCCTAATTATGTAAGGAAAAAGAACCTAAAAGTAAGTTATAGTAATATAGCTATCTTAGATGCGGGTAAGGGTATTACTGCTGATAGATGTCAGTGGGTACCATAATCAAAATAAGTTCAAGATATTAGAAACTTTAAAAGAAATAAGATATAGGGAAGTTTGTTCTATTGGGATGTATCGTAGTAACTATGCAATATTCTTGATGTTTGTGCTGTAAGCTGCAGATTACAGTACTGACTTGGGATTTATTGTGTAGAGCTACGTACTACCCAATAGTACACAAGAATAAGAATAGTTGCAAACGGCATCTATTTTGGTACAGTTATGATAAGATAAAGTTTTCTTATTGGAAAGGAGTTTGAAAATCCTAACCTGGGATTTAAAACTCTAAAGTTAGAATATTGAAAGGTTGTAGTTTAGTACAAAAAAAATAATGACTACACATCAGTGCAAAATAAGCTATAAAATATCGATAGATGAAAATAAATAGAACAGTAAGAAATGAAAAAAATACTAGATGAGGAATTGCCACCTAGGCAAGCAATTTACTTAAGATGCGTAACAATATTCCGAACTATTTTATCAAGAAAGAAATAAGTTAAACCAAAGCAAATAAGATAGTGCAAAATGGCACATAGGCCTTGGTCATAAATGGAGATGGTAAGATAATGGTTATGGACCTATGGCCAAGAAAGAAACAACCACAAAAGAAAATAATTGCTAAAACAACAGCAAGAAAAGACTAAAATATTCTAAACTAAACTGAAGGTTACATCGAATGATTGAAAGATTTGATAAGAAAAGAGTAAAACTAAGTTCTCACCCATAGGATCACACGAGGTCCTAGAAAAGCGGATCCACTAGCACACAGATTTGCTTACCTCTAAAATTGAAATGAATTTGAATCTAACTTATGACAGAAGCTCATAAGAAACTTGGCATACGAGGTAAGCAATCGATGAGTAAATAATATTGGTTAAAGTACTAAGGAACCATCATTCAGGCCAAGAAGCTACTTAGGAGCGTGAATAGGACATGAGGAGACAGCACCCACAACTATTCAGAGACTGATACCAGGTCAAGTTTCGAGGACGAAATTATCTTAAGGGGGGGGGGGGGAGAATTGTAACACCCCTATTTGCATAGCCTGGTATATTTAACTGTTCCTGTGACCGGAGTCGATCCGGACAATTAAGGGGATTGGAACCACACTTAAGACAACTAGATAAGCCATAAATACAAATAATTAGTAATTGTCAATTAATCAAGTATAAATAAGAAAAACAGAACATAAGAAGTTAAACGAGCCGAGAGTCACAACGATGGGTGACCTAATCGGGAACGACTGCAAAGTCAATTTAAAGTCAATTTTCGAACTGTAAAATATGACGCTGCGGTCCTTAGGAGCATTACAAACACAGTGGAAAAGAGAAAATCATGAAAAAGAATTGTTAAGCCAGTTAAATAATTAGGTCAGGGAGCTGAAAGAAATATTGAATTATTTACAAACCGGGTTGAACCGGCGAGGGGCAATTTGGTCAATTGACCCCGAGAACTGAATCTTGACCTAACTGTCAAATAAAATCAGAGAAAAAAAATTTCGCAGTCGGAAATTAAATTAAAGAACTAATAGAAAAATAAATAAAAAAAAGAAAACGAAAAAGGTGTAGGGAGATGACATCATGCATGACATCATGCATGATGCCATAAGTATTTTTATTAAAATTTTATTTAATTGGAATTTTTGGTCTTCCATAAGATAAAGACATAAAGAAAAGAAAAGAAAAAAAAAACTAAAAGCCTTCTTCCTCATCCAAGGTTGCTGCCTCCCTTCCCTCTCCCAAAGCTCCCTCACAAAACCACGATGAAAGCTCATTTTTGAGCTTGAAGAACCAAAATCCCACCATAGAAAATTGTCCTACCATAACTAGACTTTGTTTGGGCAACTAGGAAAGAAGATTCAAGGAAAAAAAAGAAGACAAATTTGAAGAAAGGAAGAAAGAAAATTCTGCACTAAGGTTAGTGATTCAAACTTGAAACTTTTAGTTTAATCTTTTGTGATTTTAGCTTAAGGAACTTAGAAATGAACATAAAATGAAATAGAAACATGTGTGGAGGACCAAACTGAATTTCGGCCAGCAGGTGTATGGGAGTATATTTGTATGGTTTGATGGATTTGAATGAGTTTATGGACCTCCATTAGTTGAATGATTATAGTTAAAAGCTTTGAAATTAGTTAAATGCAACAATTTAGTGTGGTTAGGGTTTGGACTTAGGGTTTAGAGAAAAAAAAAATATAAGGAAGTGGTTAACGATGTCTTGGACCTAATTTGAAGTGAGAAATGGTCAATGATGACCAAATGAAGTGTGTTAGAATGGTTGGAGTTAACGCCAAATTTGGATTGAGTATGGCAGCATGACCAAGCTACCTTTGAAGGACAAAAAATGAAATTTTACAAGTCCAATTGGTATGAGACCAATTGGGAATGAAAATAGACACTAAATGACAGAATTTTCATTTAGGAAGCATGCCCAAAAAGTGACCAAAACCTAGTGAATAAATTGACTCAATTCGGAAAATCTCAGTCTGTCCCTGTACAAACTGACCAAATGAACCGTTCATTTGGCCATAACTTGAACTAGGTAGGTCTAAATGACCTAAAATTTTACCCGTGGATAGTTTAGATATAGACCTAAAACTTTTATGAAGAACAAAAACCCAAATTATGCCATTAACTAAGTCATTTGGCTACCCAAAGTTGGTGGCCTAAAACTGCCAGAACCAAAATTTGCCCAGAAAACTGGATTGAGTCTAATCTGGCAGCCATGGTTCAAATGGCTATAACTTGAGCTACAAAACTCCAATTGGAGTGATTCAAAAAGGAGAATAAACTTAAGACAATAGGGAACATTTTCTATGAAGAACGTTTTACCAAATTCTAACAGTAAAATGACGAATGGAACAGTGCAACTTAAGACACCAAAACTGAAAATTTACAAATTTGCCTAAAAGACTTAGAATTTGAGTAAACAACCGAAACCAACAAATTTAGTGACCAAAATGTGCTACGTAGGTGAATTTGAAATTCTCATACCTATTAAGCCTTAGAAAGTCAACAAATTGACTTGAATAGTACCATGAATAGTAACTCCAAAATGAAAATTTCCAAGAATGTTAGTTTAAGCATATTTGGGCTAGAATTATATATTTATGAATTAATTATTTGATTTAGTGTGAAATAAGATACTGAAACACTATAAATGTTGTGTTTCAGCTGAAAAAGACCCGAAAGGTATAAAGGACTGAGTCAAGGCCTAGAGGCGACTCACGTCAGGTTTGTGCACAAAAATTTTAAATTATAGTTTTCATAATGGAAATTGATTTGTTATACATTGTGAATGTGTTTGTTCATTATGAATTTCGAGAATGTTGTGTTGATTATTTTACAATGGAAATTTGGAAGGAAAATTAATTATTGATTTGTATGAAATATTTGAACAATATGGTTTTGAATTTAGTTATGGCTTTGAAAATCTTATTTGAAAAATAGTGTGTTGCCTACTTTGTAAATGAAAAGTTTAGAATGAAATATGATTTGTGAACTGTATAAAATATTTGAATAACTTGATTTAAATTGTTTTTTAATTCACACTTGGCATGGCAATACTAATGTGTTCCTCCTCCATTTGTGGGGTGAGTTTGAAATTTGATCACTTTCCTCCCTCTCTAGCTTTCCAGTCTGAGGGGCGAGTTTGGATGAGTACTCATTAGCTAGCTAGCCACCTCCCTTATTGATTTCAATTAGTGGGGTGAGTATGCCTTGTCGTGATGTACACACGACATGTTCAGAAATTTTGTGTCATGGCCTAAGATGTGTTATTGTTTGGCAACACTGTGTTTATTAAATTGTTTGATCAAGTTGTGCTATATTAAGTTTTGAAAATTATGATTTGTTATAAATGTTATTTGAGAAAAAATTTGTGAAATGCGATTATGAGATTTTTGAATGATGATTTGTTCATAAATGTTTTATATTTTGCATTTTATGCTTTATTGTGCACCACTGAGTATTTATATACTCAGCGATAGCTTTAATTTGCTGTCGCAGATAGGGAAAGGGACGTAGCAGCAAAGTGAGCTGCTACTGTTTGAGAAGAGCACAATTGAAGAATTTTTGTATTGGTATTTGTCTATACCCTGGTAGTTAGTTTGATGTAAATATGATAGCATGCGTATGTATCTCTGTAATTTGAGCAATTGTACAGATAAAATTATAATAATATTATTTTTGAGATTTTGTATCTGTAAATTAACTTATGATTGTAAATTAATGATTTAAAATGCAATGTGCATGAGTTATGAAATGTTTTGAGATATTAATTCTTGATTTGAAATTTGCATTTAGAATTGAAGTGTTGCTATTGCTGTTGATTTAAAGTTTGGTGGTTGCAAATGGAGTTATGAATGAGAAATATATTGGGAGTGTTTCTATTTTCATGTTTTGAAGAACTATTTTCTCAAAATATAGGCGGCACTCTGCCGAAATTTTTGTAAAAATTGTGGATATTTTAAATATCCAAAACTTTGATTTATGTTTGGACACTAAATGAAGGTTTTTAAAATTTGAAAAAAAATTTTACCCACCAATTCCAAAATGAACGAAAATGGTTTTAAAATCCCTTGTAGTATATTTAATGGGTTACCGGTAGGTGAAGTATGGTAATTCATTAGGTGTACTATGGGAACATGTTACATCTTACGAGGAGTAGGGTGTGACATGTGGTGCCTCCAAAGCACTTTCACTAGTGGAATTTGTTTATTTCTCAGTTCCTTCACTTCCCGAGCTAGGATCTGTATATGTTCTTCTGTATATGTCAAGTCCGGTTGGATTTCTATCTATTCCATGGAAATGACATGTGAAGGGTCTGAACGATATCTCCTCATCATAGAAGCATGGAATACATTATGAATTTTATCCATTTCTGGCGGTAAAGCTAGCCGATAGGCCACTGGTCCCATACGTTCAATGACTTCATATGGACCAATGAACCTAGGGCTTAACTTACCCTTTCTTCCAAACCTCAGCACTTTCTTCCACGGTGAGACTTTGAGAAACACTTTATCGCCAACTGCATACTCTATCTCTTTTCTCTTCAAGTCGACATAAGATTTTTATCTATCTGAGGTAACCTTCAAGTTAGCTTTGATTATCTTCACTTTCTCCTCAGTCTATTTCACCAGGTCTGGTCCTACTAGCTTATCTTTGCCCAATTCAGTCCAACACACTAGGGTTCTACATTTCCTCCCATACAGTGCTTCATACGGAGCCATTTGAATGCTAGCTTGGTAGCTATTGTTATATGCGAATTCTGCCAGTGGGAGGTATCTATCCCAACTCCCCTCAAACTCAATGACACAACTCCTTAGCATATCCTCCAGGATCTATCACATAATTCACATTGTTACTATCATTTCAATTTATTAATTGCAAAAATTCAATTAGTTCTTAGGTTTACCTGGATTACTCATTCTAACTGTCCATCTGCCTGAGGATGAAAAGCTGTGCTAAAATGGACTTGTGTGCCCAAGGCTTCTTGCAACTTTTTCCAGAATCTAAAGGTAAACCTTGGGTCTCGGTCAGATATGATGGAAAGTGGGATTCCATGCAGTCTAACTATCTCACTGATATACAATTCTGCTAGTTTCTCCAGTGAGTAGTCAGTCCTAACTAGCAGAAAATGTGTTGACTTCATCAATCTATCCACTATCACCCATACTGCATCATGCTTCTTCTGGGTGAGAGATAGACCACTAACAAAATCCATAGTGACCCAGTCCCATTTCCATTCAGGTATGCTTATAGGATGTAGCAATCCTGATGGAACTTGATATTCTGCTTTAACTTGCTGACATGTCAAACACTTAGTCACATAGTCAGCTATATCCCTTTTCATACCAGGCCACCAATAATGAGGCTTCAAATCATTATACATTTTTGTGCTTTCCGGGTGCATAGCATAAATACTAGTGTGTGCTTCTTTCAGAATACTAGTCTTCAGTTCCCGATCATCTGGTACACATACTCTTCCTCTGTAGTACAGACACCCATCTGCTTTCACCTCATATTCAGTTTCCTTTCCCTCTGGAATTTTACCCATAATGGCTATTAATTTTTCATTTGCCCTCTGCCCATCTTGTATCTACTGTAGCAGCTTTGGCCTCACTTGTAACTCGGCCAAAATAGCTCCATCTTGAGCTAAGGACAGACAGGCATTTAGTGATCTTAAAGCTGTGATGGACTTCCTGCCTAAAGCATCAGCAACTACCCTTCCCAGGATGATAATTTATCACACAATCATAGTCCTTTAGGAACTCAATCCATTGCCTATGTCTAAGATTGAGCTCCTTCTGGGTTGGCAAATATTTTAGACTCTTGTGGTCTGTATAGATGTAACATTTTTCACCATATAAATAATGCCTCCATATCGTCAGTGCGAAGATAATAGCTGCTAACTCCAAGTCATGAGTAGGGTAGTTCTGTTCATGTGGCCTTAACTGCCTGGAAGCATAGGTGACCACCTTCCCCTCTTGCATCAATACACACCCTAGCCCATTATGTGAGGCATCACTGTAGACCACAAAGTCTTTTCCCGACACTGTGTGCTGCTGGTGCTTATCAAGATAGCCTTCAGCCTCTCAAAACTGGCTTGGGACTTGTCATTCCAGCCAAATTTCATATTCTTATGCAATAACTTGGTCATTGGAGCAGTTATAAGAGAAAAACCCTTCACAAATCTTCTGTAATACCCAGCTAACCCCAAGAAACTTCTGACCTCAGTTGTATTTCTGGGAGGCTTCCATTCCATCATTGCTTCTATCTTTTTGGGATCCACTCTAATCCCCTCTGCTGATACTATGTGTCCAAGAAAAGAGATTTCACTCATCCAGAAGTCACACTTGGACAGCTTAGCATACAACTTCTTTTCTCGCAGGGTTTGCAGAAAAATCCTCAAATGTTCATCATGTTCTTCCCTAGTCTTAGAATACACCAGAATATCATCAATAAAAGACCACTACAAACCGATCTAGATATGGATGGAAGATACAATTCATAAGGTCCATAAATGCTGCTGGTGCATTTGTTAACCCAAACGGCATCACTAGAAATTCATAGTGCCCATACCGGGTTCTGAATGTAGTTTTTGACACATCTGCATCCTTTACCCTTAACTGATGATACCCTGATCTGAGATCAACTTTTAAAAACACACCTGCTCCCTTCAACTGGTCAAACAGATCGTCAATTCTGGGCAACGGATATTTATTCTTCACAGTTACTTTGTTCAACTGCTGGTAATCAATACACAATCTCAAAGTTCCATCTTTCTTCTTCACAAACACCACCGGAGCTCCCCATGGTTACACACTAGGGCGTATGAACCCCTTATCGAGTAACTCCTGTAACTGAGTTTTCAACTCCTTCAATTTAGTGGGTGCCATCCTATAAGAAGCAATAGAAATTGGTGTTGTACCCGGCATTACCTCAATAGCAAACTCGACTTCTCTTTCTGGTGGTAAACCAGGTAACTCTTTAGGAAATACATCTGGGAAGTTTCTTATTATGGGTATATCACACAGGTTTGGCTTAGCCTGCCTAGTATCAATCACATGTGCTCGGTAAGCTTCACAGCCTTTTCTCATCAATCTTCTTGCAACTGTGGCTGAGATAACATTGGACAGGAAATCTGTCCTTTCACCCACAACACTGATTTCATTACCCTCGGAAGTTTTCAGAGAAATCCTCTTCAATTTGCAATCAACTATTGCCTAATCATGTGACAACCAGTCCATTCCCAAAATCACGTCAAACTCGTGGAAGGGCAATTCAATTAGGTCTACCGAGAATTCATACCCCTGAATCCTCAACGGGTAACCTTTATACACCTTATTCACTACCACACTGTGACCTAGTGGATTTGTGACCAGAATGTCTTGATCACTCTCCTCTACTGGAACTCCCCTCTCTATGGGTAGTTTGATGCAAATGTAGGAATGATTGGATCCTAAATCCACCAATGCATGAACAGAAGTGTTGTAGAGGGAAAACATACCCCTGGTGACATCCGGCGCATCTTGCTCCTCCTGAGCTCTGATGGCATAGGCCCTGGCAGGTACTCTAGTGTCTGGCCTCTCAGCTGACTCAGATGTAGGCCTCAGTGATGGACCAGCTGCCTCAGATTTACCGGGCTTCCTACCCCTTTGTGATGTAGGAGCAGGTCTGTCAGCTTGTGTTGGAGCAAATGTAGTAGTCCTCTTCGAACAATTCTTGATCTGATGTTTTGTTGATCTACACTGTAAGCATGCACCGGTCACTCGCCAACGTTCCCCTTTATGCAGCTTTTGACAGTACTGATAAGCAGAAGATGCTGGGGCTAGTCCCCTAAACACCGTCCCTGGAGAGTTGCCCACTGATGGTGTGGACTGGCCTCTCCTAGGTGTGAACTGTGGTCTGGGCCCCTGAGACTGACCCTAACCCTGTGATGGTCCTGAACTCTGAGCAGGAGGACCTTTACTCTTCTTACTGGGAGCAGAAAGTGCCCTGGACTAACCCGGACCCCTCTTCTGCTGTCTTTCCCTTATATTTTGTTCATTTATTCGGACCCTTTTCACTTTTAATGCAGCATCTACTAGCTTAGCAAAATCTGTGATTTCTAATGCCGTGATCATGACTTTGATATTGTCATTAAGCCCTTCTTCAAACATTCTGCACCTCTCTGCCTCAGTAGGGACTATCTCCCTCCCATACCGGCTCAGTCTAACAAACTCACATTCATACTCAACCACTGATAATTGCCTCTGTCTCAGACTGATAAATTCTCTTCTTTGCTCTTCTAAATACACTTTGCTAACATATTTCTTCGTAAACTCTGTGAGGAAGAATTCCTAGGTGATCCATTCAAGTTGTACCTCACAAGTTACTGTGTCCCACCACTGATATGCATTATCCTGAAGTAGGGACACAGCACCCACTAAGTTCTGCTCGGGGTACAGTTTAGTTGTTTTAGCACTCTAATGGTTCAATCCAACCAGTTTTCTGATGTCATGCTTTAGCAGTTTCTCCATATGGGACTTCTGTGG
This sequence comes from Hevea brasiliensis, assembly GCF_030052815.1. Taxonomy (NCBI): domain Eukaryota; kingdom Viridiplantae; phylum Streptophyta; class Magnoliopsida; order Malpighiales; family Euphorbiaceae; genus Hevea; species Hevea brasiliensis. The sequence goes on along the minus strand of NC_079494.1, from coordinate 61,905,778 downwards.
TGCTGGTGGAGGTTGTGGCTGTGGTTGTGGTGGTGGAATTGCCCCCATCATTTGCCAGTATAATTCAGTCATTTGCTAAAATAGAGCAAATTGAGGTTGGGCAGGTGCCTCAGCTACTGGTGGAGCAGATTCTCCCCTGCCCCAAGATTTAGCCCTTAGTGGAGCATGACTCTCCACCTCTTCATCAACTGCTCTTTGCGAAGCAGGATCCATATCCTATTCAAAATAAGAAAACAAACAGATCTGCATCAGTGTCACCTCAATACTCACAAATGCAATGCAATGGTATGCAGTCTATCTAGGCCTAGAAACACCTAAACCGATGCTCTAATACCACTAAATGTGACACCCCTTACCCGTCTACAGTGCAGCCGAGCAAGTTATGCCACTCAGTGTGCCGGAACACCAATTTATGTTTCTATTACAATTTATCCCTTTTAATTCATTTATTTTCAATTTTTGATAAATCTGAATTTTTTCCGCAAATTTTATAGAAAATCCAGCAGAGTGCCAGCTGTAAATTGGAAAAATAGTTCTTCTGAACCTATTTAAAAACACTTCCAATATAATTTCCAAATCCAAACTCCATTAAACACATTTCAAGTCAATCTCAAAATCTCAATCTCAAATCACAACACTATTTTCAGAAATTTTTTTCTTTTCACTTCATTACTGGAAGCACATTCATAAATATTTCTCAACATAATATACAGAAAATTTCAATAATATGAAATTTCATATATTTACATCATCAATAATTTCAAGAGTTTATAGTTACAATCCCAAAACTAATACAAAATACAAAATACAAAATACTACCCAAAATCCTAATGTCCTACCATATGCAGTGCAGATGTGAGGTGACTCTGGACCCAGGATGCAGCTCTGAAGGCTCACCCTGTCTGATATCTGCTGGGCTCCTCAGCTAGGTCTCCAGTACCTACGTGTGGCAAAAGTGACGCGCTAAGCAATTCTGCTTAGTGTTGACAATATAAAATAAAATAAAATAAAAATAAGTATGCAGAATGTATGTTTACATTTTTGGGTAGACTTAATTTCTAATATTATTTGCAGTATTATTCAATTAAAATTTGGTAAGGTTTATTATCATTGCCCAAGTAACCCATACTAGTTGACTGGACTGGATAAATGGGTAAACTAGCACTGGGTACTAAGTACCTCAGACCATCATACCATCGGTCACATTGTGTCTCCTGGTTTGCAACAGAACAGCTAATAAGCTATAATAATTATAAAGGATATAATTCAAGTATAAAAACTCAAATAACATAGCCAAAGGCTATTATGTCACAGAATGGCATGGGAAGCCATGAAACACATAATGGCATTAAGCCATATGCAGTACTGCTAACAGAACACTATTGGCATGCCAAGCTATCCAAACCAATCTTGTTAGGTATACTAGGGCATATTACACTTTTAAGTTTCATAATTCTTGAAATTCAAGTTTTAATGTTACTATTCATTTTATTAGTCAACTAAAATGTTGACTTTTGCATAGACAATAGGTACATTGGTTCTAATACTCCCAACATACCACATTTTGCATTCTAAATTTGTTGGTATTGGTTACCAATACCATTTCTAAGCTTAATGTTAATTAGGCAGAATTTTCAGTTTTCATGCTTTATATTTACTATTCCATTAGTCATTTTTGCAGTGGGAATTTGGCAAAATGATCAACATGAAAGTTGTTCCTTATTTTGTCTAGTTGAATTTCCTTTTTTGAATCACTCCATTTGAAGTTTTGTAACTCAAGTTATGGCCCAAAAACCACAACTGGCCGGATTGAAAGTTTTTCCATATTTTCTGGACTGACCAAATCTATAGTATTAGGAATAGTGATTGCAACTCACTTTTTGAAATGTTCTGGTTATAATTTGGGTTAGGTTTCTTCACAAAAGTTGTTGGTCTATATCTCAGCTTGTAGCTGGTAAAATTTTAGGTCAATTGGACCTTTCTACACTGAGTTATGGCTAAATGACCAAACACTGTTTATTTAGTCATTTTGCCCAGACAGAATGCAGTTCACCCGGATTAGGGCAAACTTTTGGTCAACATGGTTTGGTTTTCTGGGCATTGTTTCTTCACCAAAGTTGTGCCATTATGTGTCTCATTTTATGTCCAATTTGCCTTGCACCAATTGAACCTCTACAATTCAAGTTATTGCAGTCCAAGGGCAGCTACACCAAACCCAAATCCCACAACACCATTCACTTCATTTTTTATTCAAACTAAACCAAATGGTCACTAATTGGCCATTAAAACCTACTTCCATCATCACATGATCAAGGTCACATTTTCCACCCTAAACCCTAACTCAACATTACAAAACCATGCATTATCATTGCATTTCATCACTTCACTTACAAGATGTATATTATGGGCAGCCACACTACCTTTTTAACTTCATTAAAATCATCACAATCTTGCCCTAACCATGGCTGCCAAAAATTATGGGTTGACATATAAATGGTATTGAACAAATTTTCTTTATAAATTGCACTCATACATAGTCCTTAACATGAATTTGAGGTGAAAACTAAGGTTAGGTCACTAACCTCTATGGAGTGAAGTTTCCCCTCTTGGTAGGGTTCTTGTTCTCCTCTTCTTTTTGCTCCCAAAAGAATCACCAAGATGCAAGAACACCTTTTTGTGTTGGGAGTATAGGGTTTTGTGGGGTGAGAGCTAGGGAAATCAAGCTTGGAAAAGCTTGAAAATGGTGGTTATGGTGGGTAAGGTCACGGCAAGAAGAAGATAGGGAGAGAAGGTTCTGATTTCATTTCATTTTTCAGCCCATTTTATCTCTTTTAAATAAAGTTATGCCATGTGTCAACATTGGGTTGGTTGGGAGAATCTTAAAGACATCATTATGATGTCATAAGTCCATTTTCTTTCATTTTCTCTCCTTTTCTTGTCTATTTAATTGCAATTAAATTTTTAACAATATTTATTTATATTTTATGTTATATAAATTATTTATTTAACTGGACAAGTTGGTCAAAAATCATCTCTAAAGACGAAATGACCAAAATGCCCTTCGTTTGGCTTAACGAGCCAAAATTGTTTGTACCGATTGAAAATTTTTTCTAAGCATTTCCTTGGCATTCTAATGCCATATGAAACTCAATAACCCTTCTTTGGAGTCCCAACAATTATTTTATAATTTTTCCCTCGGGTCTAGGGCTCCTAGTTGCGAGAACCGCAACTTCTCACTAGGTTACCCATCGCTAGGGCACCGGCTCATTTAACTTAGTTGTATTTTATTTCTAAAATTTTTTCTAAATTTTTCTTATTAATATTTGAGTTAATTATGGCTCCTCACTTTAGTTTAAATATTTTTCCAGACGTTCTAGCTGTCCGGACCGACATTAGTTACTGGAACAGTAGACTGTACGAACTAGCTAAAGTAAGGATGTTACAGTTTAAATGTTTCATCATTTCATTATATTTTTCATTTATATTTTTATAACATTCTAATTTTGCTTATAGTGGAAGCATAATTTCTAAATTCACATTTCTAGGTAATTTATGCATTCATCGTAATATTCATACTAATTACAATTCACATTCATTTGATCATTTATATGATCACAATTCACATCAATTATTCTTTTATACCATTGTACTCAAAGTACTTTTCCATTCTACAATAATGAGAACTAATGTCTCATTCATACATTAATATGATTCGTTTATTTATTCATTATGTCATTCATATTGATCACAATTCAAAACAATGGTTCACATGTACCATTGTATTCAAACATTTTTTTCTTTTTCATTTATACATTCAAAAATCTACTTATGTAATTACAAATTTTATATTTCAAGTTGAATTACTAATATTTTATGAATTCTATTTGTGATGGGCATATAAGCCCTAACTATCTATTCACATCAATTAGGTGACTTACTTTTCATGTTTCAAGCAATCTATGAATATTTCTTGGATTTCAAATTTATGGCTTTAATTTCCCTTTAACAAATTTGACTAGGATGCATAGTTCATATTTTTCATACAATTCTAAGCATTTAAGCTTAGGATTGGTTCTAGGTCTTCATCTTAATTTGCTAATCATTTTGATTACTATTCACCTTACTAGTCAACCAAAATATTGACTTTTTCATACTTAATGGATATGTTAATTCTAATTACACCAAGATCCCACATTTTGAGTTTCACATTTGCTAGTATTATTTGCCAATTGTAATTTAAAGTGTTAGTAGTATGCCCTAGAGCATATCATTTAGTATGTATCTTGTACATATTTTTATTAATAAAAGGCATTTCCACTTTTCCGTTTACATAATATATTTATGTGTAATAGAAAAGGTCCATTGATATTTTGTTAGAAATATTATTCTTAAGTTGTTAAGAATATGAGTGACAATATTTCTAGCACGAAGTATCATAAATAGGTTCACAATCGAGGATACTTCATAATGAGGACATGACTTATCCAGAAAGATTGTATTCATGTTTGTTCCCAAGTTATTTATATGAGATATAAATAAGATGGAATGGTGAGTCTCATGCCATATAACAAACATGATAGGCACTTATAAATGATAAGTAGGCCGAACCAGTGACACTTATGACAAGCACATGGAGTTTACTCTTGTCAATGTTTTGTCATAAATCATATCAGTGCATATAATCTTTAGACTGAGATAGCACGATTATCTTGTATAGTGGTAGTTTGAGTTTGATACTGCTTTCATACTTTTACTGTGTATGGGTATATGGGCATGTGTTGGCTCCTACTATTTATATATGGAGGTAGGTGTTGATCAAGATGGAATCTGTTCCTCTAAGTAAATAGAGATAAAATCCTATGTTCATTTAATTGTTCTTGATGTTTCAAGTTCTGGCCAGACAGTTGATTTATTCGAAAAGAGTTTCGATGAGAAAATCTTTTAATCAAGAACTGGAATTAAAAGAGAACATAATATTCATAGCAAATGGAGTTTGACATAAACCATGACTCCAGCTTGAGTTGGGATTTTGTAACAGAGAGATTCTAGTGCATGGTAACATATGATTATAGGTTCATTTAATGTAAATCTTATTACTAATTGGGTGGCCATGGCATGCTATGCTAGGTGTTAACCATGGTCTATGAGGTTCATAAAATGATTTAGAGAAATCATTTATGGTAAGAAAGAGTTCTGATGATATTAAGAGTTGATATCATGTCTCATTGCCAATTAGTGATGAGCCTAGTAAGTCACACACATACACAAGTTATCACCTATTTAAATATGATTTAATTAATTAATTAAAGAGTTTAATTGATTAATTAAATAGATTTGGTTTGCAATTAAATTGCAAAGTCCCTAGCATGACTTGAAACCAAATCTAGATTATTGGATGTGTAGTATAAATTAAATTTATATTTAAAGTGTTTAAATATGAATTTAATTGATGAGAAATTAATTAATAGAGATTAATTAATTAATTTATATTTGATATAAATTAATTAGAAGAAGAAAATAATTATTTTTGGTTAAGAACTTAAAATTAAGACATAGGGGCATTTTGGTCATTTCACAGTGTGACACGTGGCACCATGAGATGGTGACACATGGCATAACACATAAGCTTACCAAATGTTTTTTTTTAATCATGTAAGATGATTAAAATCAAGATTAAATATAGGTTTGACACTTGGCACAATGTGATTGGGTCACTTAAACCTAGAGCTAATCAAAAGGTGACATGTGGCTAGGGTTTAATGTGTTAACCTAGCTATTTAAGTGTGGTTATGAAAAGAAAACATAACCAGCAGCCTCTCCTCTCATATGTCACGCCACTTTGAGCCTCTCCAGCTATTTCTCTTCATCTCTCATCAATTCAAAGAGATTAGCCATCAATCTCTTGAATTAAGAACACTAGAAATTGTTTCTAGTGTCCTGTTTACATCTCTAATCTCTTAAAAGGCAGAACTTGAATTTCTAATTAACAGAAAAAGCTTTAGAAGCTGTTCAAGGGCTGCCATAGGTGTTCTTGGTGTGGACAAGCTAGAGGGACAACACGATGTCACGAAGATGAATCTCAAAGCGCAGACATTGCGATTGCATCAAGAGGTTAGTGTAATAGTTCTTGATTTAATCTAGGGTTCTAAAATTAATCTGATTAATTTTAAAATCTTAAATGGCAAATACAGATCCAAAAACATATTAAAAGAGTTTTAATATGTTGTTTATCATTGAAATCAAATAGATAAAAATAAATCTTGCATGGTGCATGTGACCCTAGGTGAAAATTTTTGAATTCAATGATATAATCTTGTGTTTTTCACGCTTCCGTTCCTTCAATTGGTATCAGAGCCACTATATTTGCCATTTAGATTGTTGATTATATAATTTAATTGTGTGTTTGATCATGAGATCAAGAGATTCATTGCTGGTTGGATCATGAGGTGTGGCGGCACACATGGTGGAGCCACCATTGGTGGCGGCAACAATGGTTCCATGGGTGGTTCAAGGTTTGGCTTTTAATTCTGCAATTGTTGTATGATCTAAGGCCTATTCTTTGATTAATTAAAGTGTTTAATTAGTTGTTTTAATCACGCAATGAAATTATGATTCAAATCAGAATTTTAAAAATTGTTTGAGAGTGATTCAAATCTGAATTTTAAAAGTTGTTTGAATGTGATTCAAATCTGAATTTTTAAAGTTGTTTGAATCATATTTAAATCTGATTTTTTAAATTTGATTCAATAAAATTCAGATCTGATTTTTTAAAAAATATTTGAATATGATTCAAATCTGATTTTTTAAAAAATGTTTGAATGTGATTCAAATCTGAATTTTTGAAGTTGTTTGAATGTGATTCAAATCTGAATTTTTAAATTTGTTTGAATGAGATTCAAATCTGAATTTTTAAATTTATTTGAATCATATTCAAATCTGGATTTTTAAGTTGAATATGAGATATTCAATTTAATTTAAGTATGTATGTTTTATTTAATTGTTAAATAGTGATATGCATGGTGGATGATCATGGACTATAAAAGACCAATGTGATTGGATTTATTTCTTTTATGTTTCTTTGGGATTGTAAATTAATTAATTTATTTTAATTTATTTTGGGCATGTATTATTAAGTTTGTAATATTTTTGGGTTGTAATTTCATTTATTTAAGTTCTTGTAAATTCGCCTTGGTATGCCAAGGATTACTATGTAATATTGGATTGCAAGAAGTTCAAGGAGGTCAAGAGCATTGGTGGGACCAGTGGGAGGAATTCAATATCAAGTGTTGATTATGTACTCCTTCAGCAACTCTTGTAAAATGAATGAATGAAATGCACCTAGGAATGCCTGATTCAATTCTTGGTGGCTCAATTGAATCCCTTAGAAAGTCCATGATCATACCATATTTATCGCTTATCCATGAATGCATGAGATGTATGGGAATGTATGCAATTATATGATATATGCATGCTAAATGGATAATGTGCAAAGTGAGACCTTAATAGTAATTAGGATGGCTATAAAATCTTCCAAACAAATGATTAAGTTGGAAATGGTATAATTAAAGTAATTATAACATAAGCCCTCCATTTGGGCAATTATTTTAAGAAATTTTAAATAGTTGCATGAGATGCAATTAATTTAAGAGATTTTCTTAAGAATAATTGTTAAGCATGAGATGTTGTAAATATGTAAATAGTTTGGTGGCCAATATTGGATGTACCTGAGGACATTAAAATTATTTGCATAATTATCGCTCAATGGGATCAACTTAACTAATGCAAGATAAGTCAATAATGGATGTACCTGAGATTTTGAGCATTAGGGGCTAGGTAAAAGGATTGAACCTCACATGAGATGTGATGGGCAAGGAGTTGCTCACTTATAGTTTATTGTAATTCCAATAATGGATGTACCTGAGGATGATCAATAGAATTATAAGAATTCAATCACCCACTAGAAATCCATCCAACTAGGATTTCCGTTTTCTACTTTGGAAGTGTAGGATTCGCTAAGTTAGTGGGAGGACCAATTTGATTAAAAGACCATAATCATTTTGGTTAATTACATGATACATTTACTAATTAATCTGGTTATTTTCTGCAAATAATTTTCTGATAATAATGAGCACAGAACAACCACCACCATCCAATATCCTTGCAAGCATACTTGATCGCAATAGGTTGACAGGACCTAATCTGTCTGATTGGCTAAGAAATTTGAAACTTGTCCTAAACCTTGAACATATAGGATGTGTTCTAGATTCAAATGTTCCTGGTCCCTTACCTCCAGAGGCCACACAAGAGGAACATGAAACTTTGGACAAGTGGAAGGAGCATGATATGAGAGTTAAGTGTTACGTGCTTGCTTCTATGAGTAATGAGTTACAGAAGCAACATGAGAACATGCAGAGTACGAGTGAGATCCTCCTTCACCTACAAGAGTTGTATGGTGAGCACAGCAGGAATGCTAGGTATGAGATATCTAGACAGCTATTCCGTATGAGGATGTCTGAGGGACAGAATGTTGGGGATCATGTCGACAAGATGATTCGGCTAATTGAGCAGTTGGAACATCTTGACTTCAACATGGGTTTCCAACTACAAACGGATTTGATCCTTCAGTCCCTTCCCGAGTCTTTTGGGAATTTTGTGACAAATTTCCATATGACTAAACAGGAATGCACCTTAGCTGAATTACTCAACATGCTGGTTATTGCCCAAAAGAATATGCCAGGCAATAAAGGAAAAGAGGTAGCTTTGGTTGCATCTTCTTACCTGGAAAGTCCAACAAGAAGAAGGGCAATAAGAAAAAGAAACCTCAGTTCCTGGTCCTTCCAAGAAATTAGCTAAGCAGAAAGGAAGACTAAAGTGAAAAGGCAAAGGAAAGTGTTTCCACTTGCCCGGCAGAAAGTGTTTCCATTGCCAATAGGAAAGTGTTTCCATTGCCAGTAAGAAAGTGTTTCCACTGGCCATAGTATAACAATCTAAAAGAATACAATGCCATGGTGAAAACCAACTCAAGTTCAAAATATATTTGGCACTTAAGGTTATGTCATGTTGCAGAAGATAGGATTGCAAAATTGGAGAAAATGAGGATTCTATCCTCATTGGGCTCTGAGCCTACTCCAACTTGTGAATCTTGCCTTCAAGGCAAAATGACTAGATCACCCTTTGTTGGACAAGGGCTAAGAGCTGAAAATATTTTGGAACTAATACATAGTGATGTATGTGGTCCGTTTAAAGAAATGGCTAGAGGGGGCTTTCATTATTTTATTACCTTTACTGATGATAAATCAAGGTTTGGGTATTTGTATTTGATGAAATACAAACATGAATCCTTTGAAAAGTTCAAAGAATTTAAATCTGAAGTAGAAAATCAAACAGGAAAAAATATTAAAGCTCTTCGATCAGATCGTGGAGGTGAATATTTGAGTACTGAATTTGATGAATACTTGAGAGAGCATGGCATTGTTTCTCAGCTGACTCCTCCAGGAACGCCACAATTTGAATGGTGTATCTGAAAGGAGAAATCGTACCTTATTGGATATGGTACGTAGTATGATGAGCTATACTGATATGCCAATCTCCTTTTGGGGATTTGCATTAGAATCAGCTTTATATATTCTAAATAGGATTCCATCAAAATCAGTTTCTTCCACACCTTATGAGATATGGCATGGAAGAAAACCAAGTCTTAAGCATGTTAAGATTTGGGGTTGTCCAGCTTATATCAAAAAGCTGAACACTGATAAATTGGAGACCAGATCAGAAAGAGGTCGATTTGTTGGATATCCAAAAGATAGTTTTGGATATTATTTTTATTTGCCTACTTCACAAAGGTTGTAATAAGTAGAGATGCCACATTTCTTGAACAACAGTTTGTTCAAGAAGGAAACAAAGGAAGGCAAATAGAGTTAGAATTGGAGAATTCTGACCAACCAACAGATCAGATGGATATAGATCCATCTAGTCAACCTATACCCATTGATGAAACATCTACAGCTGTTCCTCGTAGAACAACCAGGGTATCTCACCCACCAGTGAGATATGGTTTTCTTCATGAAGAAGAACAAGAGTTGTCTACTCATGAAGAAGTAGATCATGGAGATGATCCACTTACCTATGAAGAAGCTATATCAAATATAGACTCTTCAAAATGGATTGATGCTATGAAATCCGAGATTGATTCCATGTATAAGAATCAAGTTTGGGATCTTGTTGACCCACCTGAAGGTATTGTACCTATAGGGAACAAATGGGTTTTCAAGAAGAAAATTGATTCTGATGGAAAGGTAGAGACCTATAAGGCAAGGCTAGTAGCGAAAGGGTTTCGCCAAAGGCAAAGAATCGACTATGAGGAGACTTTCTACTTTGTTGCCATGCTTAAATCAATTAGGATTTTATTAGCAATAGATGCATACTATGATTATGAGATTTGGCAGATGGATGTCAAAACAGCTTTTCTCAATGGATACATTGAAGAAAACATTTTCATGGAACAACCTAGGGGATTTGAATCCCAAGATGGTTCCAAGGTATGCAAGCTAAAGCGATCCATTTATGGGTTGAAACAAGCTTTGAGGAGTTGGAACATCCGTTTTGATGAAGCCATTAAATCTTTTGGTTTTATCAAAAATGAGGATGAGCCATGTGTATATAAGAAGGTTAGTGACAGTGCTATCACTTTCCTTGTCTTATATGTGGATGACATCTCGTTGATGGGTAATGATACGGTATGTTGTGACTATAAAGGTATGGTTGTCAAATACATTCTCCATGAAAGACTTAGGGGAGGCAACCTATATTCTTGGGATTCGCATCTATAGAGATAGAGCGAAAAGAATAATTGGTTTATCCCAAAGTCTATACTTGGAAAAGGTGTTAAAGAGGTTTAACATGCTTGATTCCAAGAGAGGATTGTTACCAGTGAGACATGGTATCCATCTTTCTAAAGAGATGTCTCCAAAGACACCTGAAGAAAGAGATAAGATGGCCAGGATTCCATATGCTTCGGCTATTGGAAGTTTAATGTATGCAATGTTGTGTACTAGGCCGGATATCGCATATGCTGTTAGTTTGACTAGCAGGTATCAATCTAATCCAGGTTTGGAACACTGGATAGCTGTAAAGAATATCCTTCAGTACTTGAGAAGAACTAAGGATTTATTCTTGATTTATGGAGGTGGAGACTTGCAATTGGATGGTTATGCTGATTCTGATTTCCAATCAGATATCGATGATAGAAAGTCTACCTCTGGATATGTGTTCATTTCTAATGGAGGTGCAGTAAGTTGGAAGAGTTCCAAACAGAGCACGACAGCAGATTCCACTACAGAGGCCGAGTATATTGCTGCATCAGATGCTGCAAAGGAAGCTGTTTGGATAAAGAAGTTCGTGACAGAACTTACAGTAGTTCCTTCCATTAAGCCAGCAGTTCCACTACACTGTGACAATAATGGAGCAGTCATATAGGCTAAGGAACCAAGGTCTCACCAGAAATCCAAACACATAGAAAGGCACTACCACATTATCAGAGATATAGTTGGGCGAGGCGATATAGCCATGCAGAAAATAGCATCAGCTGAAAATCCAGCTGATCCATTCACTAAGCCTATGTCACAGACTCAGTTAAACCGACATCTTGAGAAGATAGGTCTAAGATATTGTAATGAATGGCTCTAGTGCTAGTGGGAGATTGTTAGTAGTATGCCCTAGAGCATATCATTTAGTATGTATCTTGTACATATTTTTATTAATAAAAGGCATTTCCATTTTTCCGTTTACATAATATATTTATGTGTAATAGAAAAGGTCCATTGATATTTTGTTAGAAATATTATTCTTAAGTTATTAAGAATATGAGTGACAATATTTCTAGCACGAAGTATCATAAATAGGTTCACAATCGAGGATACTTCATAATGAGGACATGACTTATCCAGAAAGATTGTATTCATGTTTGTTCCCAAGTTATTTATATGAGATATAAATAAGATGGAATGGTGAGTCTCATGCCATATAACAAACATGATAGGCACTTATAAATGATAAGTAGGCCGAACCAGTGACACTTATGACAAGCACATGGAGTTTACTCTTGTCAATGTTTTGTCATAAATCATATCAGTGCATATAATCTTTAGACCTGAGATAGCACAGTTATCTTGTATATTGGTAGTTTGAGTTTGATACTGCTTTCATACTTGTACTGTGTATGGGTATATGGGCATGTGTTGGCTCCTACTAGTTATATATGGAGGTAGGTGTTGATCAAGATGGAATCTGTTCCTCTAAGTAAATAGAGATAAAATCCTATGTTCATTTAATTGTTCTTGATGTTTCAAGTTCTGGCCAGACAGATAGATTTGTTCGTAAAAGAGTTTACGATGAGAAAATCTTTTAATCAAGAACTGGAATTAAAAGAGAACATAATATTCATAGCAAATGGAGTTTGACATAAACCATGACTCCAGCTTGAGTTGGGATTTTGTAACAGAGAGATTCTAGTGCATGGTAACATATGATTATAGGTTCATTTAATGTAAATCTTATTACTAATTGGGTGGCCATGGCATGCTATGCTAGGTGTTAACCATGGTCTATGAGGTTCATAAAATGATTTAGAGAAATCATTTATGGTAAGAAAGAGTTCTGATGATATTAAGAGTTGATATCATGTCTCATTGCCAATTAGTGATGAGCCTAGTAAGTCACACACATACACAAGTTATCACCTATTTAAATATGATTTAATTAATTAATTAAAGAGTTTAATTGATTAATTAAATAGATTTGGTTTGCAATTAAATTGCAAAGTCCCTAGCATGACTTGAAACCAAATCTAGATTATTGGATGTGTAGTATAAATTAAATTTATATTTAAAGTGTTTAAATATGAATTTAATTGATGAGAAATTAATTAATAGAGATTAATTAATTAATTTATATTTGATATAAATTAATTAGAAGAAGAAAATAATTATTTTGGGTTAAGAACTTAAAATTAAGACACAGGGGCATTTTGGTCATTTCACAGTGTGACACGTGGCACCATGAGATGGTGACACATGGCATAACACATAAGCTTACCAAATGTTTTTTTTTAATCATGTAAGATGATTAAATTCAAGATTAAATATAGGTTTGACACTTGGTACAATGTGATTGGGTCACTTAAACCTAGAGCTAATCAAAAGGTGACATGTGGCTAGGGTTTAATGTGTTAACCTAGCTATTTAAGTGTGGTTATGAAAAGAAAACATAACCAGCAGCCTCTCCTCTCATATGTCACGCCACTTTGAGCCTCTCCAGCTATTTCTCTTCATCTCTCATCAATTCAAAGAGATTAGCCATCAATCTCTTGAATTAAGAACACTAGAAATTGTTTCTAGTGTCCTGTTTACATCTCTAATCTCTTAAAAGGCAGAACTTGAATTTCTAATTAACAGAAAAGGCTTTAGAAGCTGTTCAAGGGCTGCCATAGGTGTTCTTGGTGTGGACAAGCTAGAGGGACAACACCTGATGTCCTGAAGATGAATCTCAAAGGCGCAGACACGCTGCAGTGCATCAAGAGGTTAGTGTAATAGTTCTTGATTTAATCTAGGGTTCTAAAATTAATCTGATTAATTTTAAAATCTTAAATGGCAAATACAGATCCAAAAACATATTAAAAGAGTTTTAATATGTTGTTTATCATTGAAATCAAATAGATAAAAATAAATCTTGCATGGTGCATGTGACCCTAGGTGAAAATTTTTGAATTCAATGATATAATCTTATGTTTTTCACGCTTCCGTTCCTTCATAAAGTCCCCTTGATGCATTTCTAAATTTTCAGTTTTGATTACCTAAGTTTACTGTTCCATTAAACAATTTTACAGTAGAAACTAGGCTAACTTTTCTTCATCAAAGTTGTTCCTTATTGTGTCTTCTTCAATTCTCTTTTTGAATCACTCCATTTGGAGTTTTGTAGCTCAAGTTATAGTCATTTTACCATGACTGGCCGGAGTGACCTATACCCAGAATTTCTGGGCAATTTGGTTCTGCCAGATTTGGTGACTTAAGTTTGGTTGGCAATTTGACTAGGTTATGATGAGAATTTGGATTTGTGTTCTTCAGAAAAGTTGTAGGTCTATGTCTCAGCTTTCTGCTGGTAAAATTTCAGGTCAATTGGACTTGTCTAGTGGAAGTTATGGCTAAATGAACAGTACATGTTCATTTGGTTAATTTTCTAGGTTTTAGTGTTTGGATTTCCGGATTGGGACAGTAAATTGGTCAAGGTTTGGACAGAATTTGGGCATAGTTTCTTCATGAAAAATGGGGTATTTTGTCCTAGGCTTCATCTCCAATTGGCCTCACACCAATTGGAGCAACACAACTCCAGTTATAGCTCAAATAATACATTGGATTCAAAGGTCCGAATTTCCTGCATAAGAATCAACACTCCCAAATTCAATTCTCCCAACTCCACAAACTTCATTTGACCTATTTGGCACTTCTAATGGACATTAAATCATCTCAACATCATCAAATTCCAAGCAATAATACAAAAGCCCTAAGTTAGGTCAAAACCCTCACCTATTATTTCAATCTCAATCATACATCCATGCAATTTGATTTCTAATGCCTTAAACTTTATTAATCAAGTTCACTAACCAAATCAAAATCATCAAAACCATCAAATTCATTTACTTCCTAGGGCTGCCACAAATTGAAACTTCAACATATTCCAAGTTTTCTTTTCTTTTCATGCCATTTCAACTTAATCAAGCATGCTTTTCATGCTTAGGAAAGAAAAAGGGTATAGTTAGTGCACTAACCTCTTTAACCACTCTCTTGGCTTGTTAAAACCTTAGAATTTTTTTCACTTTCTTCAAATTTCTTGGCAGCCAAACACTTCTCTTTGGTGTGGGTGTAATTTTTAGTGAAGGTGGTTAGGGCTTTTAGGGTGAGAAACATGAGGAATTGTAGCTAAATTACAAGAAAATGGTGAAAGCCATTCTCCCATGGAGTTTCGCTGGTTTAAGGGAGAAGAAAACATATTTGTTTCTTTATTTTTGTCTCAATTTATCTTTTTTTATTAGTTTTATGTAAGCTTGTTGAATGGTGATTGGTGGATAGGTTCTTAATGACATCATATGATGTCATAATTAGGTATTTCTTTCATTTTCTTTTCTTTTTTTCTCTACTCATTTTCAATTTAATTTTTAGCAATATTTATTCATATTTTAGATTATAATAATTATTTACTTAACTGGACAAGTCGGCCAAAAATCATCTCTGAAGACGAAATGACCAAAATGCCCTCCGTTTGGCTTAATAGACTAAAATTGTTTGTACCGATTGAAAAATTTTTCTAAACCCTTTCTTGGCATTCTAATGCCATATAACCGTCAATGACTCTTCTCTGGAGTCCCAAAAATTATTTTATGAATTTTCTCCCGGGTTTAGGGCCTTTAGCTGCGAAGACCGCAACTTCCCACTGGGTTACCCATCGCTAGGGCATCGTCTCATTTAACTTGGTTGTATTTTATTTCTAAAATTTTTCTTAAATTTTTCTTATTATTATTTGAGTTATTTATGACTCTTCACTCTAGTCTAAATATTTTTGCAGACATTCTAGCTGTCCGGACTGACATCGGTCATCAAAACAGTAGAATGTGTGGAATTGCTACAGTGAGAGTGTCACAATTCTTCTCCTCTAACAAAAATTTTGTCCTCGAAATTTACCTGACATAAGCAATCAATGAACTGCTACCTCCTTACTTCTACACCTTTCTGTGTTATCATACTTCATTTCTCTTTAGTATCAATCCTATCCTCAAATAGTTATGTACTCATCCTTTTTCATCTTAAATACAGTCTCCTTCTCATCTCCATTCGCTATCTCATTGTCTCTTCACTATTTTTATTCCATACCTTATCCTAAAATAAATGGGAAATACAGATCTGCAATAGTGTCACCTCGACTCTTGTGAATGCAATGCATGATATGGAGTCTATCTAGGTCAAGAAACGCCTAAACCGCGCTCTAAAACTAATAAATGTAACACCCCTCACCCGACTATAGTGTAGTCGAGCGAGGTGTGCTACATTTGGTGCCTGAGCACCCTAATTTATCTCACTTTATATTTTTAAAAATTTTGTTCTCGTTATATTTAATATTGATTATTTTTCAACGGAGAAACTAACGGAGTTCCCCTATTTTATTATCGTTTGACGTGTTTTACCATTCACCTATTTGAAAATTCAATAATATTTTCCAATAATAATCTCATCCATACTCATATCATCATTTCAAAAATCATTATTTAATTCAAATCCGTACTCATTGGTATAAATTCATTCATGCTCCATTCTTATAGCAAAATTCACAAATTTGCATTAATTTATATGATTTGCAATAATTACATAAATCCTTAATTTACACGATATACAAATTAATTACAATTTGCTAATTTACATTACAATATAAGAAATAAATAACATACACAAAATACATGATATGCTTAATGTGACCCCTATCTACATGCATTGCTGAAGAGGTGATAACCTTTGACACTTTGTAGATCAGAACTCCAAAATCTCTGTTTGGTATTCGCTGGGCTTTAACTTCAGTACCTGCGCGAGGAAACAAATCCATTGCACTAAGCATTGCTGCTTAGTGGTGCAATAATATAGCAGGAAAATAATATACAAATAAAGGTAGAAATAAACCATAGTTCTAATAATTTAAATTTATAATTAATTCAGTTTCTACTATTAACTGTCCTCTATTCTGCCATGTTCTTCTTTGGAGGTGCTCAATTCAGAAATTTGCATTAATGATGTACCAGATACGATTAATCTAAAATTTAAACTTATACTTATATTCTTATGTATGTTACATTTGTAATGTTATTAAGTTATAATTCTCCTACTATTCTTTTTATCACTTCCTTGATACTTTCTAAGTTATTTACAAT
Organism: Hevea brasiliensis; assembly: GCF_030052815.1. Lineage (NCBI taxonomy): Eukaryota > Viridiplantae > Streptophyta > Magnoliopsida > Malpighiales > Euphorbiaceae > Hevea > Hevea brasiliensis. Next base: position 61,888,812 of record NC_079494.1, on the reverse strand, counting down.
CATTTTGTAATATTTAAAATTTTATTTTTTTAGAACTAATTTCATTTACTTTAGGCCATTCTAAGAAACAAATTTTTAGTGCTAATCTAATTTATTTCAGAATTTCATACTCATTTATTTGCTTTCTATCATTTTTAATTGCTAATATTCGTAACTTATTTTAATAAATTAGGCTGCCCAAGTAACCTATGACAGGCTGACTAAACTGGATAACGGGTCGTTGGCACTGGACACAGCAGTGCCTCAGGCCGTCATACCATGGGACGCAGAATGTCAACCACGTATGCAGTCAATATGGCTAAAAAGCCATGATATCACACAATCGGGCATAAAGCCATGAATACGGGCATAAAGCCATGAATACGGGCATAAAGCCTTTCGCAGTACTACTAAAACAATACGATATTGGCATGCCAATCTATCCATCTAACACACGTGTCTAGGTAATACATGGGCACATTAGTACCATTAAGAGTTTAAATGTTTCATCATTTAATTATATTTTTCATTTATATTTTTATAGCATTCTAATTTTATTTATAGTGGAAGCATAATTTCTAGATTCACATTTCTAGGTAATTTATGCATTCATCGTAATATTCATACTAATTACAATTCACATTCATTTGATCATTTATATGATCACAATTCACATCAATTATCCTTTTATACCATTGTACTCAACGTACTTTTCCTTTCTACAATAATGAGAACTAATGTCTCATTCATACATTAATATGATTCATTTATTTATTCATTATGTCATTCATATTGATCACAATTCAAAACAATGGTTCACATGTACCATTGTATTCAAACATTTTTCTTTTTTCATTTATACATTCAAAAATCTACTTATGTAATTACAAATTTTATATTTCAAGTTGAGTTACTAATATTTTATGAATTCTATTTGTGATAAACATATAAGCCCTAACTATCTATTCACATCAATTAGGTGACTTACTTTTCATGTTTCAAGCAATCCATGAACATTTCATGGATTTCAAATTTATGTCTTTAATTTCCCTTTAACAATTTTGACTAGAATGCATAGTCTACATTTGTCATACAATTCTAAGCATTTAAGCTTAGGATTGGTTCTAGGTCTTCATCTTAATTTGCTAATCATTTTGATTACTATTCACCTTACTAGTTAATCAAAATGTTGACTTTTTTTATACTTAATGGATATATTAATTCTAATTACACCAAGATCCCACATTTTGAGTTTTACATTTGCTAGTATTAATTGCCAATTGCAATTTAAAGTCCCCTAGGTGCATTTCTAAATTTTCAGTTTTGATTACCTAAGTTTTCTGTTCTATTGAATAATTTTACAGTGGAAACTGGGCTAACTTTTCTTCATCAAAGTTGTTCCTTATTGTGTCTTCTTTAATTTCCTTTTTGAATCACTCCATTTGGAGTTTTGTAGCTCAAGTTATGGTCATTTTACCATGACTGGCCGGAGTGACCTGTACCCAGAATTTCTGGGCAATTTAGTTCTGCTAGATTTGGTGACTTAAGTTTGGTTGACAATTTGACTAGGTTATGATCAGAATTTGGATTTATGTCATTCATGAAAGTTATAGGTCTATGTCTCAGATTTTTGCTGGTAAAAGTTCAGGTCAATTGGACCTGTCTAGAGGAAGTTATGGCCAAATGAACATGTATTATTCATTTGGTCACTTTTCTGGATTCAGTGTTTGAATTTCCGGATTGGGATAGTAAATTGGTCAAGGTTTGGATAGAATTTGGGCATGGTTTCTTTATGAAAAATGGGGTATTTTGTCCTAAGTTTTATCTCCAATTGGCCTCACACTAATTGGAGCAACACAACTCCAGTTATATCTCAAAAAATACATTGGACTCAAAGGTCCGAATTTCCTCCATAAGAATCAACACTCCCAAATTCAATTCTCCCAACTCCACAAACTTCATTTGACATATTTGGCTCTTCTAATGGTCATTAAATCATCTCAACATCATCAAATTCCAAGCAATAATACAAAAGCCCTAAGTTAGGTCAAAACCCTAACATATAATTTCAATCTTAATCATACATCCATGCAATTTGATTTCTAATGCCTTAAACTTCATTAATCAACTTCACTAACTAAATCAAAATCATCAAAACCATCAAATTCATTTACTTCCTAGGGCTACCAAAAATTGAAATTTCAACATATTCCAAGTTTTCTTTTCTTTTCATGCCATTTCAACTTAATCAAGCATCCTTTTCACGCTTAGGAAAGAAAAAGGGTATAGTTAGTGCACTAACCTCTTTAACCACTCTCTTGGCTTGTTGAAACCTTAGAATTTTTTTCACTTTTTTCAAATTTCTTGGCAGCCAAACACTTCTCCTTGGTGTGAGTGTAATTTTTAGTGAAGGTGGTTAAGGCTTTTAGGGTGAGAAGCATGAGGAATTGAAGCTAAATTGCAAGAAAATGGTGAAAGCCATTCTCCCATGGAGTTCTGCTGGTTTAAGGGAGAAGAAGATAGATTTGTTTCTTTATTTTTGTCTTAATTTATCTCTTTTATAGTTTTATGTAAGCTTGTTGAATGGTGATTGGTGGATAGGTTCTTAATGATATCATATGATGTCATAATTAGGTATTTCTTTCATTTTCTTTTCTTCTTTTCTCTACTCATTTCCAATTTAATTTTTAGCAATATTTATTCATATTTTAGATCATAATAATTATTTACTTAACTAGACAAGTCGGCCAAAAATAATCTCTGAAGACGAAATGACCAAAATGCCCTCCGTTTGGCTTAACAAACTAAAATTGTCTGTACCGATTGAAAAAATTTTCTTAACCTTTTCTTGGCGTTCTAATGGCATAGAACCCTCAATGGCTCTTCTCTAGAGTCCCAAAAATTATTTAATGAATTTTCTCTCGATTTTAGGGCCTTTAGTTGCGAAGACCGCAACTTCCCACTAGGTTACCCATCGCTAGGGCATCGTCTCATTTAACTTGGTTGTATTTTATTTCTAAAATTTTTCCTAAATTTTTCTTATTATTATTTGAGTTATTTATGACTCCTTACTCTAGTCTAAATATTTTTTTCAGACGTTCTAGCTGTCCAAACTGACATCGATCATCAGAACAGTAGAATGTGCGAAATTGCTACAATGAGGGTGTTACACTAGTCTTTTTAGAATTAGTTTTGGAAGAGTTTGTTAGCGAAAGACATTTTCTAGAATACGATAATTATTGAAAATCGATAGATAAAAGAGTTATGGAAGTAAAAATTTGAACAGTTGATTCAGATGTAACAGAGAAATGTTACGAATATGAGTAAGATTGTTGACTAGAATGGTCAGAGGACCAATGATTAGATAAATAATTTTAACATGACCTCAATGGTCATTCAATAAGGAAACATGAATCAAAATATTAGACAGAACGATAATAAGAAAAGATTAGTGCTATATAAACAAATTAAATGTTATATTAGATTGTTAAAAGTCTTATACAAACATAAAGAAAAGAATATTATATGATTCTATAGAAAGGAGAAAAACTAAGTTCTCACTCCATAGGATCACACAAGGTCCTAAAAAGAGTGGATTCATTAGCACACAAAATTGCTTACCTCTTAAAAGGTGAAATGAATTTAAATTCAATGTATGATGGGGAAACTCATAAAGATCTTAGTACATGAGGTGAAGCAACAGAGAAATAAATGTATACATATGGTTAAGGTGTTATAGACCATCAGACCAGAAAGTTACTTAGGAAGGAGAGAAGGATATGGGAAGGCAGCACCCACAATTGTTCAGAGATTAAAATCAGGTAAAATTTCGAGCCGAAATTTATTTTAAGGGGGGGAGAATTGTAACACCCCTATATTCGATAGTGCATTCTACTATTCCTGTGACCAGTGTCTGTCCGGACAGCTAGAATGCCTGGAACTACACTTAAATGTTAGTGAGGAGACAAGAAATGATGAAATAAATAAAAATAAAATACAAGAAAAATTAAGGAAAAATAAAAGAGAGAAAATGAAACTAAGTTAAATGAGCGACCAGTTGATGATGAGTGACCGCACGGAAGTTACAGTTACAGCAATAGCCGATCAGGATCGTGGGAACCTTCGGAATTAAGTTTCAAGAAATAATTAAAGATTTATTAAAGTATAATTGACATTAGAAATGTCTAAGAAAAATTAATGAATTAGTACAAAGAAAAAAGTGAAAAATTTGAGAAACTGACAAAAATCGGTGTTACCGAAAAATCGAGAATACAAACCGAATTGAGGCATTTTGGTCAATTGATACCCCGAGTGGACTTTTGACCTAAGTGTCCATTAAAAATAAATGGTATTAAATGTTGAAAATGCCATGAAATAAGAAATTGGGTACATAATATAAATAGTGGAAGTTTGGCGACATAATTGCAAATTATGGAACTTAGGATTAATGAACTCATTAATCCAAAGTTAGTGCTCCACTAAACATGAATTATGGGACCTATATAAGCCTTGTGGACAGATTTCTCCACTAAAAAGCATCTCATTTCTTCAATTTGTTATCCATGGCCGAAGTGAACCACCATTAAAACTCCATAACTGAACCTCACTCAACCTTCATGCACTCCATTTTTAGCCATAGTTTTTGCAAGTTGTCTTCACTAAAGTTGGAGTACACATCTTGGGCACTATTTTGGGAGCAAAAAGGGAGAGATTTGAAGAAGTTATGACAAGTTCCACTTGAGGTACATGTCCAAATTTCTTTCATTCTTTGTTAAAGTTTATGTTAGTGTTGAGAGGAGTTGAATTATGGAAGAAATTGGAAGAATTGATAAGTTATTGAAGTGTACTAGTTTTGGTAGCCATGGAAGTTCAAAGTGTTTTGTTTGCTTTTACATGTAATTGATGGGAAATCATGTTGATTAAGGTCATAAGATGTTTTAGCCAATGCATTTTATGTGTATGTGTGAATTGAGCAATTGAAATTAAGGGTTTGAAAAGGAAATTCAATACCTTAGTAAACTACCATTTTTGGGCAGCCTTTAAACTCATGAATTTATGTATGATATCATGAAATTTATTGATGAAATCTAGTGCTGATGATTTAGGGGCAATATGTATAATTGATGATGGAAGTTATATGTAATGGTTAGGAGTGTTATGTGTATATATTGTTTAGAATTGGATATTGTGAATTGGAAGTGTAATTGATGCATTCTTAATTGGTTATATTCTACCCAAAGTGACCCCAATTTGGGTTTAAAGTGATTGATGAATGTGGTAATGTACCAAATCAGAATTAAGCAATGTATCTAAGGACAGTATGCAAATGAGCCTATAACCCTAAATGTGTGACCCCAATTTGTATGAGACTAATTGGAGGTGAAACAAGGCACAAAATGTGCCAACTTTCATGTTGGAAGCCTATCAAAATTCTGTCCAGAAAGTGACACTATAACTGACCTAATTCATAATTGCAAACTTGGTAACCCAGAAATTGACCATTTGAACAGTAGTTAGTCTTTTGGCCATAACTCACTCAAAAAAGGTCCAAATGACCTGAAATTTATACCGTTGGAAAGCTTAGACATAGGGCTACATCTTTTGTAGAGACCACCAAACCCATAAATGACCATAGGCAAGCCAAAAAGCTTGCACAATTTCGGGTATAAAACCTGCTAGAATTAGAAGTGACCTAAAAATGACCTAAGTTTGCCATTTTAGTGCAACTTGTCCAGCATTGGTAAAATGACCATAACTTAGTCTAGTAACTCCAAATGACCTAAAATTTGTGGCAAAAGTTCAATAGGACATAAACCTACAAGTTTGTAATTCTGGCCAGAACCCAGAAACTAAGGGAATTAGGTCATCCGGCTAGGTCAATACAGCATACCAAAATCCGATAAATTGCAATAAAATGCAATACACTTGGAAATGAAATTGGTAACATATACCAACACTTGAGAACTATAAAATGTGACATATTAGTAACATTAAAATTAATTCACCTAGTGTGCATTAAAGCTCAACATTATAGGTTGACTAAAGAAATGAATTGAAGGAAATAGTACTAAGAAAATTTAGATATTGGATTTTATTGTTAGAAATATTTAACTGAGTACTGAAACACATTAAATTGTGTGTTTCAGTTGAAAAAGATATTGAGAAGCATAAGGAACATTGAGTCAAGGCCTTGAGGCGACTCAAATCAGGTCCAAATCAGGTATGTGCACAATACTTTTTATATTCATTGCTTTTACTAGAAAATTTATTTTATAAATGAGTTATGAATAATTTTTTATTATTTTGGTATTAGGAATTTTATTTGGAAATTATTTTGTTGCCTACTTTGTAAATGGAAATTTTGAGATAAAATGTGATTTGTGGTTTGTATGAAATATTTAAACATTGTGATTTGAAATTGTTTTTTATTGACACTTGGCATGGCAATATCACTATGTTCCTCCTCCATTTATAGGGTGAATATGACTATATTCCTCCTCTTTGACTTGCCAGTCTGAGGTGAGTATGGATGAGTATTCATGTAACATCCTCACTTTAGCTAGTCCGTACAGTCTACTGCTCCGGTGACCAATGTCGGTCCGGGCAGCTAGAATGTTTGAAATTTTAAATAGACTAGAGTGAGGAGTTATAAAGAAACTAAATAAAGCTTATAACAATCAAGGAAAATTTATAGGAACGAAATACACTAAGGTTAAATGAGCCCAAACCCTAGTGATAAGTAACCCAAAGGGGAAGTGATGGTGAAGGCCGTTAACAACCCTAGACCCGAGGGAAAAATTATAAAATAATTTTTGGGACTCCAAAGAAGGGTCATTGAGGTTTCTATGGCATTAGAATGCCAAGAAAATGCTTAGAAAAATTTTTCTATCGGTACACACAATTTTGGCTCATTAAGCCAAACGGAGGGCATTTTGATCATTTCATCTTCAGAGATGATTTTTGACCAACTTGTCTATTTATGTAAATAATTTATATGACATAAAATGTTAATAAATATTGTTAAAAATTTAATTGAAATTAAATAGACAAGAAAAGGATAGAAAATGAAAGAAATTGGAATTTTGACATCATAATGATGTCATTAAAATTCTCCCATCCAATCCAATGTTGACACATGGCATAAGTTTATTTAAAAAGACTAAATGAGCAGAAAAATGAAGAAAAAAAAATCAGAACACTCTCAAGCCTTCTTCTTGCCGTCACCCTCTCCCTCCATAGCCACCATTACCAAGCTTTTTAAAGCTTGATTTTCATAGCTTTTACCCAACTAAACCCTATATTCCCAACACAAAAAAAATTGTTCTTACATCTTGGTGAGTCTTTTGAGAGCAAAAAGAAAAGAAAAAGAGGAACCCTAGCAAGTTGGAAATTTCACTCCATTAGAGGTTTGTGACCTAACCTTGATTTTCTCTTTAAATTCATGTTAAAAGGACTATGAATGAGTGCAAATTACAAAGAAATTTATTAAATACCTCAAGGGTCATTCAAGAAGGAAACATGAACCGAAATATTAGACAGCACAATAGTAAGAGAAGATCAGTGTTATACAAACAAATTAAATGTTATATTAGATTGTTAAAAGTCTTATATAAATTCGAGGGAAAGAAGATTATACGATCATATAGAAAAGAGAAAATAAACGTATGACTATTGTAAGATGGCTATTGGGTCAAATTTCACGGATGAAATTTATTTTAAGGGGGGAGAATTGTAACACCCCTATGTTCGGTAGTGCGTTCTACTGCTCCGGTGACTAGTGTCTGTCTGGACAACTAGAATGCCTAGAACTATATTTAAATATTAGTGAGGAGACATAGAATAATGAAATACAAGAAAAAAAAGACAAGAAAAACAAAGGAAAAATAATAGCAATGAAATGTAACCAAGTTAAACGAGCAGAGAACCATAGCGATGGGTGACCGCACCGGGAAGTTGCAGCGTGGACCGTTGACTATCCCTGGACCACGGGGAACCTTGGAAAATATTTTTAGGACTTAAATAAATGTCTATTGAAGTATAAATATCATTAGAAAGATCAAAGAAAAATTAATTAATTAGTACAAAGAAAAATAAGAAATCGAGAAAACGATAAAACTCGGTGTTACTGAAAGATTGGGAATGCAACCCGAACAGGGGCATTGTGGTCATTTGACACCCCGAGTTGTCTTTTGACCTAAATTTCCATTAAAAATAAATGATATTACAGTTGAAAATGTCATGAAAAATTAAAATAGTGGTACAAAATCTAAATAGCAAAAGATAGGAGGAAAATGTGCAAATTATGGAAGTTTAACATAAAAAAATGCTTTTAATTCTATTAGTGCTCCACTAACTCCACTAAAGTGGACCATTAAACATATTGTGGACAGCAGATCACTCATCTTCTTTAACCTCACTCATCTTGTCGAATTGAAGAAAAAACTCTCAAAACCTCCATGGATGGCTAACCATGCAAGCGTCACTCTCCCATCTTCAAGCCATGATCCTTGCATTTTCCTTTACTAAAGTTGTTCTACACAACTTAGGCAGTAGATAGGTAGCAAGAAAATTAAGTTTTGGTGAGGTTTTGAAGAATTTCAAAAGTGGTAAGTATGTATTTTTAATTCTTGTTTCATTAAACTTTGAATGGGTGCTGTGGGTAGTTGATTTGTGGAAGGATTTTTGAAGTTTGATGAGTTAATGGAGAGGTACATTTTGGCAGCCATGGAACTTCAGAAAGAGCAGTTTATTCTTGCATGCAAATAGTGGTTTGAATGATGATTGAAATATTTAATTGTATTGAAGTTGAATCCCATGTGTAAGGTTTGAATTGTAAGCTTGTGGCAGCCTTATGAAGAAGATCAAAATGTGTTGTTTCATGGTTTGATTTATGGAATTATATTATTGAATTATGTTTTATGGATGGCAGCATGTATGTGTGTATTAAGGTTTGAATTTGGACAAGTAAATGAGGTGCATTCATGTGTTTAATTGTTGTAATTAGACTTAGAAAATTCTGGATTATAGTGTGCATATTGAGAATGGTTATAAGCTACCAAAATGACCAAAAATGTTGTGAAATGTGTTAATGGTAAGGTACAAAACAGAAATGACATAGAAGAGTTAACTTGGTAAGCATAGGATGTGTAATTGATGAGTGATGAATAATGTGTAATAGGGCAGTGTATGTTTTGGCTTAGAACCTTAAGTATGTGGCTCCAATTGGTATGAGACCAATTGTAGGTGAAACTAGGCACAAAATGTGCCAACTTTCATGAAGGAAGCTTATCAAAATTCTTCTTAGAAGGTGACTTGAAAAATGACAAAATCCGGATTAGTGCTTTGAAAACCTGAAAATTGACCATTTGGGCAGCAGTTAATATTTTGGCCATAACTCACTCAAAACAGGTCCAATTGACCTGAAATTTTTACCATGAATATTTAAGAAATATATCTACAATTCTTATGAAGACACTATAGCCCAGAAATGGCCAGAACCAAGCCAAATAGCTTGCACAAATTCAAGTCCAAAAACTGGCCGAACCAAAAGTGACCTAAAAATGACATAAAGCTACCATTTTGGTACATTCTGTCCAGCATTGGTAGATTGACCATAACTTGGTCTACACAACTCAGAATGACCTGAAATTTTGTTCCGTGTGTAATAAGACATAGACCTACAAGTTTGTAGTTTGGACCGAAACCCAAAAACTAAGGGAACTAGGTCATCCGACTAGGTCAAATTAGTATACTGAAATCTGGCAAATTGCAATAAAATGCAATACACTTGAAAATGAATTTGGTAACATGTACCAACACTAAAAGGCTATTAAATGTGACATGTTGGTAACATTAGAATTGACTCACTTAGAGTACATCAAGGGTCAATATTATAGGTTGACTAATGAAATGAATTGAAGGGAATAGTACTAAGAAAATTTAAATATTGGATTTTATTGTTAGAAACAAATTCATTGAGTACTGAAACACTTTAAATTGTGTGTTTCAGTTGAAAAGGATATTGAGAAGCATAAGGAACACTGAGTCAGGGCCAAGAGGCATATATCAGAGGTTTGTGCACAATCGTTATTTCTTTTAAATTTTTCAATTGGAATAAATTATGATTATTTGTATGTTATTATTTCAAATTGTGTTTGTGCACAATAATTTTGATTTCTTATTTTTCTACTTAAAAATTTATTTGAATATTATAGTTTTAAATTGTGTCTGTGCACAATACTTTTTATATTCACTGCTTTTACCAGAAAATTTATTTGGAGAAATGAGTTATGAATAATATGTGATTATTTTGGCTTTGAGAATCTTATTTGGAAATTATTGTGTTGCCTATTTTGCAAATTGAAATTTTGAGATAAAATATGATTTGTGGTTTGTATGAAATATTTAAATATTGTGATTTGGAATTATTTTGATTCACACTTGGCATGACACTGTTACTATTTTCTCCATTTATGGGGTGAGTGTGATTATATTCCTCCCTCTTTGACTTGTCAGTCTGAGGTGAGTGTGGATGAGTACTTATTATTTAGCTAGCTTCCTCCCTCATTGATTTCGATTATTAGGGTGAGTATGTCTTGTCGTGGTGTACAACACGGCATGTGTGGAAAAATTGTGTCATAACCTAAATTGTATTATTGATTGGCAACACTGTATTATTCAGTTATTTGATCAAATGGTGTTATTGATTGGTAAAACTATATTATTCAGTTATTTGATCAAATGGTGTTATTGATTGGCAAAACTGTATTATTCAGTTATTTGATGAAATGGTGTTATTGATTGGCAAAACTGTATTATTCAGTTATTTGATCAAATGGTGTTATTGATTGGCAAAACTGTGTTATTCAATTGTTTGATCAAATTTGTGTTATATGAACTTTGTAAATTGTGAATTATTTGATTTGTGAATTGTCAATAAAAGATTTATATAACGCATTTCAAATTGTTATTATGCACCACTGAGTAAATTTTACTCAGCGATAGCTTTTCATTCTTTATCATGAGATAGACGATGACAGGCGTGACTAGGCTGCTAATGCCATATTGAGAGTTCATCGGGTATATTGAGTATACCATATTTTGTATTTTGTATTGTAATGTATGTTCACTGTATGTATATAGTGTTCTTGGTTTTGAGCAGGTGTAAATTAAAATTGTACATTAAAGTTGTAAACTAAATTTGTAAATTATTTTGGTTTGTAAATATTGTGATATATTTCTTTTATCTCAGCTTTTGAAAACAGTGGAAAATTATTGTGGATTGAGTAGACAAATGTTGAGAAACTTATTGTGTTGATTTGGATGTTGGAGTTTGAGATTGAGAAATATATTTGACGTGCTTTTTACAGGTTTTTGAAGAACTGTTTTATTCAAATTACAGAGTGCACTCTGCCAAAATTTTTGCAGAAATTGTTAATTATTCAAATGTGTTAGCTGTTTCACTTCAGTTCAAAAAATTTTTTAACACCTGTAAATAGTGCTCACCACTGTAAAAAGAAGTAAGAAAAGTTTTAAAATCCCTTGTAGTGTATTTAATGGGTTATCAGGAGACGAAGTTGGTAATTCATTAGGTATACTACGAGATCATGTTATGGCTTAAGGAGGGGTAGGGTGTGACATACACGGCTCGTGTAGCCAACGCAGAACTGTGTAAGTCTTTGTACCAATGCAAGATTTCGCAATTCCATTCTAGTAAGTTACACGGCCCAGGTAGTGTAGTGACATACGGGCCATGTACTATGCGGCAGCCAGTTTTATAACCCAAATTCTCGCTCTTGTTTTCTGATTCAAATGAGACTCCTAAAGCTTTTTGGACTTAAAATGACCTAACCCTATAGCAGCCATTATAAATAGAAGAGAAAACATCAGAAAGACAGCCTTCTTTTTATCTCTTGCCAGCACTTTTTAGGAGTTTCAAGGAGGATTTGCCTCAAAAGTCTCACCAGCCATCTTAGGAGAAGAATATCAGCGTCAAGAGGAGTCTTCCAGCCAAAGTTCCATAAGATCAAAGCTGTAAACCCTCTTCGGTTCTTTCATTCCATTTCCTTAAATGGATGTTTATTGCTTTATTTCTTCTAGATGATTTCTTTTTATTGTCTTTATTTTTGTTTACCATGATGTTTGCTGAACTCACCATGAGTGAGTAGTTTTCTTATTCTGGAATTGGGAGAGTAAAGCTTGTAATAATTATTATGGATGAATATTAAGTTTAATTTATTGGATTTGAGATTTATTCCTTGATTTAATTTCTTGTGATCTTAATACATGCTATGTGCTGGTACCCACTTAGTAATTATTATAAATATTAATTGAATGACTAAAAGGTGAAGATTAATATTAGAAAATCAAGATTTTGAACCTAGGAATTCTGACCTAGACATAGGATGATACCTTTGTGGAATTTCAAAATTGATCAAAGACCTTAAAGGATTTTAATTAATTTAATCGCCATGAAAGTCGGGTTTAAGTTAATTAGAATGCACCCTAGGTAGCTTGAGAAAGGACTTAGGATTCCTTAGGATCAATTTCCATCAAGGCAAACAACTCTCAATCCAGTAAATAAACAAGATAACACCCATAGTAAGATTCAAGTCTGAAATCTTAATTCTGAAATTGTTTCAAAATAGATCACTTCATTTTAAGTTTACCATTTTAGCATTTAAAAATAGACAACTTTCATTCCCTCATTGTTTGATAGCCTAAACAGTCAAAATTACTATGTAAATTGGTACTTACTAATCAAATTCCTCATGGGAACGATATTTTACTCATCACTCTATTACTTGTTAGCAATTTGTGCACTTGCGGGGTTGTAAAACAACTAGCGAAGCAAAACCTTGCCCAAAAACTGACCATAAGTTGGTATAAATTTTGGTTAAATTCGGATTAGGTACCCTGCCACTGGGCAAAACTGACCATATGAACAGCACATGTTCAAAAGGTCATAACTTAGTGTAGGAAGGTCCAAATGACCTCAGTTTTATACCATTAGAAAGCTATGACATAGTAGAACAACTTTCGTGAAGAACTCAGAACCCAATTTGGCCTCTAACCAAATCAAATTGCTAGCACAAGTTTGGTCACTAAATCTGCTAGAACCTAAAAATTTGCCTAGAATTCTGGAATTGGCCAATCTAGCCAGTTATGGTTAAATGGCCATAACTTGAGCTAAAAAACTCCAAATGGAGTGATTCAAGAAGGGAATTAAAGCTAAGAGAGTAAGGAACAACTTTGATGAAGAAAAGTTGGCCAAATTTCTATTGTAGAGGTCCAATGGAATAGTAGAATCAAGTGACACAAAACTGAAATTTTGGAAATTCACTTAGGGAGTTTGGAATTTCAATTGATAATCAATGCCAAAAAAATTGTTCTCTAAAATGTGGTATATAGGTGTAATTAGAACTAAAATACCTATTAAGGATGAAAAGTCAACATTTTGACTTGAATAGTGAAGTAAATAATACCCACAAATATAATAATTGCAAAGAACCCAAAGTTATAAATCTTAGTGGATAAATTAAGTGTACAAAATTTAACTGTTAAATTTATTAGTTAGAAATAAATTAAATAGATATTGAAACACTCTAATTATGTGTTTCAGTGGGAAAGAAGCCCTCCAAGAAAGGAGAAGGAATTGAACCAAGATAAGCCTAGATAAGAGGTTTGTGCACAACAACTAATTTTTTTTTATTTTTGAATTGAATTTTAAATTGAAAAAGTTGTGAAATGAATTTATGGCCCTAATTTTGTGTATTGGCTCAAATTTTGGGAAATTATTTGAATGTGAATTGATGGGTCAATTGAGGTTTGAATAATTGTTAAAATAGTTAAAACCAAAGTTGTCATGATTATATGATTGAATTCCTCACTAGCTTGCTTAGTGAGACGAATTGGTTTTGTATTCCCTCTCTGACAGAAGTGTTGAGTTGTGTGCCAGTTGAGGATGAATTGAATGAGTACTCATATAATTGTGCTAGTTAGCCTTGGTATTCCTCGTTAGCCTTTGGCTAGTGGGACGAATTGGATATTGAAGTCATGATTAAGCTGTGTAACTTTTCAAAATTTATTTTGTGATTATAGAATGAAATTTGGTTTATTTAAGAAATTTTCTGGCTTTAGAAATAAAGCTTGACTCTATATGTGTTAATATTCAAATTGATTTACCTTAGAAAAATTGTGAATAATTATTGTATAAATTATTATTTTTTTTATGTTGTGCACCACTGGATCTTTGGCTTAGCGATAGCTTGTTATTGCTGTCGCAGGTAAAGAGGTAGATAAGGCAGCAGAGTAGGCTGCTTGAGATTGAAGTGACCAGCATTTTGGATTTTGCTAGGTATATAGATTATACCCCTGTAAAATTTTATTGTAATTTACATGTAACTGTGTATGTATATAAATTTGGCTTAAGCAGTTGTATAGTAAATTTTGGAATTTATCTTTGATCTGTGTAAATCTTTGGAATGTAAAACTGTTATTTTTATTTAATGAAATATTTAAGTTTCTTTTTATATTTGTCAAATAATGAATTACTGAGATTGAGATTGTTGAAAATTAAGTTGTGTTGATAATATTGGAGTTTTGGATTGAGATATATATATATTGGGAGTGTTTTCACAAGTTTTTGAAGAATTGTTTTTCCAAATTGTAGACTGTACTCCGCCGATTTTTCTGTAAAAATTATGGAGATTTTAAATTAATTAAAATTTTTTATTATGACTTAACTTCAATTATATGTTTTTAATACCTATTCAAAATTACCCACCACTTTAAAAAGGAATGAAAATTGGTTTAAAATCCCTTGTAATGTATTTAATGGATTATCGATAGGCGAAGTTCGGTAATTCATTAGGTATACTGCGGGATCATGTAATGCCTTACAGAGGGGTAAGGTGTGACACACCGACACTACCGGTGCCACCAAGGACAGATATGAAGACACCACCCCAGCTTTCGGTCACTAATACCCATGCCGTTCCTTGGAATTATAACTTCTAAGTTTTTACACAAAGCACATCCAGCAGTACTTCCACTCCTAGTCTCAATCATGCCTACACTCTGTTAGTAGTATGCCATAGAGCATATCATTTAGTATGTATCTTGTACATATTTTTATTAATAAAAGGCATTTCCACTTTTTCGTTTACATAATATATTTATGTGTAATAGAAAAGGTCCATTGATATTTTGTTAGAAATATTATTCTTAAGTTGTTAAGAATATGAGTGACAATATTTCTAGCACAAAGTATCATAAAGAGGTTCACAATCGAGGATACTTCATAATAAGGACATGACTTATCCAGAAAGATTGTATTCATGTTTGTTCCCAAGTTATTTATATGAGATATAAATAAGATGGAATGGTGAGTCTCATGCCATATAACAAACATGATAGGCACTTATAAATGATAAGTAGGCCGAACCAGTGACACTTATGACAAGCACATGGAGTTTACTCTTGTCAATGTGTTGTCATAAATCATATCAGTGCATATAGTCTTTAGACCTGAGATAGCACAGTTATCTTGTATATAGGTAGTTTGAGTTTGATACTGCTTTCATACTTGTACTATGTATGGGTATATGGGCATGTGTTGGCTCTTACTAGTTATATATGGAGGTAGGTGTTGATCAAGATGGAATCTCTTCCTCTAAGTAAATAGAGATAAAATCCTATGTTCATTTAATTGTTCTTGATGTTTCAAGTTCCTGACCAGGACAGATAGATTTATTCAGAAAAGAGTTTTTGATGAGAAAATCTTTTAATCAAGAACTAGAATTAAAAGAGAACATAATATTCATAGCAAATGGAGTTTGACATAAACCATGACTCAAGCTTGAGTTGGGATTTTGTAATAGAGAGATTTTAGTGCATGGTAACATATGATTATAGGTTCATTTAAGGTAAACCTTATTACTAATTGGGTGGCCATGGCATGCTATGCTAGGTGTTAACCATGGTCTATGAGGTGCATAAAATGATTTAGAGAAATCATTTATGGTAAGAAAGAGTTCTGATGATATTAAGAGTTGATATCATGTCTCATTGCCAATTAGTGATGAGCCTAGTAAGTCACACACATACACAAGTTATCACCTATTTAAATATGATTTAATTAATTAATTAAAGAGTTTAATTGATTAATTAAATAGGTTTGGTTTGCAATTAAATTGTAAAGTCCCTAGCATGACTTGAAACCAAATCTAGATTATTGGATGTATAGTATAAATTAAATTTATATTTAAAGTGTTTAAATATAAATTTAATTAATGAGAAATTAATTAATAGAGAATAATTAATTAATTTATATTTGATATAAATTAATTAGAAGAAGAAAAATAATTATTTTGGATTAAGAACTCAAAATTAAGACACAGGGGCATTTTAGTCATTTCACAGTGTGACAAGTGGCACCATGAGATGGTGACACATTGGATTACACATAAGCTTGCCAAATGTTTTTTTTTTAATCATGTAAGATTATTAAAATCAAGATTAAATATAGGTTTGACACTTGGCACACTGTGATTGGGTCACTTAAACCTAGAGCTAATCAAAGGGTGACATGTGGCAAGGGTTTAATGTGTTAACCTAGCTCTTTAAGTGTGGTTATGAAAAAAAAAAAAAAAAACCAGCAGCCACTCGTCTCCTTTGTCACGCCACTTTGAGGCTTTTCATCTATTCTTCTTCATCTCTCATCAATTCAAAGAGATTAGCCATCAATCTCTTGAATTAAGAACACTAGAAATTGTTTCTAGCGTCCTGTTTACATCTCTAATCTCTTAAAAGGCAGAACTTAAATTTCTAATTAATAGAAAAAGCTTTAGAAGCTGTTCAAGGGCTGCCATAGGTGTTCTTGGTGTGGACAAGCTAGAGGGACAACATCCGTGTCCTCAAGACGAATCTCAAAGCGCAGACACTGCGATTGCATCAAGAGGTTAGTGTAATCGTTTTTTATTTAATCTAGGGTTCTAAAATTAATCTGATTAATTTTAAAATCTTAAATGGCAAATACAGATAAAAAAACATATTAAAAGAGTTTTAATATGTTGTTTATCATTGAAATCAAATAGATAAAAATAAATCTTGCATGATGCATGTGACCCTAGGTGAAAATTTTTGAATTCAATGGTATAAACTTGTGTTTTTTCACGCTTCCGTTCCTTTAATTGGTATCAGAGCCACTATATTTTCCATTTAGATTGTTGATTATATGATTTAATTGTTTGTTTGATCATGAGATCAAAAGATCATTGCTGGTTGCAAAGCAAGGTGGCGGCATATTTAAAAAACCACCATCAATGGTGCGCATGGTTTGGCTACCATGGGTGGTTCAAGGTTTGGCTTTTAATTCTGCAATTGTTGTATGATCTAAGGCCTATTCTTTGACTAATTAAAGTGTTTAATTAGTAATTTTAATCACACAATTAAATTAAGATTCAAATCAGAATTTTAAAAATTGTTTGAATGTGATTCAAATCTGAATTTTAAAAGTTGTTTGAATGTGATTCGAATCTGAATTTTTAAAGTTGTTTGAATCATATTTAAATCTGATTTTTTAAAATTGATTGAATAAAATTCATATCTGATTTTTTAAAAAATGTTTAAATGTGATTCAAATCTGATTTTTTAAAAAATGTTTGAATGTGATTCAAATCTGAATTTTTAAAGTTGTTTGAATGTAATTTAAATCTGTATTTTTAAATTTGTTTGAATGAGATTCAAATCTGAATTTTTAAATTTATTTGAATCATATTCAAATATGGATTTTTAAGTTGAATATGAGATATTCAATTTAATTTAAGTATGTATGTTTTATTTAATTGTTAAATAGTGATATGCATGATGGATGATCATGGACTATAAAAGACCAATGTGATTGGATTTATTTCTTTTATGTTTCTTTGGGATTGTAAATTAATTAATTTATTTTAATTTATTTTGGGCATGTATTATTAAGTTTGTAATAAATTTTGGGTTGTAATTTCATTTATTTAAGTTCTTGTAAATTTGCCTTGGTATGCCAAGGATTACCATGTAATATTGGATTGCAAGAAGTTCAAGGAGGTCAAGAGCATTGGTGGGACCAGTGGGAGGAATTCAAGATCAAGTGTTGATTATGTACTCCTTCAGCAACTCTTGTAAAATGAATGAATGAATGAAATGCACCTAGGAATGCCCCGATTCAATTCTTGGTGGCTCAGAATTGAATCCCTTAGAAAGTCCATGATCATACCATATTTATTGCTTATCCATGAATGCATGAGATGTATGGGAATGTATGCTATTATATGATATATGCATGCTAATTGGATAATGTGCAAAGTGAGACCTTAATAGTAATTAGAATGACCATAAAATCTTCCAAACAAATGATTAAGTTGGAAATGCTATAATTAAAGTAATTATAACATAGGCCCTCCATTGGGGCAATTATTTTAAGAAATTTTAAATAGTTGCATAAGATGCAATTAATTTAAGAGATTTTCTTAAGAATAATTGTTAAGCATAAGATGTTGTAAATATGTAAATGGTTTAGTGGCCAATATTTGATGTACCTGAGGACATTAAAATTATTTGCATAATTACTGGCTCAATGGGATCAACTTAACTAATGCAAGTCAATAATGGATGTACCTGAGATTTTGAGCATTAGGGGCTAGGTAAAGGATTGAACCTCACATGAGATGTGATGGGCAAGGAGTTGCTCACTTATAGTTTATTGTAATTCCAATAATGGATGTACCTGAGGATGATTAATAGAATTATAAGAATTCAATCACCCACTAGAAATCCATCCAACTAGGATTTCCGTTTTCTACTTTGGAAGTGTAGGATTCGCTAAGTTAGTGGGAGGACCAATTTGATTAAAAAACCATAACCATTTTGGTTAATTACATGATACATTTACTAATTAATCTGGTTATTTTCTACAGTTAATTTTCTGATAAAAATGAGCACAAAACAACTACCACCATCCAATATCCTTGCAAGCATACTTGATCACAATAGGTTGACAGGACCTAATCTGTCTGATTGGCTAAGAAATTTGAAACTTGTCCTGAACCTTGAACATATAGGATATGTTCTAGATTCAAATGTTCCTGGTCCCTTACCTTCAGAGGCCACACAAGAGGAATATGAAACTTTGGACAAGTGAAAGGAGCATGATATGAGAGCTAAGTGTTACATGCTTGCTTCCATGAGTAATGAGTTACAGAAGCAACATGAGAACATGCAGAGTGTGAGTGAGATCCTCCTTCACCTACAAGAGTTGTATGGTGAGCACAGCAAGAATGCTAGGTATGAGATATCTAGACAGCTATTCCGTATGAGGATGTCTGAGGGACAGAATGTTGGGGATCATGTCCACAAGATGATTCGGCTGATTGAGTAGTTGGAGCATCTTGATTTCAACATGGATTTCCAACTACAAACGGATTTGATCCTTCAGTCCTTTCCTGTGTCTTTTGGGAATTTTGTGACAAATTTCCATATGACTAAATAGGAATGCACTTTAGCTGGTTTACTCAACATGCTGGTTATTGCCCAAAAGAATATGCCAGGCAATAAAGGAAAAGAGGTAGCTTTGGTTGCATCTTCTTCTGCTAGAAAGTCCAACAAGAAGAAGGGCAATAAGAAAAAGAAACCTCAGATTCCTGATCCTTCCAAGAAAATAGCTAAACAGAAAAGGAAGACTAAAGCTGATGGAGGCAAAGGAAAGTGTTTCCATTGCCAAAAGGATGGGCACTGGAAAAGGAATTGCCCAGAGTATCTTGCTTCTCTGAAGGACAAGAAGGATACACCTTCAGAAGGTATGTCCATATCTTGTTATTTAGATTCTGATGATACTCATAGTACATCTACAGCTTGGGTTTTAGATACTGGTGCCAGTTCTCACATTTCTAATGATATGCAGGAACTAGCAAATAGTAGCAGCTTGCGTTCTCAAGATATTAGAGTCCGGATTGGTAATGGCTCAACTGTTGAAGCTTTAGCCATAGGATCTAAATCTTTTTACATGTTTGGACATGTTTTGTGTTTGGATAATATTTTATATGTACCTGATGCTTTTAAGAACATCATTTCTTTATCTAGTTTGACTAGAAATGGCCATGAATTTCAGTTCACAAATGATGTTTGCAATATTTATTTTGGAAATAAATATGTTGTTTCGGGTTATATGAATGATGGTCTTTATTATTTGGATAATAATGACAAACACAAATTGAATGCAAGTGATCTAAAAGAATGCAATGCCATGGTGAAAACCAACTCAAGTTCAAAATATATTTGGCACTTAAGGTTATGTCATGTTGCAGAAGATAGGATTGCTATTTTGTAGAAAATTTGGATTTTATCCTCATTGGGCTCTGAGACTACTCCAACTTGTGAATCTTGCCTTCAGGGCAAAATGACTAGATCACCCTTTGTTGGACAGGGCTAAGAGCTGAAAATATTTTGGAGCTAATACATAGTGATGTATGTAGTTCATTTAAAGAAATGGCTAGAGGGGGTTTTCATTATTTTATTACCTTTACTGATGATAAATCAATGTTTGGGTATTTGTATTTGATGAAATACAAACATGAATCTTTTGAAAAGTTCAAAGAATTTAAATCTGAAGTAGAAAATCAAACAGGAAAGAGTATTAAAGCTCTTCGATCAGATCGTGGAGGTGAATATTTGAGTACTGAATTTGATGAATACTTGAGAGAGCATGGCATTGTTTCTCAGCTAACTCCTCCAGGAACGCCACAACTGAATTGTGTATCTGAAAGGAGAAATCGTACCCTATTGGATATGGTACGTAGTATGATGAGCTATACTGATATGCCAATCTTCTTTTGGGGATTTGCATTAGAATCAGCTTTGTATATTCTGAATAGGATTCCATCAAAATCAGTTTCTTCCACACCTTATGAGATATGGCATGGAAGAAAACCAAGTCTTAAGCATGTTAAGATTTGGGGTTATCCAGCATATATCAAAAAGCTGAACACTGATAAATTGGAGACCAGATCAGAAAAAGGTCGATTTGTTGGATATCCAAAAGATAGTTTTGGATATTATTTTTATTTGCCTACTTCACAAAAGATTGTAATAAGTAGAGATGCCACATTTCTTGAATAACAGTTTGTTCAAGAAGGAGGCAAAGGAAGGCAAATAGAGTTAGAATTGGAGAATTATGACCAACCAACAGATCAGATGGATATAGATCCATCTAGTCAACCTACACCTATTGATGAAACATCTACAGCTATTCCTCGTAGATCAACCAGGATATCTGACCCACCAGTGAGATATGGTTTTCTTCATGAAGAAGAACAAGAGTTGTATACTCATGAAGGAGTAGATCATGGAGATGATCCACTTACATATGAAGAAGCTATATCAGATACAGACTCTTCAAAATGGATTAATGCTATGAAATCCGAAATTGATTCCATGTATAAGAATCAAGTTTGGGATCTTATTGACCCACTTGAAGGTATTGTACCTATAGGGAACAAATGGGTTTTCAAGAAGAAAATTGGTTCTGATGGAAAGGTAAAGACCTATAAAGCAAGGCTAGTAGCGAAAGGGTTTCGCCAAAGGCAAGGAATCGACTATGAGGAGACTTTCTGGCCTGTTGCCATGCTTAAATCAATTAGGATTTTATTAGCAATAACTGCATACTATGATTATGAGATTTGGCAGATGGATGTCAAAACAACTTTTCTCATTGGATACATTGAAGAAAACATTTTCATGGAACAACCTAGGGGATTTGAATCCCAAGATGGTTCCAAAGTATGCAAGCTAAAGCTATCCATTTATGGGTTGAAACAAGCTTCGAGGAGTTGGAACATCCGTTTTGATGAAGCCATTAAATCCTTTGGTTTTATCAAAAATGAGGATGAGCCATGTGTATATAAGAAGGTTAGTGACAGTGCTATCACTTTCCTTGTCTTATATGTGGATGACATAATGTTGATTGGTAATGACACAGGTCTGTTGACGACTATAAAGGTATGGTTGTCAAATACATTCTCCATGAAAGACTTAGGGGAGGTAACCTATATTCTTGGGATTCGCATCTATAGAGATAGAGCGAAAAGAATAATTGGTTTATCTCAAAGTCTATACTTGGAAAAGGTGTTAAAGAGGTTTAACATGCTTGATTCCAAGAGAGGATTGTTACCAATGAGACATGGTATCCACCTTTCTAAAGAGATGTCTACAAAGACACCTGAAGAAAGAGATAAGATGGCCAGGATTCCATATGCTTCGGCTATTGGAAGTTTAATGTATGCAATGTTGTGTACTAAGCCGGATATCGCATATGCTGTTAATTTGACTAGCAGGTATCAATCCAATCCAGGTTTGGAACATCGATAGTCATCAAGAATATCCTTAAGTACTTGAGAAGAACTAAGGATTTATTCTTGATTTATGGAGGTGGAGACTTGCAATTGGATGGTTATACTCATTCTGATTTCCAATCAGATATCGATGATAGAAAGTCTACCTCTGGATATGTGTTCATTTGTAATGGAGGTGCAGTCAGTTGGAAGAGTTCCAAACAGAGCACGATTGTAGATTCCACTACAGGTCGAGTATATTCTTTGCATCGAGATCTGCAAAGGAAGCTGTTTGGATAAAGAAGTTCGTGACAGAACTTACAGTAGTTCCTTCCATTGAGTCAGCTGTTCCATTACACTGTGACAATAATGGAGCAGTCATACAGGCTGAGGAACCAAGGTCTCACCAGAAATCCAAACACATAGAAAGGCGCTACCACATTATCAGAGAAATAGTTGGGCGAGGCGATGTAGCCATGCAGGAAATAGCATCAGCTAAAAATCCAGCTGATCCATTCACTAAGCCTATGTCACAGACTCAGTTAGACCGACATCTTGAGAAGATAGGTCTAAGATATTGTAATGAATGGCTCTAGTGCTAGTGGGAGATTGTTAGTAGTATGCCCTATAGCATATCATTTAGTATGTATCTTGTACATATTTTTATTAATAAAAGGCATCTCCACTTTTCCATTTACATAATATATTTATGTGTAATAGAAAGGTTCCATTGATATTTTGTTAGAAATATTATTCTTAAGTTGTTAAGAATATGAGTAACAATATTTCTAGCACAAAGTATCATAAATAGGTTCACAATCGAGGATACTTCATAATAAGGACATGACTTATCCAGAAAGATTGTATTCATGTTTGTTCCCAAGTTATTTATATGAGATACAAATAAGATGGAATGGTGAGTCTCATGCCATATAACAAACATGATAGGCACTTATAAATGATAAGTAGGCCGAACCAGTGACACTTATGATAAGCACATGGAGTTTACTCTTGTCAATGTTTGGTCATAAATCCTATTAGTGCATATAGTCTTTAGACCTGAGATAGCACATTTATCTTGTATATAGGTAGTTTGAGTTTGATACTGCTTTCATACTTGTACTATGTTTTATATGGGCATGTGTTGGCTCTTACTAGTTATATATGGAGGTAGGTATTGATCAAGATGGAATCTGTTCCTCTAAGTAAATAGAGATAAAATCCTATGTTCATTTAATTGTTCTTGATGTTTCAAGTTCCTGGCCAGGACAGATAGATTTATTCAGAAAAGTATTTCTGATGAGAAAATCTTTTAATCAAGAACTAGAATTAAAAGAGAACATAATATTCATAGCAAATAGAGTTTGACATAAACCATGACTCAAGCTTGAGTTGGGATTTTGTAACAGAGAGATTCTAGTGCATGGTAACATATGATTATAGGTTCATTTAAGGTAAACCTTATTACTAATTGGGTGGCCATGGCATGCTATGCTAGGTGTTAACCATGGTCTATGAGGTGCATAAAATGATTTAGAGAAATCATTTATGGTAAGAAAGAGTTCTGATGATATTAAGAGTTGATATCATGTCTCATTGCCAATTAGTGATGAGCCTAGTAAGTCACACACATACACAAGTTATCACCTATTTAAATATGATTTAATTAATTAATTAAAGAGTTTAATTAATTAATTAAATAGGTTTGGTTTGTAATTAAATTGCAAAGTCCCTAGCATGACTTGAAACCAAATCTAGATTATTGGATGTGTATTATAAATTAAATTTATATTTAAAGTATTTAAATATGAATTTAATTAATGAGAAATTAATTAATAGAGATTAATTAATTAATTTATATTTGATATAAATTAATTAGAAGAAGAAAAATAATTATTTTGGGTTAAGAACTCAAAATTAAGACACAGGGGCATTTTGGTCATTTCACAGTGTGACACGTGGCACCATGAGATGGTGACACATGGGATTACACATAAGCTTGCCAAATATTTTTTTTTTAATCATGTAAGATGATTAAAATCAAGATTAAATATAGGTTTGACACTTGGCACAATGTGATTGGGTCACTTAAACCTAGAGCTAATCAAAGAGTGACATGTGGCAAGGGTTTAATGTGTTAACCTAGCTATTTAAGTGTGATTATGAAAAAAAAAAAAAAAAAAAAAAACCAGCAGCCACTCCTCTCCTTTGTCACGCCACTTTGAGGCTTTTCATCTATTCTTCTTCATCTCTCATCAATTCAAAGAGATTAGCCATCATTCTCTTGAATTAAGAACACTAGAAATTGTTTCTAGCGTCCTGTTTACATCTCTAATCTCTTAAAAGGCAGAACTTGAATTTCTAATTAATAGAAAAAGCTTTAGAAGCTGTTCAAGAGCTGCCATAGGTGTTATTGGTGTGGACAACCTAGAGGGACAACATCTGGTGTCCTGAAGACGAATCTCAAAGGCGCAGACACGCTGCAGTGCATCAAGAGGTTAGTGTAATCGTTCTTGATTTAATATAGGGTTCTAAAATTAATCTGATTAATTTTAAAATTTTAAATGGCAAATACAGATCCAAAAACATATTAAAAGAGTTTTAATATGTTGTTTATCATTGAAATCAAATAGATAAAAATAAATCTTGCATGATGCATGTGACCCTAGGTGAAAATTTTTGAATTCAATGGTATAAACTTGTGTTTTTCACGCTTCCGTTCCTTCACACTCAACCCATCACTACCCCCAAACCATGTTTCACACCCCATGCCCATTTTAAAAAGACCTTCATGGGACCCTCTCACCCCTCCAATGATACTACTCCCTAGCCATGTAATACCCTCATACTAAATAGTCCTGTACATTCTACAATTCTGATGACTAAGGTCTGTCCGGATAGCTAGAATGTTTAGAACTGTACATAAATCACATAGAGAAACCATAAATAAAATTGATAAGGATCAAATGAAGTTGGATAAAAATAAGAGAAACAATGCACAAATTGGTTAAATGAGCCGAAGGTCCCGACGATGGGTGACTTACCCGGGAAGTGACTGCGAGCTCAGTTGTTACCCTAAATTCGTGTGGGACCCCATGACATCTTTATTTAGGGGTTAATTGTAAAACTACTAGGAATTAGGAAATCCAAGAAATAAAAAGGGAATAAGTAAAATTAAGTGAATAAGAACTTAAGGACT
This sequence comes from Hevea brasiliensis, assembly GCF_030052815.1. Taxonomy (NCBI): domain Eukaryota; kingdom Viridiplantae; phylum Streptophyta; class Magnoliopsida; order Malpighiales; family Euphorbiaceae; genus Hevea; species Hevea brasiliensis. Next base: position 61,863,267 of record NC_079494.1, on the reverse strand, counting down.
CATTAAGCAATATTAAAAGATGGACTATAACCCGATGAAGGGCATTTTGGTCAATTCACTCCTAGAGGTGACTTTTGACCTAAATGTTCATTAAATTTTATGAGATTAAAATATTGAAAGGAATCAAAAATATAGAAATAGGTGTGGAAAGAAAAGAAAGAAATGAAAAACCCAAATTTTAATTGAATTATGACATCATAATGACATTAGCTTGACACAATTAACATTATAATTTAAATTAATCAAACTTTTGGGATAAATATATATAGGATAAGACATAAATTAAATGTCAAAAACCTATCTTCTTCAACCTTACATGGCTGAATTTATCCCTCTCTCTCTCCCTTATCATTTTCCTCCATTGATGACCACTTTGAGCTCCTTAAACCCTAATTTTACTTCATAAATTTCATAACCACCAAAGTAAAGTCTTGCTATTTGGCCTTTTAGGAAGATTGGGAACAAGAAAAATTAAAGAAAGTGAAGATTGGAAGACACAAAAATCTGCTCAATAAGGTAAGTAACCTTCCTAGCATAAATTCCTTTTTAATTCATAGAATTGAGCTTAGTTATGAAGAAATAACTTTAGAAAACTTGAAAACCTGGCATGAACCATAGCTTGGAATTTTCGGCCAGCTTGATGTAGGTTAGGGTTTTGATAGGTTTGATCAAAATTAAACATGAATTAGGATATTTGTGATGAGGTATACATGATTGGTGAAATGAAATGTTATGGAATTGCATGAATTGTGAAGTTGGGAATTAGGGTTTATGGAAAATTAGGGCTTTTATGGTATGTTATGTAATTGATGTTATCAGGCCTAATTATGGTCATTTGGCATACTTTAGTTACGAATTTATGTTAAATTGATGAAAGGAATTGATGATTTGGTAATGTGTTGAGTTGCTAGAATTCTGGACCTTTGAGTCTTGTATGCTTAACAGCTTATAAATTGAGTTACATAGCTCCAATTGGTGTGAGGGTAATTGGAGATGAAACTTAAGACATAATGCTAGAAATTTCATTGAAGACACCTTCTCCAGAAACTAACCATAGGTTGCCCTAAATTTGGCTTGAATCCAGATTGCAATTCTAGACCTGACAAAAAATGACTAAATGAACAGTACTTAGTAAATTAGGCATAACTTACTCTAGAAAACTTTAAATTAGTTGATTTTTAAACTAATGGAAACCTAAGACATATAATAAAAACTCTTATGAAGAACATAGAGCAAAATTATGACCCTAAGTTGATCAAATTTCTAGACAAATTTGGTCTAGCAAATCTACCCTGATTTTGGACTAATCTGGAAATTCTGGGCAATTACCTATCTGACCAGTTTTGGCAAAATTGCCATAACTTGGGATATAAAAAAGAAAATTATGTGATTCTAAAACCAAAATTCTCATAAGACATAAAACTAAAAATTTCATGTTTTGACCAGAATCCAATTCTTAGGGCAAGGTAGAGGAATTGTTGGGATAAGTCAGGAATCCTAAATCTGGAATTCCTGCTCCTTAGCTAATTGGCCTTATGACCTCTGAATGGTTATTATGCCATAACTTCCTCTACAAAATTCCAATTGAAGTGATTCAAAATGATTTGGAAACTTAAGACAAACATCTAAAACATTGTTTTAGGGATCAGGGCCAAATTATGAGTTTAAGATGCTTCGATATAAAATGAAATGTTAAGGTACAAATCTGGAAACCTGGAATTTTAGGATGTGGCACTTGGAATAGTGTTTAATATTTTGGCCTTAACTTGAGATTCAGAACTCTAAATTGAGTGATTAAAATTGGAAAATAAATCTAAGACATAGAGAAACAATTTTCATGGAGAACACCTCATCAAATTATGACTAGAACTAGATTGAAATTGGGTTCAAAAGTTAGTGTGACGCCCTGTACCCGTCTACAGTATATCCGAGTAAAATATGTCACACAGTGTATCGGAACACTCTATTTTATCTTAATCATTTTTTATTCTTTCTTAATTAATTTTTATCATAGTTTTGAATATAACTTGTGAAATATAATTCATTTAAGTCATTTATTGAAATTATAATTTATTTGAGGTTTCGAAAATTTTATAGAAAATCCGGCAGAGTACCGGCTAAAAATGGAGAAAACAGTTCTTCGAAACCTGTGAAAAACACTTCCAATATTTTCAATCAATCCCAAACTCCATTTCATCAACAAAATCTCAATATGTTTTTCAACAACATTTCCGTTTCTCAATCATTCATCTCATATGATAATCATGTAAAAGTCATAAATAAATGTTCACTTTTTCATTCATAAACACAATTTCTACTATTTACATTAATACCAAAATACATTACATAAGTTTCAATTACATATGAGAAAATAAAAGTTAATTACAAAATATCAAAATAAAACCTAGTGTCCTACCAATGCACTGATGACGGTGAGGTGAAACGGACACTATGCAGAGCTGCAGGAGGTCTCACCCAGTCTGTGGTCTACTGGGCTCTCGGTCAGTATCTCCAGAACCTACGCGTGGCAAAAGCAACGCGCTAAGCAATAATGCTTAGTGGTGCAAATAATAAAATAAAAAAAAAAACAGAAAATAAATATGCAGTGAATGTATCGATGTCTTATTGCAAATAAATTTTCGATGAGTATTTATAGTCTTACTTATTTTGTACTTGTTATATTCATTATTTTATTAAATTTATCCACTTTCATTTTTGGTTGCCCAAGTAACCTATACTGGACGACTGGACTGGATAAACGGGTAAACTGGCACTAGGTATCAAGTACCTCGGGCCGTCACACTATCGGTCACATATGTGTCTCCCGGTGTGCAACAGAACAGCTAATAAGCTGTAATAACATTAGGCACAAGGCCAAGTATCAACTTATTGTCAGAATGGCTAAAAGCCATGAAATCACAGAATGGCATAATGCCATGTGCAGTACTGCTAACTGAACCCTATTGGCATGCCAAATAATCCAAACCAATCTTGTTAGGTATACTAGGGCATTTGACACTGTTGAATTTTTCAATTTTTGAATTTCAAGTTTTGGTGTTACTATTCCCTTCATTAGTCAACAAAAATGTTGACTTTTGCATAGAAAATAGGTACATTGGTTTTAACACTCCCAACATACCACATTTTGCATTCAAAATTTGTTGGTATTGGTTACCAATACCATTTCTAAGCTTAAAATTAATGGAGCAGAATTTTCAGTTTTCACACCCTATATTTACTGTTCCATTAATTACTGTTGAAGTGGGAATTTGGGAAAATGATAAACATGAAAGTTGTTCCTTATTTTGTCTAGTTGAATTTATTTTTTTAAATCACTCCATTTGGAGTTTTGTAGCTCAAGTTATGGCCCAAAAACCACAACTGGCCGGATTGGAATTTTTCTGGACTGACCATATCTACAGTGCAGTGAACAGTGACTGAAAGTCCCTTGTTGGATAGGTTCTGGTCATAATTTGGGGTGGGTTTCTTCATGAAAATTGTTGGTCTATATCTTAGCTTGTTGCTGGTAAAATTTCAGGTCAATTGGGCCATTCTACACTGAGTTATGGCCAAATGAACAATCACTGTTCATTTGGTCATTTTGCAGAAACAGGTTGCAGGACACCCAGATTGGGGCAAGTTTTTGGTCCACTTGGTTTGGTCTTATGGGCATGGTTTCTTCACCAAAGTTGTGCCATTATGTGTCTAGTTTCATGTCCAATTGGCCAAACACCATTTGAACCTCTACAATTCAAGTTATGGCTGCCCATACCTGCTGGACTCATGTCCAATTCTGCAAGGTCACCTAGGGCAGCCACACTAAACCCAAATGCCATCACTAAACACATTTTATTTCTTGTTTACCCATAACCAAATGGTCACTAATTGACCATTAAAACTTCCATTTACCATCAATATGGCCAAACCCTAATATAGCTCAAAACCCTAATTTTCAAATATCCATTAATGCACATACATTAATTCAACATACTTAATGATGTTTATGTCTCATACTCATGTTCAAGACCACCCATATACAACTTAAATTCATTCAAAACTCATCAGCACTTCCATCGCTAAGGCTGCCAACAATTTTTAAGTGGTCCATACATGGATATGTTCTTTTAATTTCATGAATTTCTAACTAAATCCATATACCTAACTTCAAATTTAAAGAGAAAAATGGAGAGATATAGAACTAACCTTAGTGGCAAAATTTTCTCTTAACCCAACTTAGATTTTTCCCTCACTTTCTTTAGTTTTCTTGGCTGCCAAACACTTTAGCTAGAGTCTAGGGAAATTTTTAATATTGGAATATAGAGGAAATATGGTGAGTAGAGTGAGAGAATTGAGGTAGATGAAGAAAAATGGGAGAGGGCTTCAATGGACGGTTACGGGCAGCTGAAACAAATGAGGAAGAAACTGAATTTTTGTCAATTATTTTTCCTTTTTAATTGTGTTAATGTGTGCTTGTCAAATTCCAATTGGTGGGAAAATTTAATTGCATCATGCTTACTTAAGCATGATGGCATATTTAAGCATTTACTTTCATTTTTCTTTTTCTTTCTTTTTTTCTCATTTTTAATTTAATTTTTAGTAATATTTATTCATATTTTATGTTATAATAATTATTTACTTAACTAGACAAGTCGGCCAAAAATCATCTTTGAAGACGAAATGACCAAAATGCCCTCCGTTTGGCTTAACGGGTCAAAATTGTCTGTACCGATTGAAAAATTTTTCTAAATATTTTCTTGGCATTCTAATGCCATAGGAACCTCAATGACCCTTCTCTAGAGTCCCAAAAATTATTTTATGAATTTTCTCTTGGGTCTAGGGCTCCTAGTTGAGAGAACCGCAACTTCCCACTAGGCTACCCATCGCTTGGGCATCGGCTCATTTAACTTGGTTGTATTTTATTTCTAGAATTTTTTCTAAATTTTTCTTATTAATATTTGAGTTAATTATGGTTCCTCACTTTAGTTTAAATATTTTTCCGGACGTTCTAGCTGTCCGGACGGACACTGGTAACCGGAACAGTAGAATGTACGGAGTTGCTACCGAGAGGGTGTTACAGTTAGGGCATAAGACAGTTCAGAACCCACTCCTTGAATTTGCATAAGTAACTTAGGCATTCATTTGATTAGTTATTGGAGATAATTGGGATAAGTATTGAAACATTTCCATTGTGTATTTTCAGTGGACAAGGAGCCTCCTAAAGAGGGGAAAAGTTGAACTAAGTAAGAGGAATATAAAGAGGTTTGTGCACAACTAAACTCTCTCTTTGTTTAAATTGTAAATGGTTTGAATGAGCACATTAATTTTGTAAAATGAGTTCATAATTTTAGAAAGAGGGATGTTGGCCATTTTATACCATTGTAGTAGGGGGAAGTGTTTTGAGAAATTGTGTGTTGCTAACCCTTTTTGGGTAATTATTTTGAATGAAATGTGATTGTGAATTGGTAAATACATTTTGATGAATGGAAATTGTTTGAATATGATTTGAAACCATAGTTGACATGACTATGTGATTTGTATTCCTCATTTGCTTGCCTAGTGAGATGTATTGGTTATGATCTCCTCCATTCATGGGGTTGAGTTTTCCCTCTCTGGCTAGAGAGGTGTGTTGCCAATTGAGGACATATTGGATGAGTACTCATATATATATGTTAGGGAGCCCTTGTGTTCCCCATTAGCCTTTGGTTATTAGGATGAATTGAAAATTTATGTCATGTTCTAAACTGTGTGATTTTCAGCAAAACTTGTGTTTTATGATTGTTTGAAATAAAATGTGATTTTATTAAATGATTCTCTTGGCTTAGAAATATTATAATATTTTTCATGTGTTTGAAAGTATGATTGATTAAGTTTTGATAAATTATGAGTTATATTGAGCTTTAAAGTTTTAAGTTGAGCACCACTAAGTGTATTTCTCAATGATGACTTTTTTATGCTGTCGCAGGCAAGAGTAAGGAGAGGACTGTTGAGTAGCTTACTGGTAGCGGTAGCTGGAGTAGTTGTGATTTGATTATGGGTATATACTAGGTATACCCTTGTAAATTGTTTTTTATGTATTTTGTATTTATATGTATTTGTATAGACATTGAGCAGTTGTATAAAAAGTCTTGTATAACATTTTGAGTTGTAAATATTGTAATTTTATTTCTTTTGTAACTTTAACTATGTAAATTGTGGTAATATAAACTCCCTTGGTTTTCATGAGTAAATAGTGATTCCTTTTGAGATGAGAATGAGAAGATGGTTTGTGAAATGATGGAAATGTTGAGATTTAAATTTTTGTACTATCATAAATTGTTGTTTTACAGGTAAAATAATAAAAAAAAGAACTGTTTTCTTGAATTTTAGCCATTACCATGCCAAAATTTTTGTAAAATTCTAAAAATGCCAAATTAATTCAAAACAAAATTTATGGTATAAACCTCATTTAAAAGCACTTCAATAACTATTTATCATCACTTTGAACTTTAAAATGAATTGAATTTCTTTTAAAATCTCTTATAGTATATTTAATAAATTATCTAGAGGTGAAGTTTAGTAATTTATTAGATATGCTACGGGATCATGTCATGCCTTATAGAGGGGTAAGGTGTGATAAGCCAGCACTAAAACCAACTTCAACCAATGACCCACCTCTGCTTGATCAAGAGATAGAATTTATCACTAGGAGTGGGAGGTGCTATGGCACTGATGAAGTGGAAAAGAAGAATAAAGGGAAAGTAAAGGTGGGAAAGTTACCAGAGAATGCAGAAAAAGGGTTCGCAGAGGTTGAGAAAGGAGAGTCTAGTGAAAAGAGAGAGGAGGATGAATTTTTGTTACAAACATGAAGCAGAGTGAATATGACGTGATTGAATAGTTAAGAAAGACACCTGCTAGAATCTCCTTGTTGTCACTGATACTGAGCTTAGAGGTGCATCGCCATGCCTTACACAGGGTTTTAAACCAGGCCTTATCACACCGGGATAATTTGAGAAGATAGTGGGACAAATCCAAGCATCTAATTTCATCACTTTCTCAGAAGATGAAATAGACCCGGCATGCAACACCCCTATTTGCATAGCCTAGTATATTTTACTGTTCCGATGACCGGTGTCGGTCCGGACAATTAAGGGGATTATAACCACACTTAAGACAACTAGATAAGCGATAAACACAAATAATTAGTTAAGTATAAATAAGAAAAACAGAACATAAGAAGTTAAAGGAGCCGAGAGTCACAGCGATGGGTAACCTTCTCGGGAAGGATTGCGAAGTCATTTTAAACTCAAATTTCGAACCGTAAAATGTGACGCTGCTGTCCTTAGGACTATTATGAACACAGTGGAAAAGAGAAAATCACAAAAAAGAACTGTTAAGCTAGTCAAATAATTAGGTCAGGGAGCCGGAAGAAATATTGAATTATTTGCAAACCGGGATGAACCGACAAGGGGCAATTTGGTCAATTGACCCCAAGAGCTGACTCCTGACCTAACTGTCAAATAAAATTGGAGAAAAGAAAATTTCAGAATCGAGAATTAAATTAAAGAACTAATAGAAAAATAAATAGACAAAAAAAAGAAAATAAAAAAGTTAAAAAGGTGATGACATCATGCATGACATCATGCATGATGCCATAAAAATAATAATTAATATATTTAATTAATTAGATTTTTGGTCTTCCTAAAGACATAAAAAAAAAAAGAAAAGAAAAAAAAAAGATCAAAAGTCTTCTTCCTTATCAAGTTGCCGTCCACTCACCCTTACTCCTACATGAATGGTCCTCCATTAAAGCTTCCTCTTAAGCTTACAATCCTTTATTAAACCTCAATAGCTCCCATAGAAACCTCATTAGAACTTGTTTTAGCCACTTGAGAAGAAGCTTGGTCATCAAAGAAAGAAGAAAAGAAGAGGGAAATTAGAGAGTTCAAATTCAAGTGAGGTAAGCACATCAATTTGAAAGTTTGAGATTTAGTAGTTGTGTTTATAGTTTGATTAACTTGTAAATAAACATAAAATGAAAAGAAAAATTTGTAGAGGGACTAAGCTGAAATTCGGCCAGTATGAAGGGGAGGGTGATTTGCATGATTTGAATGGTTTGAATGGGTATATGAACTTTAATTAGTTGAATGGTTAGGATTAAAGACTTTGAAAGTAGGTAAATGCATGAGTTTGTGAATTAGGGTTTTGAACATTAGAGTTTAGAGACCAAAGATGTGAGGAAGTGGTAAATGATGTCTTTAACCTAATATGAAATGAAAAATGGTCATTTGTTACCTAATGAAGAGTGTTAGAGGTGTTTGAATCAAAGCCAAATTCGGATGGAGTATGCAGCATGACAAAATTTATTTTGAGGGACCAAAAATGAAATTTTACAAGTCCAATTGGTATGAGTCCAATTGGAAATGGAAATATACACTAAATGACATAATTTTCACTTAGGAAGCATGCCCAAAAAGTGACCAAAACCTAATGAATAAATTGACCAAAGTTAGAAAATTGTAGGCTGCCCTGTGCAAACTGACCAAATGAACAGTGTTTGTTCATTTAGTCATAACTTGAGCTAGGAAGGTCTAAATGACCTAAACTTTCACTAGTGGTTAGATGAGATATAAACCTAAAACTTTCATGAAGAACACAAACCCAAATTATTCCATTAACCAAGTCATTTGACCACCCCAATTTGGTGACCTAAAACTGCCAGCACAGAAAATTGCCCAGAATTCTAGGTTGTGTCCAATATGGCAACCATGGTTCAAATGGCTATAACTTGAGCTACAAAACTCCAATTGGAGTGATTGAAAAAGGAGAATAAACTTAAGACAATAGGGAACATTTTCTATGAAGGAAGTTTTGCCAATTCTAACAGAAAAGGGACCAATGGAATAGTGCAACCTTAGACTCCAAAACTGAAAATTTTCAAATTTTCCTAAAAAGACTTAGAATTTGAATAAACAACCAAAACCAACAAATTTAGTGACCAAAATGTGGTATGTGGGTCAAGTTGGAATTCCCATACCTATTAAGCGTTAGAAAGTCAACAATTTGACTTGAATAGTATAGTGAATAGTAACTCCTAAACACAAAATTTCAAGTGAAGGAACAGAAGCGTGAAAAACACAAGTTTATACCATTGAATTCAAAAATTTTCATCTAGGGTCACATGCATCATGCAAGATTTATTTTTATCTATTTGATTTCAATGATAAACAACATATTAAAACTCTTTTAATATGTTTTTGGATCTGTATTTGCCATTTAAGATTTTAAAATTAATCAGATTAATTTTAGAACCCTAGATTAAATCAAGAACGATTACACTAACCTCTTGATGCACTGCAGCGTGTCTGCGCCTTTGAGATTCGTCTTCAGGACACCAGATGTTGTCCCTCTAGCTTGTCCACACCAAGAACACCTATGGCAGCCCTTGAATAGCTTCTAAAGCCTTTTCTATTAATTAGAAATTCACGTTCTGCCTTTTAAGAGATTAGAGATGTAAACAGGACACTAGAAACAATTTCTAGTGTTCTTAATTCAAGAGATTGATGGCTAATCTCTTTGAATTGATGAGAGATGAAGAGAAATAGCTGGAGAGGCTCAAAGTGGCGTGACAAATGAGAGGAGAGGCTGCTGGTTATTTTTTCTTTTCATAACCACACTTAAATAGCTAGGTTAACACATTAAACCCTTGCCACATGTCACCCTTTGATTAGCTCTAGGTTTAAGTGACCCAATCAAATTGTGCCAAGTGTCAAACCTATATTTAATCTTGATTTTAATCATCTTACATGATTAAAAAACATTTGGCAAGCTTATGTGTTATGCCATGTGTCACCATCTCATGATGCCACGTGTCACACTGCAAAATGACCAAAATGCCCCTGTGTCTTAATTTTGAGTTCTCAACCCAAAATAATTATTTTTCTTCTTCTAATTAATTTATATCAAATATACATTAATTAATTATTCTCTATTAATTAATTTCTCATTAATTAAATTCATATTTAAACACTTTAAATATAAATTTAACTTATATTATACATCCAATAATCTAGATTTGGTTTCAAGTCATGCTAGGGACTTTGCAATCTAATTGCAAACCAAACCTATTTAATTAATCAATTAAACTCTTTAATTAATTAATTAAATCATATTTAAATAGGTGATAACTTGTGTATGTGTGTGACTTACTAGGCTCATCACTAATTGGCAATGAGACATGATATCAACTCTTAATATCATTAGAACTCTTTGTTACCATAAATGATTTCTCTAAATCATTTTATGAACCTCATAGACCATGGTTAACACCTAGCATAGCATGCCATGGCCACCCAATTAGTAATAAGGTTTACCTTAAATGAACCTATAATCATATGTTACCATGCACTAGAATCTCTCTGTTACAAAATCCCAACTCAAGCCGAGTCATGGTTTATGTCAAACTCCATTTGCTATGAATATTATGTTCTCTTTTAATTCCAGTTCTTGATTAAAAGATTTTCTCATCGAAACTCTTTTACGAATAAATCTATCTGGCCAGAACTTAAAACATCAAGAACAATTAAATGAACATAGGATTTTATCTCTATTTACTTAGAGGAACAGATTCCATCTTGATCAACACCTACCTCCATATATAACTAGTAGGAGCCAACACATGCCCATATACCCATACACAGTACAAGTATGAAAGCGAGATCAAACTCAAACTACCTATATACAAGATAATCTGTGCTATCTCAGTCTAAAGATTATATGCATCGATATGATTTATGACAAAACACTGACAAGAGTAAACTCCATGTGCTTGTCATAAGTGTCACTGGTTCGGCCTACTTATCATTTATAAGTGCCTATCATGTTTGTTATATGGCATGAGACTCACCATTCCATCTTATTTATATCTCATATAAATAACTTGGGAACAAACATGAATACAATCTTTCTGGATAAGTCATGTCCTTATTATGAAGTATCCTCGATTGTGAACCTATTTATGATACTTTGTGCTAGAAATATTGTCACTCATATTCTTAACAACTTAAGAATAATATTTCTAACAAAATATCAATGGACCTTTTCTATTACACATAAATATATTATATAAACAGAAAAGTGGAAATGCCATTTATTAATAAAATATGTACAAGATACATACTAAATGATATGCTCTAGGGCATACTACTAACAATCTCCCACTAGCACTAGAGCCATTCATTACAATATCTTAGACCTATCTTCTCAAGATGTCGGTCTAACTGAGTCTTTGACATAGGCTTAGTGAATGGATCAGCTGGAATTTCAGCTAATGCTATTTTCTGCATGGCTAAATCGCCTTGCCCAACTATATCTCTGATAATGTGGTAGCGCCTTTCTATGTGTTTGGATTTTGGGTGAGACCTTAGTTCCTTAGCCTGTATGACTACTCCATTGTTGTCACAGTGTAATGGAACTGCTGACTCAATGGAAGGAACTACTGTAAGTTCTGTCACGAACTTTTAATCCAAGCGACTTCCTTTGCGACATCGATGGAGCAATATACTCACCTCGTAGTGGAATCTGCGATCGTGCTCGCTTGGAACTCTTCCAACTGACTGCACCTCCATTACAAATGAACACATATCCAGAGGTAGACTTTCTATCATCGATATCTGATTGGAAATCAGAATCAGTATAACCATCCAATTGTAAGTCTCCACCTCCATAAATCAAGAATAAATCCTTAGTTCTTCTCAAGTACTTAAGGATATTCTTGACAGCTATCAAGTGTTCTAAACTTGGATTGGATTGATACCTGCTAGTCAAACTAACAGCATATGCGATATCCGGCCTAGTACACAACATTGCATACATTAAACTTCCAATAGCCGAAGCATATGGAATCCTGGCCATCTTATCTCTTTCTTCAGGTGTCTTTGGAGACATCTCTTTAGAAAGATGGATACCATGTCTCACTGGTAACAATCCTCTCTTGGAATCAAGCATGTTAAACCTCTTTAACACCTTTTCCAAGTATAGACTTTGGGATAAACCAATTATTCTTTTCGCTCTATCTCTATAGATGCGAATCCCAAGAATATAGGTTGCCTCCCCTAAGTCTTTCATGGAGAATGTATTTGACAACCATACCTTTATAGTCGTCAACATACCTGTATCATTACCCATCAACAGTATGTAATCCACATATAAGACAAGGAAAGTGATAGCACTGTCACTAACCTTCTTATATACACATGGCTTATCCTCATTTTTGATAAAACCAAAGGATTTAATGGCTTCATCAAAACGGATGTTCCAACTCCTCGAAGCTTGTTTCAACCCATAAATGGATCGCTTTAGCTTGCATACCTTGGAACCATCTTGGGATTCAAATCCCTAGGTTGTTCCATGAAAATGTTTTCTTCAATGTATCCATTGAGAAAAGTCGCTTTGACGTCCATCCGCCAAATCTCATAATCATAGTACGCAGTATTGCTAATAAAATCCTAATTGATTTAAGCATGGCAACAAAGTAGAAAGTCTCCTCATAGTCGATTCCTTGCCTTTGGCGAAACCCTTCGCTACTAGCCTTGCCTTATAGGTCTCTACCTTTCCATCGTAACCAATTTTCTTCTTGAAAACCCATTTGTTCCCTATAGGTACAATACCTTCTGTGGGTCAACAAGATCCCAAACTTGATTCTTATACATGGAATCAATCTCGGATTTCATAGCATCAATCCATTTTGAAGAGTCTATATCTGATATAGCTTCTTCATAGGTAAGTGGATCATCTCCATGATTTACTTCTTCATGAGTAGACAACTCTTGTTCTTCTTCATGAAGAAAACCATATCTCACTGGTGGGTGAGATACCCTGGTTGTTCTACGAGGAACAGCTGTAGATGTTTCATCAACGGGTATAGGTTGACTAGATGGATCTATATCCATCCGATGCATTGGTTGGTCGATTCCCCAATTCTAACTCTATTTGCCTTCCTTTGCCTCCTTCTTGGACAAATTGTTGTTCAAGAAATGTGGCATCTCTACTTATCACAACTTTTGTGAAGTAGGCAAATAAAATAATATCCAAAACTATCTTTTGGACATCCAACAAATCAACCTTTTTCTGATCTGGTCTCTAATTTATCAGTGTTCAGCTTTTTGATATAAGCTGGACAACCCCAAATCTTAACATGCTTAAGACTTAGTTTTCTTCCATGCCATATCTCATAAGGTGTGGAAGAAACTGATTTTGATGGAATCCTATTCAGAATATACAAAGCTGATTCTAATGCAAATCTCCAAAAGAAGATTGGCATATCAGTATAGCTCATCATACTACGTACCATATCCAATAGGGTACGATTTCTCCTTTCAGATACACCATTCAGCTGTGGCGTTCCTGGAGGAGTCAGCTGAGAAACAATGCCATGCTCTCTCAAGTATTCATCAAATTCAGTACTCAAATATTCACCTCCACTATCTGATCGAAGAGCTTTAATATTCTTTCCTGTTTGATTTCTACTTCAGATTTAAATTCTTTGAACTTTTCAAAAGATTCATATTTGTATTTCATCAAATACAAATACCCAAACCTTGATTTATCATCAGTAAAGGTAATAAAATAATGAAAACCCCTTCTAGCCATTTCTTTAAATGGACCACATACATCACTATGTATTAGCTCCAAAATATTTTCAGCTCTTAGCCCTTGTCCAACAAAGGGTGATCTAGTCATTTTGCCCTGAAGGCAAGATTCACAAGTTAGAGTAGGCTCAGAGCCCAATGAGGATAGAATCCCCATTTTCTCCAATTTTGCAATCCTATCTTCTGCAACATGACATAACCTTAAGTGCCAAATATATTTTGAACTTGAGTTGGTTTTCACCATGGCATTGTATTCATTTAGATTATTATACTCTGGCCAGTGGAAACACTTTCTTACTAGCAATGGAAACACTTTCCTGTTGGCAATGGAAACACTTTCCTGTTGGTAGTGGAAACACTTTCCTTTGCCTTTGTCAGCTTTGGTCTTCCCTTTCTGTTTAGCTATTTTCTTGGAAGGACCAGGAATCTGAGGTTTCTTTTTCTTATTGCCCTTCTTCTTGTTGGACTTTCCAGCAGAAGAAGATGCAACCAAAGCTACCTCTTTTCCTTTATTGCCTGGCATATTCTTTTGGGCAATAACCAGCATGTTGAGTAATTCAGCTAAGGTGCATTCCTGTTTAGTCATATGGAAATTTGTCACAAAATTCCCAAAAGACTCAGGAAGGGACTGAAGGATCAAATCCGTTTGTAGTTGGAAATCCATGTTGAAGTCAAGATATTCCAACTGCTAAATCAACCGAATCATCTTGTGGACATGATCCCCAACATTCTGTCCCTCAGACATCCTCATACGGAATAGCTGTCTAGATATCTCATACCTAGCATTCCTACTGTGCTCACCATACAACTCTTGTAGGTGAAGGAGGATCTCACTCGCACTCTGCATGTTCTCATGTTGCTTCTGTAACTCATTACTCATGGAAGCAAGCATGTAACACTTAGCTCTCATATCATGCTCCTTCCACTTGTCCAAAGTTTCATGTTCCTCTTGTGTGGCCTCTGGAGGTAAGGGACCAGGAACATTTGAATCTAGAACATATCCTATATGTTCAAGGTTCAGGACAAGTTTCAAATTTCTTAGCCAATCGATGATTAGGTCCTGTCAACCTATTGTGATCAAGTATGCTTGCAAGGATATTGGATGGTGGTGGTTGTTTTGTGCTCATTTTTATCAGAAAATTAACTGCAGAAAATAACCAGATTAATTAGTAAATGTATCATGTAATTAACCAAAATGATTATGGTCTTTTAATCAAATTGGTCCTCCCACTAACTTAGCAAATCCTACACTTCCAAAGTAGAAAACGGAAATCCTAGTTGGATGGATTTCTAGTGGGTGATTGAATTCTTATAATTCTATTGATCATCCTCAGGTATATCCATTATTGGAATTACAATAAACTATAAGTGAGCAACTCCTTACCCATCACATCTCATGTGAGGTACAATCCTTTACCTAGCCCCTAATGCTCAAAATCTCAGGTACATCCATTATTGACTTATCTTGCATTAGTTAAGTTGATCCCATTGAGCCAGTAATTATGCAAATAATTTTAATGTCCTCAGGTACATCCAATATTGGCCACTAAACCATTTACATATTTACAACATCTCATGCTTAACAATTATTCTTAAGAAAATCTCTTAAATAAATTGCATCTCGTGCAACTATTTAAAATTTCTTAAAATAATTGCCCCAATGGAGGGCCTATGTTATAATTACTTTAATTATAGCATTTCCAACTTAATCATTTGTTTGGAAGATTTTATGGTCATTCTATTTACTATTAAGGTCTCACTTTGCACATTATCCATTTAGCATGCATATATCATATAATTGCATACATTCCCATACATCTCATGCATTCATGGATAAGCAGTAAATATGGTATGATCATGGACTTTCTAAGGGATTCAATTCTGAGCCACCAAGAATTGAATCAGGGCATTTCTAGGTGCATTTCATTCATTCATTTTACAAGAGTTGCTGAAGGAGTACATAATCAACACTTGATCTTGAATTCCTCCCACTGGTCCCACCAATGCTCTTGACCTCCTTGAACTTCTTGCAATCCAATATTACATAGTAATCCTTGGCATACCAAGGCGAATTTACAAGAACTTAAATAAATGAAATTACAACCCAAAAATTATTACAAACTTAATAATACATGCCCCAAAAAAAATTTAATTAATTTACAATCCCAAAAAAACATAAAAGAAATAAATCCAATCACATTAGTCTTTTATAGTCCATGATCATCCATCATGCATATCACTATTTAACAATTAAATAAAACATACATACTTAAATTAAATTGAATATCTCATATTCAACTTAAAAATCCAGATTTGAATATGATTCAAATAAATTTAAAAATTCAGATTTGAATCTCATTCAAACAAATTTAAAAATTCAGATTTGAATCACATTCAAAC
Organism: Hevea brasiliensis; assembly: GCF_030052815.1. NCBI lineage: Eukaryota > Viridiplantae > Streptophyta > Magnoliopsida > Malpighiales > Euphorbiaceae > Hevea > Hevea brasiliensis. The sequence goes on along the minus strand of NC_079494.1, from coordinate 61,847,242 downwards.
AACTTCAAAAATTCAGATTTGAATCACATTCAAACATTTTTTAAGAAATCAGATTTGAATCACATTCAAACATTTTTTAAAAAATCAGATCTGAATTTTATTGAATCAATTTTAAAAAATCAGATTTAAATATGATTCAAACAACTTTAAAAATTCAGATTTGAATCACATTCAAACAACTTTTAAAATTCAGATTTGAATCACATTCAAACAATTTTTAAAATTCTGATTTGAATCATAATTTAATTGTGTGATTAAAACAACTAATTAAACACTTTAATTAGTCAAAGAATAGGCCTTAGATCATACAACAATTGCAGAATTAAAAGCCAAACCTTGAACCACCCATGGAACCATTGTTGCCGCCACCAATGGTGGCTTCACCATGTGTGCCGCCACACCTCTTGATCCAACCAGCAATGAATCTCTTGATCTCATGATCAAACACACAATTAAATTATATAATCAACAATCTAAATGGCAAATATAGTGGCTCTGATACCAATTGAAGGCAGGCGTGAAAACACAAGTTTATACCATTGAATTCAAAAATTTTCATCTAGGGTCACATGCATCATGCAAGATTTATTTTTATCTATTTGATTTCAATGATAAACAACATATTAAAACTCTTTTAATATGTTTTTGGATCTGTATTTGCCATTTAAGATTTTAAAATTAATCAGATTAATTTTAGAACCCTAGATTAAATCAAGAACGATTACACTAACCTCTTGTTGCACTGCAGCGTGTCTGCGCCTTTGAGATTCGTCTTCAGGACACCAGATGTTGTCCCTCTAGCTTGTCCACACCAAGAACACCTATGGCAGCCCTTGAATAGCTTCTAAAGCCTTTTCTATTAATTAGAAATTCAAGTTCTGCCTTTTAAGAGATTAGAGATGTAAACAGGACACTAGAAACAATTTCTAGTGTTCTTAATTCAAGAGATTGATGGCTAATCTCTTTGAATTGATGAGAGATGAAGAGAAATAGCTGGAGAGGCTCAAAGTGGCGTGACAAATGAGAGGAGAGGCTGCTGGTTATTTTTTCTTTTCATAACCACACTTAAATAGCTAGGTTAACACATTAAACCCTTGCCATATGTCACCCTTTGATTAGCTCTAGGTTTAAGTGACCCAATCAAATTGTGCCAAGTGTCAAACCTATATTTAATCTTGATTTTAATCATCTTACATGATTAAAAAACATTTGGCAAGCTTATGTGTTATGCCATGTGTCACCATCTCATGATGCCACGTGTCACACTGCAAAATGACCAAAATGCCCCTGTGTCTTAATTTTGAGTTCTCAACCCAAAATAATTATTTTTCTTCTTCTAATTAATTTATATCAAATATAAATTAATTAATTAATCTCTATTAATTAATTTCTCATTAATTAAATTCATATTTAAACACTTTAAATATAAATTTAACTTATATTATACATCCAATAATCTAGATTTGGTTTCAAGTCATGCTAGGGACTTTGCAATCTAATTGCAAACCAAACCTATTTAATTAATCAATTAAACTCTTTAATTAATTAATTAAATCATATTTAAATAGGTGATAACTTGTGTATGTGTGTGACTTACTAGGCTCATCACTAATTGGCAATGAGACATGATATCAACTCTTAATATCATTAGAACTCTTTGTTACCATAAATGATTTCTCTAAATCATTTTATGAACCTCATAGACCATGGTTAACACCTAGCATAGCATGGCATGGCCACCCAATTAGTAATAAGGTTTACCTTAAATGAACCTATAATCATATGTTACCATGCACTAGAATCTCTACATTACAAAATCCCAACTCAAGTGGAGTCATGGTTTATGTCAAACTCCATTTGCTATGAATATTATGTTCTCTTTTAATTCCAGTTCTTGATTAAAAGATTTTCTCATCGAAACTCTTTCTCAATAAATCTATCTGTCTCTGCCAGAACTTGAAACATCAAGAACAATTAAATGAACATAGGATTTTATCTCTATTTACTTAGAGGAACAGATTCCATCTTGATCAACACCTACCTCCATATATAACTAGTAGGAGCCAACACATGCCCATATACCCATACACAGTACAAGTATGAAAGCAGTATCAAACTCAAACTACCTATATACAAGATTACTGTGCTATCTCAGGTCTAAAGATTATATGCACTGATATGATTTATGACAAAACACTGACAAGAGTAAACTCCATGTGCTTGTCATAAGTGTCACTGGTTCGGCCTACTTATCATTTATAAGTGCCTATCATGTTTGTTATATGGCATGAGACTCACCATTCCATCTTATTTATATCTCATATAAATAACTTGGGAACAAACATGAATACAATCTTTCTGGATAAGTCATGTCCTTATTATGAAGTATCCTCGATTGTGAACCTATTTATGATACTTTGTGCTAGAAATATTGTCACTCATATTCTTAACAACTTAAGAATAATATTTCTAACAAAATATCAATGGACCTTTTCTATTACACATAAATATATTATATAAACAGAAAAGTGGAAATGCCATTTATTAATAAAATATGTACAAGATAAATACTAAATGATATGCTCTAGGGCATACTACTAACATCAAGAACGTCGAGTTTAGCACCTTAGAGCTAAGTAAAAGTGAAGTTAAATTTATTTTTGGATTTATGCTAAGTTATGGTACTGAAACACTGTAAAATTATGTGTTTCAATTGAAAATAATACCGAGAAAGAACCCGAGGAACCGAGTCAAGGCCAAGAGGCGACTCGCTTGAGGTTTGTGCACAACATCACTATGCTTTAAAATTTATTGATAAAGTGAATGAAATATGCATTTTACTTTTGCTTTGAATTGTTGAAAGTTTATTGTGACCTTATTTATGATGTTTTAATTTAAATTGTGAAAGTTATTGTGTACATTTGAAATAGCAATGTTTAGCAAATTATTAAGATAAGTTTTGAAGCCACAGTGTCATAACCATATATTTGAACACCTCACTAGCATGACTAGTGGGGGTAATTAGTTTCGAATTTTGATTCCTTATCTGGAGAAGTGTTGAGGTGTGCCAGTAGAAGAGGATGTGAATGGATATCCATATATTTGAGCTAGCTAGCCTTGTGATGTGATTTCTCTTTAGCCTCTGGCTATTGAGATTCTATTTGTTTCGAATGGCATGATCTAGCTGTAGGTTTTATGAAATGTTATTTGATACTTCAAAATGAAATTGTTTGGGATTAAAATCTCATAACGCATGATTTGTATTTAACTCTCATGTTCAGTCAAATTTTTGAATAAATGTGATTTAAGTTCTGCATAAATATTATTTTAGTATATTGTGCACCGCTGAGTCCTAGTACTCAGCGATAGCTTTTATTGCTGTAGCTATCGCAAGGGGTTTTGCGGTCTCCTGGACGAACACTCACCGAAGTGGGAAAGAGTGAGGAGTCGCCACTTTAATTTTGAGGGAAATTAAAGAAAACCATTTGTGAAATGCAAATTAAAATGAAACCACTTTAAATACAGAGATTCTAGGTTCGGGGTCCATAAACGGGTGGGGAAGGTGTTAGGCACCCCACCTCGTCCCTCAATGAGGGTGAGCAGACTTAACCTTACGTTCTTTATAAATTAAAATCGATAGTTAGGGGGGTTCGAATGGAAATGTTAATCCTTTTGATAAAAAGGAATATTTGATTTTTCACTAATTCGGATTACCCAGATACATAAGTAAATGAGACAACCTTAGTGAATTAGTGTTGTGTTACGGTTTTCGTTTGTGGGATTACTTTGCATATTTGTTAGAATTCGATTTGAGAATCGGATAAGAACTCTCCTCCGATCTCTTTTAGATTAAAATTTCGATTGGATATCAGATAAGAACTCTCCTCCGATCTCTTTTAGATATTTATGAGAATTTTTTAGTGAGAATCGAATAAGAACTCTCCTCAGTTCTCTTTTAGATATTTATGAGAATTTTTTATTGAGAATCAGATAAGAACTCTCCTCCGATCTCTTGTAGATATTTATTAAAAATTTTTGGATCGAGAATCGGATAAGAACTCTCCTCCGATCTCTTATAGATATTTATTAAAAATTTTTGGATCAAGAATCGGATAAGAACTCTCCTCCGATTTCTTTTAAATATTTATTAGAATTTTTGGTTGAGAATCAGATAAGAACTCTCCTTCGATCTCTTATTTGGTTTGGATGAGGATCGAGTAAGAACTTTCCCCAGACCTCATGAAATTTAATTACGATCGTATCACGCAAGGACCCTACCTTAAGCTAAGGGTTTTGGCATCCGAGGACACTGGGGACCCGGATTAGGCCCATTTTTTAAAACTCATCGGTACCTTGTGACTAAATAGGGAATACCGGACTGAACTTTTGCCGATCTCTTATGTGATCGGCCTACCAATGCCCTTAGACAAGCAGCATCCGCTCTCTTTTATTTGCTAGTCTGAAATTCAATTTTACTCCGACTCTCCACCTTACCCAGTCATCCTCTGAAGCTAGTCTATTGGTTCGACTTCATGATTCTCTGATTTATTATCCTAACGTTTATTTTTTTTTAAAAAAACTCTTAGGTTAACATATTGCTACCAACACTTTATCAAACTACCTATACGTTACCCGTAACCCGAACACCCGCGTTGGGAGATGAATAAAGACTAAGAATAAATAAATAACATGAACTATTGTATCAAAAGATAGACTCATGAGAATAACCACCTACGTGGGACCTTCTGACACAAGACAAACTTTAACAAAATTACGAGCATAAATAAAAAGAAAATAAAGATGAACACTAGATAAGGCAACGGTTCAAACACTCACCTGCAGGAAGTTGAACCTATTGAACTAACTATGGAGTCACGAATGTTGCAGAGTCTCGGGCTAATAGTCTGGGGACTAATGCTTGCCTTAAAATGACGAATGCCTAGTTAACATATAATTGAACCGGAATGATAATGAAGGAGATTGAACTCAGAAAATAAAAATGGATATAAAGGTGGTGAAAACAGAACTGAAACTTAAGAAAGGGTATCACAGAGCAATGAACAAACTGAAAATCAGGAGTTCCAGTGTCCAACACTTCTTCAAAAAAAAAAAACTTTAGAAAACTGGTTTCTAAAGTCTTTCTAGCTTAAAAATCGCAGAGTAGCGAAACTGAATTAATTTTCAGAGCCTTTCCACTATAATCACCACCCTTTTTTCATCCTCCCCCCTTTTCAACAGTTTTCATGCAGTTATTTATAGGGAACGGATGTCCCTAATGAAGGGTCAGGATTCCCTTTGAGGGAAATGGAAGGTTTGGATTTTAAAGGACACGATCTAATGGTTGGGAATTAAAGAGAATCAAAACGAACGACTGAGATCCTTTTCTGCATATTTGTCCTTTCTCCTTTCTAATATGATGGCTCAGAATTTTCTTATTAAGGGCGATCCGAAGGCTGAGAATAAAGAGCGTCGGTCTTGTTGTCTTGTTCTTTGATCCAAGGGCTCTGGACTTGTCCTTGCAAGTAAGATCAACGGTGGAGATTGGGATGTACAGCATTGTCATGACATACTCAGGCACCTGTCAGTAATGTGAGCGATTTTGAGGCGTGCGGTGGAGATTTCGTCTGCAACGCTTTAACTACCTCGGCTCTGATTATGACGATAGTTAGCGGAAGTTGTCTTATTCTCTTTGTTTTCTGACCTCCCCTCCCTTTCGATCTTTCTAACACGATCCTTTTCCGATCTCTCATGCCGGGCTCCCCTCTTCCGACCTCTCCTACTCCGGTTTTCTCCCTTATCCGATCCGATTCAGTCAAAGCATTCATTCCTTCGATTTTCTAGGCATCCGCTTCGTTTTCTGCTCGCAATAAATGCTTAGACTTTCCCTATATATATATATACCTTTAACGGGAAACCCCTCCGCATTTGATTTTCCCCTCTTTCCTTCTCACATTTCCTATTCTAACTGCTCCGGCAATAATCTCGGCCATGATAGTTGCTTTTGATCTTTTTCTGATTATCCTCTTTATTCCTCGACTGAAAGTTTACGATCCCGGTGATCGAAGAATTATGATAACCTCATTTGATGACAGTGAGAGAACCGGACTAATTCGGCGACCTGGATCGAGGACTTCAATCGTGCCGATCTCTTATCGTTCGTCCGATATAGTTGGTGAACTGATTTCGGGCGAGAAGACTGCTAATATTCCCCTTAGCATCGGTGACTGCCCCTTGAAGTTCATTTGGCTCCTCACCACATTGGGCGTCCCGACTACAGCTCGGTTCTGGTCGATGACAGTGGAGATGACCCTCCATCCTCATGAGAGTCATAATCACCCCATCTGAGCTGTACGTCTATCCGCTGTCTATGGCCGGACAAATCTTTTGATTCAGCCACAAGACTAGGCTTTGACATAGGCTTTTATTAGATAGGATGCTCCACCGATCTCTAAAGATCGCCCCTATGATGTAATTAGAACTTTAATGTAATCCGATCTCTAGAGATCGCCCAAATGATGTAATCAGACTTTTAATGTAATCCGATCCCTAGAGATCGCCCAAATGATGTAATACGACCTTTTCGGAAATAAAATTTTATTTTGACAACTATCATTTTTATTATTATTGCATTAATTATTTTTTGATCTCTGATGCATTTATCCGATCTGGTTCCTAACTGAACAGCCCTTTAACCGATCCGCACTTCCAAACATCCGCCTTAATTCACCGATCTGTAACTAGCCGATTTCTCCTTATTATGGAATTTATGGAATATTCATGAGACATGTCAGAAAAAGCTGGCGAATCCCGCGAACCGATGCGCTGCTTGGGACACCATGAGCATTAAATGCTCAGACGGGTATAAATAGGGGACGGGTCAGCCAGTTGCTTCCTTATGTCATTTTCAGCCTTTCGCGAGCGATTCCAAAATACTCTCATTTTTTCAAGTTCTTCTGACACCAATCACACTCCGGTAAGGGTTTTGATCTTTCTTTTAGTTTAAATTTCCTCTTTTCTTTGAAAATGAGCAGCGCCGAGGGTCAGAGAGCGGCAAGCCCCCTTTTTGTTCAGGTCTCGTGGTCGTCAGATGAGGTAGAGGTAGTCAGAACAAGCGGGCGATCTGAACCCTCTAGGACCTCCATTCCAGCCCGCAGTCAAGCAGCATCCTCGAGGCAAACACATTCTTCAGGGAGAGAAAACCTTCCCATGGACAAGCTACCATCAATCCTTCAAGAAACCGACCTGCAGTCGTTCAGCCAAGAGTGTAACATTCAGCCCGATTCATACGAACTCATTAAGTGTCACGGCGATCTTCGAGCCGATCACTTCTTCGAAGAGAATGATATGATCATGGTATACGAAGAGCAATTAAAAGCCGGGCTGCGGTTCCCTCTTGACGACTTCTTCAAGGAAGTTCTAAAATTTCACCAAGTGTGCATAGCCCAAGTTCACCCGAACTCATGGCGGATCCTAGTGGCCTTCAGAGCCCTTTGCCGAGCCAAAGGACTCAGTCCAACGGCGAAGGTATTCGCCGAGCTACATAGGCTAAGTCGCCGAAAGGACGACGAGTATTGGTTCTTCCAGGCGAAGCCACATTGTGGGCTTTTTACCGATCTACCCTCCTCCCTGGAGAATTGGAAGAATCGCTTCTTTATTCTGAGGAGCAAAATTCCGAATAGCTTTGAGGGTTTCCCACGTAGCTGGCTGCCCCAGGGCCCCTTACTTCCGAAGCACATCACCCTGAATAGGGAAGAGGGCCTAATGGTGATGGAACTGAAAGATCAGGCGGCCAGACAAAAATTCTCTTATTTAGATGTAGTGACAGCCGAACTGCATCATTGGACTATACAGCTGGTCACCGGCCAAGAATGCGGTCTTCAGCTCTCTGACCTCGGCTTCGGTACTTTCTATATCTTTGATCTTTGGGCCTTAACGATCTCACTGACTTTTTCTCTGTGCAGGTATGGCAAGCGGCGAGGCTTCTAAAGAGAGCCAAAAGCGGAAAAGAGGTGTCTCCTGGAAAGTGCAGGAGATGAAGCGGGCCGAGCTGCTTCAGACGCCTAGGCATGATCGTGGGGAAATGCAAGGAGGCTCGTCTCAACCCTCGGGACAGCCGATCCCCGACATAGAAGTGGTTCGGTCTCCTCCTCATCAAGAAGTGCCGCCACCACCCCCTTCAGTTGCTTCAAGTGCGGAAGGGGGTCCTTTCCAACCACCAGTGAAGACCCTTTCCCGCGGCGCTCAAATCCTGATCCACTCGCTGGAGAAGAACTGCACGGTTCGAGAGAACACGAGTTTTGCTAAGCTCTTGGGGTCCTCCATCTGCCTTCGGGAGGATCAGGATAGGCTAACCCCGAACAGCCTCTATCATATCCTGACACAAACTATGAGCCTGAGCATGGAGAGTCTGGTCAACCAACATATTATCCGGGAGAAGGCTCACCGCTTGAGGCAGGATGTCGAGAAGGTGGGTTAGGAAGCTGCTTCCGTCCGATCTCAACTTTCGTCCGCCCAAAACTACATATCTGAAATTGTGGGGCAGATAAAATTTTACGAGGATAAGCTGGCAGAGCAGGCTCATGTTCTTGAAGAGGTTCGGGCGCTCCGAGCTGCTGAAGTCGCTCGCCTCACTGAGGAGCTTAAAGTAAAAGAAGAAGAGGCAGTGACGAGGGAGGCCGGTGCTTATGTGAACGCTCATGGGGATCTCTTGGCCGAGCTCAGGAAGCGGTATCCCAAGGAGGACTTCTCTTGGATGGTGGATCTGGCTCTCCAGGACGAAGAGGATAGCGAGGAGAAGGCCGAAGGTGATTGGAGGGGTGAACAAAATGTAAAACAGGCTGGAGGTGATCCTCCAGCCGAATGATTTGTATATGTTTCGATTTGAAATGAAATGAAATTCCCTTTTTGTTCAATGAATGGATGGGATCGGAAAGTATCTGAATTGCATTAGCACTTGATTGTCTGAACATATTACGACAACTAAAAGTGATTATTAATCCAAGTGTAAGAGGTCGGAAAACATTGCAAGCATGAGATCGGCTGAGAACAAATGCTAAACGGGACTTGATTAAAATTGGAAATTTAATTTGAACACTTAAGATCGGAATCATCATTAAACCGGATTGGAACCTTAACTTTATCAGACGATTATCCCCAAACTTTTAAAAGGGAGATCGGCAATAAGACTGGTGATATAAAGGTCTAGTGTTGGTTCAATTTCATTTAACAAGAGAGATTAGAAATGTAATTGACTAGTCAGGAGATTTGACAATTGGTTTGAGAGATCGGTGAAGCTTCAGACTTAGTATTGATTCGATTCCTTTTAGGGAGAGATCGGAAATGTGATTGACTGGTTAGGAAACTTGACAATTGGTTTGAGAGATCGGTGAGGCTTTAGACTTAGTATTGATTCGATTCCTTTTGAGGAGAGATCGGAAATGTGATTGGCTGGCAAAGGGAGACTCAGTGCAGGGGATCGGTTTCAAAGTTTATTGATTTCGGGGATCGGCCAAAATATGGTGTCGACAACTGCCCCTCTTTACATAATTCCTACTAGAAAGAATTTTTCGTGTAGGGATTATAAAAAGATTCAGACCCATATTTTGGACGATTGGGCATTGAAATGTTGAGGTTGGTAACAGGAATTTAAATGCTGAAAAATTAAAGTCAACTTGGATCAAGGAACCAGAGGTTGATTAACAAGAAATTTAAAATGCAGGAGAATTAAAATCAACTTAGATCAAGGAACCAGAGGTTGATTAATAGGAAATTTCAAATGCAGGAAAATTAAAATCAACTTAGATCAAGGAACCAGAGGTTGATTAACAAGAAATTTAAAATGCAGGAGAATTAAAATCAACTTAGATCAAGGAACCAGAGGTTGATTAACAGGAAATTTAAAATGCAGGAAAATTAAAATCAACTTAGATCAAGGAACCAGAGGTTGATTAACAGGAAATTTAAAATGCAGGAAAATTAAAATCAACTTAGATCAAGGAACCAGAGGTTGATTAACAGGAAATTTAAAATGCAGGAAAATCAACTTAGATCAAGGAACTAGAGGTTGATTAACAGGAAATTTTAAATGCAGGAAAATTAAAATCAACTTAGATCAAGGAACCAGAGGTTGATTGACAGGAAATTTAAAATGCGGGAAAATTAAAATTAACTTAGATCAAGGAACCAGAGGTTGATTGACAGGAAATTTAAAATGCGGGAAAATTAAAATCAACTTAGATCAAGGAACCAGAGGTTGATTGACAGGAAATTTAAAATGCAGGAAAATTAAAATCAACTTAGATCAAGGTACCAGAGGTTGATTGACAGGAAATGTAAAATGCAGGAAAATTAAAATCAACTTAGATCAAGGAACCAGAGGTTGATTAACAAGAAATTTAAAATGCAGGAAAATTAAAATCAACTTACGGAGCATGTCTAATCTCGACACGAGAAGTTCCTCCACGATGAAGTGTACTTAGCAGGATCCCGAAGGCCAATGATTAATGGAGGACGAGTTACAAGACTTGACCTACGACCTCATTTCTTCGGATGCCCCTTTTATGTTCTCGACTTTCTTCTTATTTTGCAAAAAGTGCCCTTGCGGGTTTTCACTTTCCTTTTGCCCATTTGACTAGAAGCGCCCTTCCAGGTTTTCACCTCTAGTTTTTTTTTTTTTTTTTGGCCATTTCCTGCAAATCTCATAGCAAAGTATGTGAGGTTATCAATTTTCAAATCCTAATCTTATGGCAAAATTTTAACTGATTAATAACACATTAGATAAAGAGGTTGAAGAAAGACAATATTAAAGAGTGAGTATACGGGAAAGATAAAAGCGAAGAGACAAACGCGAAGAAAGTATGACTTTATTATGGTTTTAAGAAACAAAGGTACAGTTTCAAAAAAAAAAAAAAGGTACAAGGATAGATCTCACATAGCTTTGAAGTCTCTTAATTTCCATTATTTCAAGTACTCTGAAGCCTCATGCCGTGACGGTTTATTTCCATCCTCGGTTTCATGCCCCTTTCCTTATTTCTCCCTTTTGGTTCTTGGGATGCCCTTTTGGGTTTTCACCCCCCCCCCCTTTTTTTTTGGCTTGCTCTTTCAGGGCGCCGGGTTTTCATCCCTTGCTCATTTTACAGAAAGCGCCCTTCCAGGGTTTTCGCCTTCCTTCGCAGATTTTGCTAGAAGCGCCCTTTCGGGTTTTCACCCCTACCTTTTTTTTTTTTTTTTTTTTAGGCATAGTATCTTTTGACGGTGTCGGCATTCACAGGTCTTGGAAGTTCTTCACTGTCCATGTGGGTCAAGATCAATGCCCCACTAGAAAGTGCTTTTTTAACCACATAGGGTCCCTCGTAGGTTGGTGACCATTTACCCCGGGGATCATTTTGATTCGGAAGCACCTTCTTCAGGACTAGGTCCCCTAGTTGAAATTCAAGTGGGCGAACACCTTTGTTAAATGCCCTGGCCATTCTTCTTTGGTATAACTGCCCGTGACATGCCGCCGCTAGCCTTTTCTCATCTAGTAAATTTAATTGGTCCAACCTTGACTGGATCCATTCTGACTCATCAATCCCTGATTCTTTCGAAATTCTTAGAGAAGGAATTTCTACCTCAATAGGTAGTACAGCTTTCATCCCATAAACCAGTGTGTATGGGGTTGCCCCAGTTGATGTCCTTACAGAATTCCGGTATGCGTGAAGGGCGTAGGGAACCATATCATGCCAATCCTTATAAGTGACTGTCATTTTCCGGATTATTCTCTTGAGATTTTTGTTTGCAGCTTCCACTGTTCCATTCATCTGGGGATGGTATGGTGAGGAATTAAGATGTCGGATTTTGTATTGATCACATAATCTTTGGATCTTAGGACCATTCAAATTCTTGGTGTTGTCAGTGACGATTTCATTGGGGAGGCCATGCCGGCAGATGATATTATTTCTGAGGAATTTGAGAAATGTGTTCTGTGTAATGTGGGCATATGATGCCACTTCGACCCATTTAGAAAAATAATCGATAGCCACCAGGATAAATCTGTGCCCATTGGATGCCTTAGGGTTGATGGGACCAATCACATCGATGCCCCACATGGCCAAAGGCCATGGTGAAATGAGGTTGAACAATTGGTGAGGCGGAACATTTATCGGATCTGCGTAGATTTGACACTTATGGCACTTTTGGAAATACTCGACGCAATCCTTTTCCATTGTAGTCCAAAAATATCCCCGTCTCATGATTTGCTTAGCCATCATATGCCCATTGGCATGGGTTGCACAGTTTCCCTCATGAGTCTCGAAAAGGATTCTCTTCGCTTCTTTTGCATCCACACATCTCAACAATTCGCCGTTGGAGCTCCTTTTATATAAAGTTTCTCCACTGGGGAAGTATCCCAATGCTAATCTCCGAATCATCCTCTTTTCATTTTTGCTCGCCCCTGAAGGGAATTCTCTGGTTCTGAAGTAAAGCAAGATGTCATGGTACCAAGGTTTACCATCAGGTTCTTCTTTGATCATGAAGCAGTATGTTAGCTCACTCCTTGCTTTAATCTTTAATACCTGAGTCGTCTGCCCTTCTTCCATTTGAGCCATAACAGCCAGGGTGGCTAAGGCATCTGCAAATTGATTCTTGTCTCGACTAAGGTGAGTGAAAGAGATTTCTTCGAACTTCTTAATTAGCTCCAGTAAGTACTTCTGATATGGGATTAGCTTCGGATCCTTAGTTTGCCATTCTCCCTTGACTTGATAAATGATCAGGGCTGAGTCTCCATATACATCCAACTTCCTGACTTTCATTTTGATGGCAGCCTGTAGACCCATCACACAAGCTTCGTATTCTGCGACGTTGTTGGTGCAGTCAAATTTCAACTTGATAGCTATCGGGAAGTGTTTTCCATCCGGGGATACCAATACAGCTCCGATTCCACTACCAAACAAATTGACAGCTCCGTCGAAATACATTTCCCATACATCAGCTGGCTTTTTTTCTCCGCCGTCTACTTCATTAATATGCTGATTAGGGAATTCAAAATCCAGAGCTTCGTAATCCTAGATAGGGTTTTCTGCTAGGAGATCAGCGATCACGCTACCTTTCACTGCTTTCCGGGTCATATAGACAATGTCATATTGGGAGAGTATGACCTGCCATTTGGCTATCCTCCCTGGCACGAATGGGCTTTCGAATACATACTTAATAGGATCCATCCTGGAGATGAGCCATGTCTTATGATTCAACATGTAGTGTTTGAGGCGATTTGCTGTCCAGGCTAACGCGCAGCAAGTTTTCTCTAGGAAAGAGTACCTCGACTCGCAATCATTGAATTTTTTGCTCAGGTAATAAATAGCCCTCTCCTTTCAGTCGGTATCATCATGTTGCCCCAAAACACATCCCATTGAGCTTTGTTGGACTGCCATATACAGAATTAGCGGCCTTCCTGCCACCGGCGGAACCAATACTGGTGGGTTTGACAGGTACTACTTGATTTTCTCGAAAGCTTCTTAACAAACTGAATCCCATTGAGTGGTGTTGTTCTTTCGGAGTAGTCTAAAAATAGGCTCAGCTTTAGTAGTGAGATTGGAAATAAACCTTCCCCAGGAAACTGCGCACCTCCCTTTCTATTTTTAGGGATGGCATCTCTTGAATGGCTCGAACTTTGTCTGGATCAACTTCTATTCCCTTCTCGCTCACTATGAATCCCAACAATTTCCCAGATCTAGCTCTGAATATGGATTTGGCAGGGTTCAGTTTTAGCTGATATTTCTTGAGTCTCTCGAATACTTTTATCAGCACCTACACATGGCTTTCTCCTCCCCTGGATTTGATGATCATATCATCCACGTACACCTCCACTTCTTTATGCATCATATCGTGGAATAATGTGACCATAGCACGTTGGTAGGTGGCGCCAGCATTCTTTAACCCGAAAGGCATGACCCGATAACAAAATACCCCCCATTGAGTGATAAAAGCAGTTTTCTCCTTGTCTTCCTCATCCATTAGGATTTGATTGTACCCCGATGCCCCATCGACACACGAACACCTGCCCAATCCCGCAGCATTGTCTACTAACACATCTATGTCAGGGGGAGGGAAATCATCTTTCAAGCTTGCTTTATTAAGATCCCTGTAATCAACACACACCCTAACTCTCCCGTCCTTCTTCATCACCGGGACAACGTTAGCTATCCATTGGGGATATTTGACTACTTCCAGAAACCTAGCATCATACTACTTCTTGACCTCATCCTTAACTCTGAGCAGTGTGTCAGGATTCATTCTTCTTAATTTCTGCTTTACCGGGATTGTCCCCGGAATTAGGGGAATTTTGTGTGTCACTATATGAGGGTCCAAACCAATCATATCATCATAGCTCCAAGAAAATATGTCTAGGAATTCCTTGAGCAAACTGATCATATCTTCTAATTCTTCACTCTTCACAATCTTAAGTTCCCTTTTCACTTCTTCCGTTCCTAAGTTTATGGTGTGCGTTTCGTCCCCACAAGGCACTAGGGAAGGTTCATCTCTTTCATCTCTTTCTTCTGTGAGTTCCACCTCAGAATCACTTGAAGTAATGGCAGTTATGGGGATTTCAAAATTAACCAGAGGAATTTCTGAGTCTATTGAATTATTAGGTGTTAATTGATGAATGGTCCTGAATAAACGAAAATGGAACATATTATAAGAATGGATTTCAAAAATGAAAAAAAGAGAATTGGATATAAAATGCGCTATTAATTCATTAAAATTTATGTCATAAGAAAAGGGTCCATTTACAATATTACACTTGCCACCATGGACAAAATGATCAAGTGTAGATAACCAAAAGTACTTTACTCGAAATTGAGTACAGGGAAGTCCTCTGCTGTCTAGTTGTCCAGTTCTTGCCCTTCAGCTATTGGTGAGACTAGAGCCTCATACAAGGAATCAAGATGGATGACATTGAAGGATGGTTCATCGGGTGATTCTTCAATCTCTGCCGGATTTTCAATGACCGATTTAGTGAAGATCTCCGTGATTCTCGGGACTACCTTCATTTTCCTGATTTTCTGATCAAATCTTTGATCCCAAAGCATATTCCTCATCCAGAATCGCCCATCCATGAGGGCATCTTCCTCGTATCCCAAACCGCAATGGCTAACCTTCTGGATAGCCAGTATAGGTTCGACAATCTCTTGCAATGCGGCGCCTAACCCCTTGCCCTCTTCATACCCATTCCTCAACATCACCTTGGCTACCATAGCCATAGCCCCTTCATTTCTTGAGATGGTTTCTTGTATTTCGAGAGCCTGGAAAGAGCTTTCCAATGACTCCTCAGCAGCTTCCACATAAGGAAGTGATTGTGGCTTGGTGACCAATATGGCTTCTTCCCCTCTCACAGTGATGATTTTGCCGTCCATAATGTATTTAATCTTCTGGTGCAAAGTTGAAGGAACGGCATTCGCTGAATGGATCCAAGGCCTCCCCAGCAACATAGTGTACGCAGGTTCAATGTTCATCACTTGGAATGTGATGTTGAAGGTGCATGTGCCAATTTGGAGGGGCAAGTCAATGTCTCCCAGCACTTCTCTTCTTGTACCGTCAAAGAGTCTTACCACCATAACACTTTGACGTATATTGGAACGGTCAACTGGTAGCCTAGCCAAGGTGGCATTAGGCAGTACGTTGAGCACAAATCCATTATCAATAAGGACCTTGGCCACTATACAACCTTTACATTTCACCGTCACATGCTGAGCTTTAGTGTGCGTTAAGCCTGCAGGGTCTATCTCTTCTTCTGAGAAAGTGACAAAACTAGATGCCTGAATTTGTCCTACTATCTTCTCGAACTGCACCGGTGTGATGTCGGGGTTCACAAAGGCCTGATTCAAAATTTTCTGCAGGGCTTGACGGTGCACCTCAGAGCTCAGAATTAGCGACAACAGTGAAATTCGAGCAGGTGTCTTTCTTAACTGTTCAACAATGTCGTACTCACTTTGCTTCATTATTTGAAGCAACAGTTCCTTCTCTTCCTTTGGTCCGACAGGTTCTTCTTTCTCTATTTTCTCAGCCTCCTCTTTCGTATTTTCTCGTGGTTCTCCCATTTTTACTTTCCCTCTCTTCTTTTCCTTTTCCTCATTCCCGTAACATCTCCCACTTCTGGTTATAAACTCAACTTCTAGCTCAAGCGGGGAAGATTTTATGGCAGCGACGGGCTGACGATTAGCTTGGGGAGTAGCACTGCTGGTAGGTCCAGCATAAGTCATCTTGAGGTGTTCATGAGGAGTGAAGCACGGTTTAGGAGGTGCCGAAGGTGAAGCAAGACTAGGAGCCGGTGTACTGCTTGACGCTCCTTGGGTGAAAACTTGGAAGTTATAATTCTAAGGTATGGCATGGGTGTTTGTGACAGGGAGCTGAGGCGGGGTTCGTATGATTGTTACTGGTGGTGACGATGCTGGGGGTGAGAAAGTGATTCTATAATTAGGGGTAGAGGTGTTTTGGCCGAGTCGGGTTGTATTTACTCCGCCCTCCATTTTTGACTTTACCTGGCATCTCAGAACTTTGAGGGACAGTAAGTTCTGGACCTCTTATTTGAACTCTTCACAATTTTGCAGCTCGTGGTTAGCTGCCCTTCCATGATAGGGGCATCCCGTCTTATATTCAGGTTCTGTTATTTGGGGGTGGAGGTAACCTTCCCTTACTGCCATTGTCAAAATTTCCCCAAAGTGAGGAATTAGTTGATCCACCTCCAAGGTTGACCCTTCTCCTTCCAACTCTATCATATTTGCACTATTGCCCGTACCATGATTGGGCAATGGGTTTGAGGTAACATTGGAGAGAGAACCATTCCCTTCAATCTTCAACCACCCATTCCTGATTAGGGCATGCACCCTTCCCCTGAGTGCCCCACAGTTATCGGTTGAATGCCCTTGTGCCCCTCCATGATACTCACACCAGGCAGTGGCATCATACCACCTGAGGTATGGCGGCTGAATTGGGTCAAGGGGAATCGGCACTATTTGGTTTATACCGACGAGGTATCGGTATATTTCGCTAAGTGGCAGGGGAAGAGGTGGATCAGGAGTTCTTGGTGGTCTCGGGTTATTTTGAGGTGGTTTAGGTTGAGTAGGTGGAGGAGGTGGTCTGGGTTGGTAATTTGTCGGTGGTGGATACTGTGGGCGTGGGTGAGGATAATTTGGAAAAGGGGGTGGAATGTTTGCAATGGTTTGGCCATGAGGGGGAGGATATGGCTGGTAGTTACTTTGAGGAAGTGGGGAGTGATTGTTCTGCCGAGTGATGGAATGCACATCACCCTCCTTCTTTTTGCCAAAACTGGCATTTTTCTTTGCAGGGTTCTCAGTCAACTCCTGCAGTCGTCCCATCCTTAAGTTGGCTTCTATTCTCTCACCAGCTTGGATGATGTCTGAGAAGCTATTGGAAGTGTTTCCAATCATCAGATTGAAGTATGGAGCCTTCAATGTCTCAATGAATAGGGAGCAAAGCTCGTTATCAGTAACCGGAGGATATACTTCCGCCGCTTTCTCTTTCCATCTCTGGGCATATTCTTTGAAGCTTTCCCTATCCCTCTGCACCGAGTTTTGGAGATCTCTCCTTGTGGGGGCCACGTCGCAATTGAACTTGTATTGCTTCAGGAAAGCATCTGCCAAATCTTTCCAGGGGCGCAATTTGCTCCTGTCCAACTGAATACACCATCTCAGGGCAGCCCTTGAAAGACTCTCGTGAAGGAAGTGAACCAGGAGTCGATCGTCCTCTGTCAGGATGGACATTTTGGCAATATAAGTGGCCAAGTGAATGTGAGGGTCTGAATTCCCAGTGTATTTGTCGAAGTCCGGGACTTTAAACTTAGGCGGCACCACCACATCAGGCACCAATCTCAGCGATGCCACATCAACTGAACCATACATGTTCAGTCCCTCTATTGCTCTTAGTCTCTCTTCTAGAGCGGAGAGCTTCTCATTTTCTCTCGTCTTATTTTCTCCTCCCACTGCAAGAGATACTCCCCCAGTTGGGAAATGAGGGGAGGGATGAATTGGAGGGATCAGGACTGAAGGGTATGGTTCGGCATTCGAGATAGCTGGATAATAGGAGAAAGGTGGGTCATTATTTAGTGTGGCCGGATTGACAGTGATTGTCGGATCCGGGATCGATGGCTGGAAGGTGAAAGAGGTTGAAGCATGATGAGAATCAATCGTTGTAGGAGGTGGGGGAGATAGTGGTAAGTTAGGCTCTGAAGCAGGCTTATTATGGGACATTTCCCTCATTAGTCTCATGAGCTCCGAGACTTGGTCTTTCAATTCGGAAACCTGTCCTTGTAGGTTCTGGACTTATTCCTGGTCCTCCATTAGCCTTCTTGTTCGTGATCTTGTTAAGTACACTCGTCTGGGTTGAACTGCGTGTCTGGTCAGGCTTGCTTTGTTTGAAGGAATATTGATTTTCTGCAGGAAGTTGAAAAGTTTTAATGAATTTTGAATCTCGTAAAAAAAAAAAAATTAAAGGTCCTAGTTCGGACAAAGGATACAGTGGCATTTGGGAGCCAAAATAAAATCTGTAGAAGAATAATTGCTTCAATTTTATCATGGCATCGTTCGATAGTCTGACTGAGAATGACTGGATTGAATGCGCATCTATGATACCTGTCCATATAGCGCATTCAATTTTTCGCATAACCCTAGCGAGGGGGTTCCTACGGGAGTTATACTATTCATTCACAATTTTGCTAAACAGTTGCCCAAAGTTGTTCCATTAATTGAATAGTTCATACATGGCATTCTGTACATTGGCCTAGGCTCAGGGAGGTTTTTTATAATGTAATGACATTTCCTGAGATACTCATATAGCCTTTCTTCTTATTTAGCAGGGTTGAACACTTTCAGGGCATACTCGGATTTAGGTAGGAGTTCTTGTTTCCCCTGTGCTATCATTCTCTCCAACTGGTCAACATTTCCTTTTAGCTCCTGATAGAGGGCGGCTTGTCTTTCTTTTTCTTTCCTTTCTTTAGCACATTCCTTCGGAATATCGTTGATAAGTTGTGCCTGTTCCTTTAGTTCAAGCTTCTTCTTTTTGCTTTCTTGTTTATACTCTTCTATGAGTATATCCTGATATTTCATTTTCTCCTGAAGCTTGCTATTCTGTACTTCTGCTTCTTTCACTGTAGCCTGGAGGGAGCTCTTTTCCCTTTCCCATCGTATTTCTTGCTCTTCGAACCTCATCTTTTCGGTCTTCGCCTCTTCCCTGAGCCTTCTCACTTTTTTCTTGAGGACCTACTGTTGGTCCTCTAACTGTTTTATTTGCTCTTGTAATGCGAGTTTTCGGTGTTTGCCTTTTATAGGGAATTGGCCAAATGATCACTAGCTTCTTCTGAAAGGACGTTTTGACGAGGGTTGCTGCCTTCGAATTTGGTTGGATCTGCAGTTAAGTGTCCTTGATCCCTGCCAGCCCTCCATTTAAGATAATCGCCCGTGGCACTCGGACCTTTAGGCGACCTTTCCATCATAGTAATGTTTTCCCAGGATCTGCGAGCTAATTTGAATCCTTCCTCCTCATTGAGCTCATGGTAGAAATGACCTCGGTGGTATTCTTCATTGTTGATTCTGAACTGTGTTGAGCCAAACTGTTTCATTACTAATGCCGGAGTGTAACTTGTGTATCCAGTCACTCCGATTAGGGATATTGATTGATTACCCCCCGTGCTGACCAAAATAGATTGACCTAACGTCCACAATTTCCTCCAACAGTAGTGATGGCTATTGAAGCTCAAAATCCGCTCTTGCCACTGCGGCTCATCCTTTGGGCTGATTACTAATCTGGTCATCTTCTCGATGAGTGGCTGGTCAAGATACCATGTTAACCCCTTCGTCTCCACAGGACACATATGACTGATGATCTAGAGGTGCAACAATTGAGAACAGCATTTAATGGATCCCTTACCTTGTTGTCTGCAGTAAGTAAGGGTTAAGAAAGTCTCGGCAAGAATTGCCGGTACTGGATTGACCTTCTATTTTTCTACTACCCAGAACATCTCCGCAACGTTGCAGGTTATAATTCCCGAAGGTCCAGGGAAAAAGATCAGGCCGTAGATCCCTAAGGCAAGCGTCAATGAAGCTTGATCCCACTGTTCATCTTGGATGTATTGATCCAACCACTTCTTGAGATAAGTCCAATACCATCCATGTGTGTTCCCTTTTATAGTTTCCCTCGCCTTTGCTTCTTCTGAGGGAATCCCCATCATATGTGTGAGCCGTTTCCAGGTCTGCCTATGCTCGAGGTGTAGGTAAATCTGATTCTGCGCCGCATAAGGGATTTCTAGCAATGCCTGATATTCTTCCACAGTGGGAGAAGTATCGATATCATTGAAAGAGAACACCCCATACTTATGATTCCAAACTGACAGCATGGCCTTTAATGCCGGGACTTGGACTTTGACTCATATCAAGGTTGCAATCCTCCCATATTTCTTCTCAAATCATGCTTTGACCTGATCGGGAAATAACTTCCAACCATTAGCCAGACCCTCGAGACTGTTCATTCTAACCTCAATTTTGCTCAGGTCCAATGGAGGTAATAAGCCAGTATATTTTTCGATGACATTACTTTGTGGGGGCACTGAACTATGAGGAGGTTCGGGCCGCGGTTTAGCATTCTGCTCTTATTTAAGAACTTCTTCTGCCGACTGACTCGAGGATGCCATGTTAAAAATGATGCTTATCCTTTTACAGACCATAATTTGGTGATGCCTGCGGGAAAAACTTGTTAGCAGGATAAATTCAGGTAGTTTTGAATTATTCTGTTGGCAGAGTGACACCTACACATTTATCAAAGTAGGAAAGTGTGTAGGTTTTCTTAACAGTATGATTCAAGATTACCCTAAAAAATAAGAACAAAATAAAACACAAGCTGAATAGAGTAAGAGTAAGTATGCCCCTTTTGTCCTAAAATAAGGAGAGTCCTAGTACCAACTAGGTACTACCTAATTGGATAGTTCTATCTTATAAGGTAGCTTGCTACGGCTTTCAGCTATCATGATAGTTTAGCTCAAGGTCTAATTTTCTAAAAGCCACAGGTTCCCAAATTGCCCCTACTATAAACAGTAGAGCCCCATTCTATCCCCCATGATACTGTCAGGAAAGTTCCACGGGTATCACAGTAAATAGAACGAGTTTCAATCTGAGCAGAAGCCTTCACGGATACTAACGGGGTAAAACCCACGGGTACCGCTACATGACCCCCTCCTATTTTCCTAAAAGGGTACGAAAGCCCAGGTATAGGGCTGAAGTGTGTGAGGACATTATGTGAGTGTTCAGTGTGTGAAGGGACACCTTTACCTCTTCCCAATATAGGGGGAGTCTTTTATTTTTCCTTTTTAGACGAAGAATGTTGTAGGATATAAAACAAAAATAGACAAAGCGGCTAGCAGAAATAACAAACATCAATAGACTAAGGTTTTCGAATTTCGTAAATTGAACCTATCTAAATATAATTCTAGTTTATAGGAACATAAAATTAAATCTGCTTTTGGTCCTCTGGGCCGGGGTTGAAGGAAAATCAAACGTCCCTAGTGGAGTCGCCAAGCTGTCGCAAGGGGTTTTGCGGTCGCCTGGACGAACACTCACCGAAGTGGGAAAGAGTGAGGAGTCACCACTTTAATTTTGAGGGAAATTAAAGAAAACCATTTGTGAAATGCAAATTAAAATGAAACCACTTCAAATACAAAGATTCTAGGTTCAGGGTCCATAAACGGGTGGGGAAGGTGTTAGGCACCCCACCTCGTCCCTCAATGAGGGTGAGCAGATTTAACCTTACGTTCTTTATAAATTAAAATCGATAGTTAGGGGGGTTCGAATGGAAATGTTAATCCTTTTGATAAAAAGGAATATTTGATTTTTCACTAATTCGGTTTACCCAGATACATAAGTAAATGAGACAACCTTAGTGAATTGGTGTTGTGTTGCGGTTTTCGTTTGTGGGATTACTTTGCATATTTGTTAGAATTCGATTTGAGAATCGGATAAGAACTCTCCTGCGATCTCTTTTAGATTAAAATTTCGATTGGAGATCGGAAAAGAACTCTCCTCCGATCTCTTTTAGATATTTATGAGAATTTTTTAGTGAGAATCGGATAAGAACTCTCTCCTCCGATCTCTTTGAGATATTTATGAGAATTTTTTATTGAGAATCGGATAAGAACTCTCCTCCGATCTCTTGTAGATATTTATTAAAAATTTTTGGATCGAGAATTGGATAAAAACTCTCCTCCGATCTCTTGTAGATATTTATTAAAAATTTTTGGATCGAGAATCCGATAAGAACTCTCCTCCGATCTCTTTTAAATATTTATTAGAATTTTTGGTTGAGAATCGGATAAGAACTCTCCTCCGATCTCTTATTTGGTTTGGATGAGGATCGGGTAAGAACTTTCCCCGGACCTCTTGAAATTTAATTACGATCGTATCACGCAAGGACCCTACCTTAAGCTAAGGGTTTTGGCATCCGAGGACATTGGGGACCCGGATTAGGCCCTTTTTTTAAAACTCATCGGTACCTTGTGACTAAATAGGGAATACTAGACTGAACTTTTACCGATCTCTTATGTGATCAGCCTACCAATACCCTTAGACAAGCAGCATCTGCTCTCTTTTATTTGTTAGTCTAAAATTCAATTTTACTTCGACTCTCCACCTTACCCAGTCATCCTCTGGAGCTAGTCTAGTGGTTCGACTTCATGATTCTCTGATTTATTATCCTAACGTTTATTTTAAAAAAAAAAACTCTTAGGTTAAGATATTGCTACCAACACTTTATCAAACTACCTATACGTTTCCCATAACCCGAACACCCGCGTTGGAAGATAAATAAAGACCAAGAATGAATGAATAACATGAACTGTTGTATCAAAAGATAAACTCATGAGAATAACCACCTGCGTGGGACCTTCTGACACAAGACAAACTTTAATGAAAATTACGAGCATAAATAAAAAGAAAATAAAGACGAACAGTGGATAAAGCAACGGTTCAAACACTCACCTGCAGGAAGTTGAACCTATTGAACTAACTATGGAGTCACGAATTTTGCAGAGTCTCGGGCTAATAGTCTGGGGACTAATGCTTGCCTTGAAATGACGAATGCCTAGTTAACATATAATCGAACCGGAATGATAATGAAGGAGATTGAACTCAGAAAATAAAAATGGGTATAATGGTGGTGAAAACAGAACTGAAACTTAAGAAAGGGTATCACAGAGCAATGGACAAACTGAAAATCAGGAGTTCCAGTGTCCAACACTTCTTAAAAAAAAATACTTTAGGAAACCTCTAAAGTCTTTCTAGCTTAAAAATAGCAGAGTAGCGAAACTGAATTAATTTTCAGAGCCTTTCCACTATAATCACCACCCTTTTTTCGTCCTCCCCCCTTTTCAACAGTTTTCATATACGTATTTATAGGGAACAGATGTCCCTAATGAAGGGTCAGGATTCCCTTTGAGGGAAATGGAAGGTTTGGATTTTAAAGGACATGATCTGATGGTTGGGAATTAAAGAGAATTAAAACGAACGACCGAGATCCTTTTCTGCATATTTGCCCTTTCTCCTTTCTAATCTAACGGCTCAGAATTTTCTTGTCAAGGGCGATCCGAAGGCTGAGAATAAAGAGCGTCGGTCTTGTTCTTTGATCCAAGGGCTCTAGACTTGTCCTTACAAGTAAGATCAACGGTGGAGATTGGGATGTACAGCACGATCATGACATACTCTAGCACCTGTCAGTAATGTGGGCGATTCTGAGGCGTGCGGTAGAGATTTCGTCTGCAACGCTTTAACTACCTCGGCTCTGATTATGACGACAGTTAGCGGAAGTTGTCTTATTCTCTTTGTTTTTCGACCTCCCCTCCCTTCCGATCTTTCTAACACGATCTTTTTCCGATCTCTCATGCCAGCCTCCCCTCTTCCGACCTCTCCTACTCCGATTTTCTCCCTTATCCGGTCCGATTCAGTCAAAGCATTCATTCCTTTGATTTCTGAGGCATCTGCTTCATTTTCTGCTCGCAATAAATGCTTAGACTTTCCCTATATATATATACCTTCAACGGGAAATCCCTCCGCATTTGATTTTCCCCTCTTTCCTTCTCACAGTTCCTGTTCTAACCGCTCCGGCAATAATCCTGACCATGATAGTTGCTTTTGATCTTTTTCTGATTGTCTTCTTTATTCCTCGACTGAAAATTTATGATCCCGGTGATCGAAGAATTATGATAACCTCATTTGATGACAGTGAGAGAACTGGACTAATTCGCCAACCTGGATCGAGGACTTCGATCGTGTCGATCTCTTATTGTTCAACCGATATAGTTGGCGAACTTATTTCAAGCGAGAAGACTGCTAATATTCCCCTTAACATCGGTGACTGCCCCTTGAAGTTCATTTGGCTCCTCACCACATTGGGCGTCCCGACTACAGCTCGGTTCTGGTTGATGACAGTGGAGATGACTCTCCATCCTCATGAGAGTCATAATCACCCCATCTGAGCTGTACGTCTATCCGCTATCTATGCCCGGACATATCTTTTGATTCAGCCACAAGACTAGGCTTTGACATAGGCCTTTAGTAGATAGGATGTTCCACCGATCTCTAAAGATTGCCCCTATGATGTAATTAGACCTTTAATGTAATCCGATCTCTAGAGATCGCCCAAATGATGTAATCCGACTTTTAATGTAATCCGATCTCTAGAGATCGCCCAAATGATGTAATCCGACCTTTTCGAAAATAAAATTTTATTTTGACAACTATCATTTTTATTATTATTGCATTGATTATTTTCCGATCTCTGATGTGTTTATCCGATCCGGTTCCTAACTAAACAGCCCTTTAACCGATCCGCACTTCCAAACATCCGCCTTAATTCACCGATCTGTAACTAACCGATCTCTCCTTATTATGGAATTTCTAGAATATTCATGAGACGTGTCAGAAAAAGCTGGTGATCCTCGCGAACCGATGCACCGCTTGGGACACCGTGAGCATTAAATGCTCAGACGGGTATAAATACGGGACGGGTCAGCCAGTTGCTTCCTTATGTCATTTTTAGCCTTTCACGAGCGATTCCAAAATCCTCTCATTTTTTCAAGTTCTTCCGACACCGATCACACTCCGTTAAGGGTTTTGATCTTTCTTTTAGTTTAAATTTCCTCTTTTCTTTGAAAATGAGCGGCGCCGAGGGTCAGAGAGCGGCAAGCCCCCTTTCCGTTCAGGTCTCGTGGTCGTCAGATGAGGTAGAGGTAGTCGAAACAAGCGGGCAATCTGAACTCCCTAGGACCTCCATTCCAGCCCGCAGTCAAGCAGCATCCTCGAGGCAAACACATTCTTCAGGGAGAGAAAACCTTCCCATGGACGAGCTACCATCAATCCTTCAAGAAACCGACCTGCAGTTGTTCAGCCAAGAGTATAACATTCACCCCGATTCATACGAACTCATTAAGTGTCACGGCAATCTTCGAGCCGATCACTTCTTCGAAGAGAATGATATGATCATGGTATATGAAGAGCAATTAAAAGCCGGGCTGCGGTTCCCTCTTGACGACTTTTTCAAGGAAGTTTTAAAATTTCACCAAGTGTGCATAGCCCAAGTTCACCCGAACTCATGGCGGATCCTAGTAGCCTTCAGAGGCCTTTGCCTAGCCAAAGGACTCAATCCAACGGCGAAGGTATTCGCCGAGCTACATAGGCTAACTTGCCAAAAGGACGACGAGTATTGGTTCTTCCAGGCGAAGCCACATTGTGGGCTTTTTACCGATCTACCCTCTTCCCTGAAGAATTAGAAGAATCGCTTCTTTATTCTGAGGAGCAAAATTTCGAACGGCTTTGAGGGTTTCCCACGTAGATGGCTGCACCAAGGCCCCTTACTTCTGAAGCGCATCACCTTGAATAGGGAAGAGGGCCTAATGGTGATGGAACTGAAAGATCAGGCAGCCAGACATAAATTCTCTTATTTAGATGCAGTGACAGCCGAACTGCATCATTGGACTATGCAGCTGGTCGCTGGCCAAGAACGCGGGCTTCAGCTCTCTGACCTCGGCTTCGGTACTTTCTATATCTCTGATCTTTGGGCCTTAGCGATCTCACTAACCTTTTCTCTGTGCAGGTATGGCAAGCGGCGAGGCTTCTAAAGGGAGCCGGAAGCGGAAAAGAGAGGTCTCTCGGAAAGTGCGGGAGATGAAGCGGGCCGAGCTGCTTCAGACGCCCAGGCATGATCCTAAGGAAATGCAAGGAGGCTCGTCTCATCCCTCAGGACAGCTGATCCCTGACATAGAAGTGGTTCGGTCTCCTCCTCATCAAGAAGAGCTGCCACCACCCCCTCCAGTTGCTTCGAGTGTGGAAGGGGGTCCTTCCTAACCACCTGTGAGGACCCTTTCCCGCGACGCCCAAATCCTGATCCACTTGCTGGAGAAGAACCGCACGGTTTGAGAGAACTCTGGTTTTGCTAAGGTCTTGGGGTCCTCCATTTGCCTTCGGGAGGATCGGGATAGGCTAACCCCGAACAGCCTCGATGATATCCTAACACAAACTATGAGCCTGAGCATGGAGAGTCTGGTGAACCAACATATTATCTGGGAGAAGGCTCACCGCTTGAGGCAGGATGTCGAGAAGGTGGGTCAGGAAGCTATTTCCCTCCGATCTCAACTTTCGTCCCCCAAAAACTACATATCTGAAATTGAGGGGCAGATGAAATTTTACGAGGATAAGCTGGCCGAACAGGCTCATGTTCTTGAAGAGGTTTGGGCGCTCCAAGCTGCTGAAGTCGCTCGCCTCACTGAGGAGCTTAAAGCAAAAGAAGAAGAGGCAGTGACGAGAGAGGCCGGTGCTTATGTGAATGCTAATGGGGATCTCTTGTCCGAGCTCAGGAAGCGGTATCCCGAGGAGGACTTCTCTTGGATGGTGGATCTGGCTCCCCAGGACGAAGAGGATAGCGAGGAGGAGGCCGAAGGTGATAGGAGGGGTGAGCAAAATGTAGAACAGGCTGGAGGATCATGATTTGTATATGTTTCGATTTGAAATGAAATGAAATTCCCTTTTTGTTCAATGAATGGATGGGATCGGAAAGTATCTGAATTGCATAAGCACTTGATTGTCTGAACATATTACAACAACTAAAAGTGATTATTAATCCAAGTGTAAGAGGTCGGAAAACATTGTAAGCATGAGATCGACTAAGAACAAATGCTAAACGGGACTTGATTAAAATTGGAAATTTAATTTGAACACTTAAGATCGGAATCATCATTAAACCGGATTGGAACCTTAACTTTATCAGACAATTATCCCCAAACTTTTAAAAGGGAGATCGGCAATAAGACTGGTGACATAAAGGTCTAGTGTTGGTTCAATTTTGTTTGACAAGAGAGATCGGAAATGTAATTGACTAGTCAGGAGATTTGACAATTGGTTTGAGAGATCGGTGAGGCTTTAGACTTAGTATTGATTCAATTCCTTTTGAGGAGAGATCGAAAATGTGATTGACTGGTTAGGAGACTTGACAATTGGTTTGAGAGATCGGTGAGGCTTTAGACTTAGTATTGATTCGATTCCTTTTGAGGAGATATCGGAAATGTGATTGGCTGGCAAAGGGAGACTCAGTGCAGGGGATCGGTTTCAAAGTTTATTGATTTCGGGGATCAGCCAAAATATGGTGTCGACTGTCGCAGTTATAGAGACTAGAGGAGCAGCAGACTGAGCTGCTGAGGATTGAGGATTTATCAGCTTGAAGTTATCGCGTATAATTTATACCCTACCTGTAAATATTTATTTTGATGTATGTATTGCACATAAATGTATGGACATGAAAATTTCGTATTGAGCAGCTTGTACAAAGCTTGTGTAAAGTTTGTAATAAATTTTAGTTGAATTTCTCTTAATGTAATTTTGGTATGATGTATATATATGGATTATTGTCTTTAATGAATGGAAATGTTTTATTTTAATTTGAATGAGATTGATAGATATTATTTTACTGATGATTGAATTTTGGAAATTGAGAAATGTTGACTGTTGAATTTTGAGATTTGAGAAATTGTTGAGATTGATTGTGAAATTGAAGTAGTGGTTGAGAAAGCTTTTGGAAGTGTTTTTTTTTTTTTCCAGGTATTTGAAGAACTGTTTTCTCCAAATACAAACGGAACTCTGTCAAAATTTTTATAAAATTTGCGAAAAAATAAAATGGACCAAAAATATTAACTAGTTTTAATTTTAATTAAATGTTTTCAATACCTATTAGAAAATGCTCACCACTTACCAAAAATAAGAAAATTATTTTAAAATCCCTTGTAGGGTACTTAATGAGTTATCGGTAGGTGAAGCTTAGTAGTTCATTAGGTATTCTACGGGATCATATTATGCCTTACAGAGGGGTAAGGTGTGACACGACAGGCTTGAAGCACACCAAGGCTCTTCATGTGACGGTCAAGTGTAAAGGATGTATGGTTGCTAAAGTTTTAATTGACAATGGCTCAGCACTTAATGTTTTTCCTAATGTGATCTTGGAAAGACTCCCAGTTGACTCATCTGCTGTAAGCTAAAGTACCATGATAGTGAGGGCATTTGATGGTACAAAGAGAGATGTATTAGGAGACATCGAGTTGCCACTTTAGATCAGGGCATGCACTTTTAATGTTACATTCCATGTCATGGATATTGAACCAGCATACACTATGCTATTAGGAAGACCATAGATGCATTCAGCTAATGTAGTGCTATAACACCCCTATATTCGGTAGTGCGTTTTACTATTCTGGTGACAGTGTCTATCCGAACAGCTAGGATGCTTGGAATTATATATAAATATTAGTGTGGAGATATAAGGTAGTGAAATACAATAGAGGAAAATACAAGAAAAATAAAGGAAAAATAATAACAATGAAATGTAACCAAGTTAAACGAGCCAGCACTGCAGCGATGGGTGACCGCACGGGGAAGTTACGGCGCAGGCAATAGCTGACCCCAGGACTGTAGGAAACCCTCGAAATTTAGTTTTGAGACATAATTAAAGACTTATCGAAGTATAAATGTCATTAGAAATATCAAAGAAAAATTAATTAATTAGCACAAAGAAAAATGAGAAATCGATAAAACGACAAAACTCGGTGTTACCGAAAAATCAGGAATACAACCTGAATAGGGGCATTGTGGTCATTTGACAAATAGAGTTAACTTTCAACCTCAATGTCCATTAAAAATAAGTGGGATTACACTTTGAAAATATCATGAAAAATAAAAAATGTGGTACATTATTTAAATAGTGAAAGAAATGAAGCAAATGTGCAAATTATAGAACTTTAACTAATTAAATCATTAATTTATGGTTAGTGCTCCACTAAGTGGGATTAGTGGACATATAAAACCAAGTGGACAGCATGCAAATTCACTTTCTTCCTCATTTTTTTCACTTTGCCGAATTGCTTTCTCAAGTTCTTCCATGGCCAAATGTTCTTCCAAGCTTCCTCCATGGCCATTCATGCATAAGCTCAAATCTACCATGATTCAAGCCATATTTCTTCAAACTCCCTTCATTAAAAGTGGTCTTCACACCATGGGCAGTATGTGGGCAGCGAAAAAGAGAGGAAATTCCATGGATTTGTGAAGCTTAAGTTGAGGTTACTGCTTAATCTTTCCATTTACCTTCACTAATCCTTATGTTGAGCTTTGGGTAAGTTGAATTGCTAAGAAAATTGAGGAAATGATGAGTATTGGTGAACCTTAGTTTTGGAAGCCATGAAAATGCATGGTTAGTGACTTATTCTTATATGTATTTGATGGGAATTAAGGTTGATTAACTCAAATAGAAGTGGTAGTAGGTTAATGTCCAAGTATGTGCATGTTAGTGCTTGAATTAAGGGTTTGAAATGGGACCTTGATGCTTTGGCAAACTGTCATGTTTGGCAACCTATAATATCATGAATTTGTGTGTGTGAATATGAAGTTTATTAATGAAATATAATGGTGTTGAATTGTGGGCAGTGTGTATAATTGCCATGGAAGTGTATGTGTAAAATAAGTGTTGATGTACATTGAATTTGGGTGGATGTGAATGTTGGACTTTAATAGTGAATTGTGTGCATTGAGAACTTGACTGTTCTGCCCAATATGCTTACTAGAATTGTGTTTAGTATTTGTAGAAGTGCTATGAATAAATAATGAAGTCATGAGGAGGAAGAGGAGGAATGCCAAATTGGAAGTGTAATTATCTTGTGCAGGTTATGTATATTGGCAGCACCTAAATTAGGTCATAAGTGCAAAACTGTGAACCCAATTGGTATGAGGCCAATGGGGGGTGAAACTAGACACCAAATAGGCCAACTTTCATGTAGAAATATTGCCAAAATTCTACCGAGAAACTGACTTTAAAAATGACCAAATTCGGATTAGTGACTTGAAAGCCTGAAAATTGATCATTTGGGCAGCAGTTAGTGTTTTGGCGATAACTCACTCAAAACAGGTCCAAATGACCTGAAATTTTTACCATGAATAGTCTAGACATAGATCTACAATTCTTATGAAGACACCAAAGCCCGAAAATAGCCAGAACCAAGCCAAATAGCTTGTACAATTTCAGGTACCAAAACTGGCCGAACCAAAAGTGACCTAAAAATGACCTAAGCCTACCATTTTAGTGCATTCTGTCCAGAATTAGTAAATTGACCATATCTTGGTTTATACAACTCAGAATGATCTGAAATTTTGCCCTGTGTGCAATAATACATAGACCTACAAGTTTGTAGTTTGGACCAAAACCGGAAAACTGAGGGAACTAGGTCGTCCAGCTAGGTCAAAATAGTATACCGAAATCCGGTAAATTGCAATAAAATGCAATGCACTTGGAAATAAAGTTGGTAACATATACCAACACTAAAGGGCTATAAAATGTGACATATTGGTAACATTAGAATTGATTCACTTAGAGTGCATCAAGGGTCAACATTGTAGGTTAACTAATGAAATGAATTGAAGGGAATAGTACTAAGAAAATTTAAATATTGGATTTTATTGTTAGAAACAAATTCATTAAGTACTGAAACACTTTAAATTGTGTGTTTCAGTTGAAAAGGATATTGAGAAGCATAAGGAACACTGAGTCAGGGCCAAGAGGCATTTATCAGAGGTTTGTGCACAATAATTTTGATTTCTCATTTTCTACTGAAAAAATTTAATTGAACATTATAGTTTTAAATTGTGTTTGTGCACAATATTTTTATATTCACTGCTTTTATCAGAAAATTTATTTGAAGAAATGAGTTATGAATAATTTCTTATTGTTTTAGCTTTGGGAATATTATTTGAAAATTATTGTGTTGCCTACTTTGCAAATGGAAATTTTGAGATAAAATGTGATTTGTGGTTTGTATGAAATATTGTGATTTGGAATTGTTTTGATTTACACTAGGCATGATAATGTTACTTTGCTCCTCCTCCATTTATGGGGTGAGTGTGATTATGTTCATCCCTCTTTGACTTGCCAGTCTAAGGTAAGTGTGGATGAGTACTCATTATCTAGCTAACTTCCTCCCTCATTGATTTTGATTAGTGGGGTGAGTGTGCCTTGTCGTGATGTACACACAGCATGTTCGAAAAAGTTTGTGTCATGACCTAAATTGTGTTATTGATTGGCAACACTGTGTTATTCAATTGTTTGATCAAATTTGTGTTATATGAGCTTTTAAAAATTGTAAATTTTTTGAATTGTAAATTATCAATAAAAGTTTTATATACAGCATTTTAAATTGTTATTGTGCACCACTGAGTAAATTTTACTCAACGATAGCTTTTTCATTGCTGTCGCAGGTAGATAGATGGACAGAGCAGCAGAGTAGGCTGCTTGTGCTACATTTTGATATTTCGCCAGGTATATTCAGTATACCATATTGTGTAGTTTTTGTTGTAATGTATGCGCACTATATGTATATATTGTACTTGATATTGAGCAGTTGTAAACTAAAATTGTAAATTTTTTTGGCTTGTAAAAATATTGTGACATATTTCTTTTATCTCATCTTTTGGGAACACTGGAAAATTGATTGTTGAACTGAGTTGATAATGTTGAGAAAATTATTGTGTTGAATTGTTATTGGAGTTTGGGATTGAGAAATATATTGGAAGTGTTTTTTTACAGGTTTTTGAAAAACTGTTTTATTCAAAATACAGATCGCACTCTGCCAAAATTTTCACAGAAATTATTAATATTTTAAATCTGTTATTTGGTTTCACTTCAGTAAAAGGAAATTTCTAACACCTATAAATAGTGCTCACCATTGTAAAAAGAAGTAAGAAAAGGTTTAAAATCCCTTGTAGTGTATTTAATAGATTATCAGTAGACGAAGTTGGTAATTCATTAGGTATACTACGGGATCATGTTATGCCTTACGGAGGGGTAGGGTGTGACATGTTTTAGTGGTATCAGAGCAAGTTTTTAAATTATGTTTTGACCTGTATTTTGAATATTCTTTCTTCATAGTATAACTGCTCAATGTCATTATTTGATACATACAATACATTACATTATAAATATGCATTAACAGGAGAAAATCTCCTTGTGTTGGTTGTATAGGAAATAGAAAATCCTATGAAAAGATATGTAACACCCCTATGTTTGGTAGTGCGTACTACTGTTCCGGTGACCAATGTTGTCCGGACAGCTAGAATGCCTAGAACTACACTTCGAGATGAGTGAGGAGACATAAAATAATGAAATACAAGAAAAGAAAAAACAAGAAAAACAAAGAAAAAATAATAGTAAAGAAATGCAATCAAGTTAAACGAGCCGAGAACCCTAGCGATGGGTGACCGCACCGGGAAGTCACGGCGTGGACCGTTGACTAGCCCTGGACCGCGGGGAATCCTGAAAAATATTTTTAGGACTTAAAGAGACATCAATTGAAGTATAAATATCATTAGAAATATCAAAAAAATAAATAAATAATTAGTACAAAGAAAAGTGAGAAATCGAAAAACGAACAAAACCCGGTGTTACCGAAAAATCGGGAATGTAACCCGAACAGGGGCATTGTGGTCATTTGACACCCTGAATTGTCTTTTGACCTAAATGTCCATTAAAAATAAATAATATTACACTTGGAAAATGTCATGAAAAATTAAATTGGTGGTACCTAATGTAAATAGCAAAAATTGGGAGTTAAATGTGGAAAAATGAAACCTTAGAATAAACAATGATTTAATTCTTACATAGTGGTCCACTAACTCATTTAAGTGGACCACTAAAGCTTCATTTGGGCAGAATATATATCTTCATCTTAAACCTTAGAACCAGCAGAAAATTTGCTCCCAAAAAACTCCATTGACGCATGGTTGAAGCTCCATGCATATGAGATTCAAGCTTCTTTCCTTCTACCTTCCTTCATCAAAGTTAGTCTACACCACTTGGGCAGTAGATTGGCAGCAAGAAGACCAAGTTCTGGTGAAGATTTAAGAAGTCTCATCCATAGGTAAGTTTGTGTTTTTGAATGTTGCTTTGTTAAAGTTTGTAAGGGTGTTATGGGTGTTTGATTTATGGAGAAAATTTTGAGTTTTGATGTTGAATGGGAATGTGCACTTTTGGTAGCCATGGGAACACCTTGAAGGCAGTTTAATTGTGCTTGTAAATGGTGAATTAAATGATTGATTAAATGTATATTGTGTAGGAAATTGTTTGGGTGATGTATACTTAGTATATGTGTAAACGTAAAATGAGATTTATAGCTTGGAAAGTAATGGAATGTAAGTGTACCATTGTGGCAGTTTGCTAACTCTTGAGGAATGCTGGAATTCATGCTTGGTTTATGGAATAATGATGTTAATTTGTGATAGGAGTTATGGAAGTTTGAGTGCATGTATGATGGTGTGAAGTTGGGCATGTAAACGGGCATGAATTGGTGATTGAATTGTTGTAAATTGAGTTGGACAAATTCTGCACTTGTTGGTGCACATTGA
Source organism: Hevea brasiliensis (assembly GCF_030052815.1). Classification (NCBI taxonomy): domain Eukaryota; kingdom Viridiplantae; phylum Streptophyta; class Magnoliopsida; order Malpighiales; family Euphorbiaceae; genus Hevea; species Hevea brasiliensis. Next base: position 61,813,289 of record NC_079494.1, on the reverse strand, counting down.
ATGTAATTGTAAGCTGCCAAAATGACCTATAATATGTTATAAATTATGTTTAGGTTGTGGTACAATCAGAATTGGTTTGAAGGTTAAGTTTGGTGAGTGTTAGAAGTGATGCTTGATGTGTATGCAAGAATTTCAATAAGGCAGTTTGAGTTTTAGGCCTATAACTTTAAGTGTGTGGCTCCAATTGGTATGAGACCAATTGGATGTGAAACTAGGCACAAAATGTGCCAACTTTCATGAAGGAAGCTTGCCAAAATTCTGCTTGCAAGGTAGCTTGAAAAATGACCAAATCCGGATTAAGTGCAATTGAGGCCTGAAAACTGACCATTTGGGCAGCAGTTAATGTTTAGGCCATAACTCACTCAAAACAGGTCCAATTGACCTGAAATTTTAACCATGCATAGTTAAGACCCATATCTACAAGTCTTATGAAGACACCAAAGCCCAGAAATGACCATAAGTAAGTCAAACAGCTTGCACAATTTCGGGTCCAAAAACTGGCCGAACCTAAAATGACCTAAAGTGACCT